>NC_072833.1:19060000-19401666 GCF_027744805.1 Dunckerocampus dactyliophorus | reverse complement strand
AGTGTGGACTCACTTTGGCTTTTATAGCATGGATGGGACAAAGCTGGATAAGTCACACAAAAATACGACATATGTGTGTATACATGTGTGTGTGTGTTTGGGTGTGTATGTACAGTGTTGTGAAAAAGTGTTTGCCCCATTCACACTTAAATGTTTCAGATCATAAAATTTAACAATCAACAAATTTAAATATTAGTCAGACAACACAACTGAACAACTGCGTTTTTTTTTATGAAACTTATTAAGGAAGAAAAAAATTCCAAACCTGCATGGCCCTGTGTGGAAAAAGTGATTGCCTCTCTCTCTGTTAAAACATAAGTGAGATTAATTTAGATCTATCAGTCAGGAAAAGGTTATAAAGCCATTTGTAAAGCTTTGGGACTCCAGCAAACCACAGCGAGAGACATTATCCACAAATAATGAAAACATGGAACAGTGGTGAACCATCCCAGGATTGGCTGGTCAACCAAAATGACCCCAAGAGCGCAGCGAGGACTCATCCAAGAAGTCACAAAAGACCCCACAACATCGTCCAAAGAACTGCAGGCCTCACTTGCCTCAGTTAAGGTCAGTGTTCATGACTCCGCCATAAGAAAGACACTGGGCAAAAACGGCCTGCAATGGAAGAGTTCCAAACAAAAACCACTGCTTAACAAAAAGAAAATTCAGGCTCGTCTCAATTTTGCAAGAAAACACCTTGATTCTCAAGACCTTTGGGAAAATACTAAAGTAAATACAAAAGTTGAAATTTTTGGATGGTGTGTGTCCCATTACATCTGCCAATTTGGGTTCTGCAGCAGGACAATGATCCGAAACACACCAGCAAGTCCACCTCTGAATGGCTGAAGAAAAACAAAATGAAGACTTTGGCGTGGCCTCAAAGTCCTGACCTGAATCCTATTGAGATGCTGTGGCATGACCTTAAAAAGGCGCTTCATGCTGGAAAACCCTCCAATGTGGCTGAATTACAACAATTCTGCAAAGATGAGTGGGCCAAAATTCCTCCAAAGCACTGTATGAGATCGCAAACATTTCATTGCAGTTGTTGCTGCTAAGGGTGGACCAACCCGTTATTAGGTTTAGGGGGCAATCACTTTTTCACACATGGCCATGTAGTTTTGGATTTTTTTCCTTCCTTAATAATAATAAGTTTCATATAAAAACTGCATTTGTTCAGTTGTGTTGTCTGACTAATATTTAAATTTGTTTGACGATCAGAAACATTTAAGTGTGACAAACATGCAAAAAAAACACTTTTTCACATCACTGTATACATACTGTATGTACTGTATATACTGTATATACATACCTCTGGAGGTTGAGAGTGGTCCACCGTGATCACAGAGGGCACAGCTATGAAGTGGGTGGCATCTATGTAGTGCTGGTGCTGCCTGCGCCAGTCCAGACAGTCGTAAATGAGATTGGCCACACCCTCGAACATTTCTGTCGCTAACCCCATCTGCAGCCGCACGGCAGACGTCAGTGACAAAGACAGACGCAGGAAGTGATCGGCAAACACGCACCACAGCCTCAGGATCCTGCATGTCAATGGTCATCAGGATATCTGGGACCGTGTACTCCAGCTGAGCCACATTGTGCAGTCGAGAGTTTGCTCCACCGTTGTCTAACACTTGTCTCAAACCAGACCAGAAGTTGTCCAGCACCTTGGCCTGAGCAGCCCACTTCTCTCTAGCAGCAGCGTCATCCGCTGATGGAGGACGGCAAACATTTGACATTTTAGCTATAAAGTCACCTTAAAGGATGCTCTCTCACATTTGGTATCGGCCTCAGAGGTCTCTTGCTCTTCCTCCTGCTGCTCCTCGTCACACGGTGCGTGGTGCGTGGCACTCAACATGATGACGTTGGACACGTGTACACCTGCAGCATCCAATGTCCCCACCAGGTCAGGCTGATGAAAGCCCAGTAGCAAGATGTAGTGTTGAGGGCCGTCATCTGGCTCATCGTCTTTACACAACACACACAAAAAACACACCGGTAGGTCCATCAAAGACTCATACTATTGTACAGCAAATATTGGTCTTTTTTCCCCACAGCTATCGTTTAATAAAAAAGATTCAATAGGGCCTTCACACTGCTGTCATTTGGTGCCCGGGCCATAATAATGTGTACCTATGTACTTAGGCGGCTCGACATCATCCCTGCGTTTAAGCTTTGTTTTCGGTTTGGCGGGTGGCTCCTCTTTTAACTTTTTGTCTTTGCCTTTGGGGCCTGCTTTTTCCTTGGTGGATGCAGATGTCTCCTCAGACTCAAACAGAAATGCAACATTGTGAACTCCTTCTACACATGATTATAAGCAAATAGCAACAGAAGGTGAACTAGAATCACAGCCTGCCACTCACTTGCTCTGCTTTTCTCCTCTGGTGGTCGCCATCTTTGATCTGCAGCAGCATAAACTTGACTATTTGTGACATCAGCTCTGCAGGGATCTCCTCTTTTGCATCTAGCAGCTCCTTTGCAGGCCCTGTGACCTGAAAGAACAGGTTGCAGAACATTGGAGGTAGAACACATACCTTTTTTGATCTTTCTTTTCACCAATTTTATAAGCTAACCTCATAGAACTGAGGGAAACTTTCACGTTTCTTAGCTTTGGGATTCCCATATTCACCAATCTGTGTTTGAAAAAATAGAAAAATCAACATCATAAGTCTGGTTGTGGCCAATAGACATTCAGTATTATACATTATTACCTTGGCCTCTGTGTGTTCCCACGTCAGTGAGCTAAAAAGTTTGCGTTGTGGTTGCTGCACAGCCCGAGTCAGAATGGGCATCAGGTCCTCGTCATCTGGACTTTTTCCAACCACTAAACACACACAGGCATGCCATTGCTCCTGGAAAGTATGATTAGGATAAAAAAGAAAAGGTTGCACATCATCTTTAATGTTGGGCATGTCATGATCTCATACTAGAGTATTCATGGAATAAGTAGGGTGACCAAACATCCTATTTTTCCAGGATATTTCTTGTTTTTACGTCCTGTCCTGGCCGTCCTGTTTTTGTTTTGTTTTTTAAAGTGATGAAAATGTCCTGGTTTTCATGGGCCATTAAATTGACTGGCATTAGGGCACTGTGCTGCATGTGACTTAATCCTGAGAGGCTGCCATGTGGGAAGCTTTTTGAAAATAGTCTTTGTAGTCAATTGTAGTCCCAACCTCAGCAGCAGCTGCGAGAGGCCTTGCTTATGCAGCTCGACAATCCGACCACGTTCAAAAAGAGAAAGCTTCTTAGCTTTAGCCATCAGGAGGGCATGACCGTGTGAATGCCTGACAGAAAATGAACATTTTGAGCAGATTTTGGCTTTTATATCCCGTGGTCTTAAACTTTTGATCAGGTGATAAATAACCTATTTCAGTTTAATAAGTGTATCCCATTACGTGAATTCTTAGCTAAGTCGTGTTAGCTGTTTTTATATCTTTGCAACGCACAGAAAAGAAACATTTGTGTTCATGTCTCACATAAGGATTTTGGAAGATGGTCAAAATTTTAAAAAAAAAAAAGTGCAGTTGTCCTTTAAGCGTTTCTTGTTAAGGAATTAATACCCAATATTAATTATTTATTCAAGTGTAATTTTGTTTACAGAGGCTTGATACTCTATTTTATTTATCGTTTGTATTGTATTGTTGTGTGTGGCTTTTATTGGAGTTTTTTTTTTATTAAGAGACGGTCTATTTTTTATTGTTTTTGGTTGTGATTTTTATTTAAGTGCAATTTTTGCTAAAAGAGACAGAGTCAATCTGTCTTTTTTTGGTTTAAAATTTTGTTATTTACTTTGATTAATTTATTTTATGTAAAAGCTTTTGACGTTCCAATTGCAATGTTAAATACTCCTGAGAAACTAAACGTTTTTATTGGTTTTGATACAGTGTACTCACATTATTATGCCATATATTATCATCACATTACTGAAAAAATGGTCTCAAAATAATGCTGACAATATCGTTTATCTGCAATATATTGTAGGACAATTATCATCCAGCAGAATTTGTTATTGCAATCGCTTGCTTTACTTTTTTTTTATATATAGATTCCACTCCCCCCACCCCGTGTCTTAAATACTCTTATAAACATTCTGCATTTCGACACTCACACCCTTCCTGCTCATTTGTGTTTTCCTTTCATCTCTCCCTTATGCTTAAGCATTCACACGCAGTCTTCAGACATCAACGTCTTCAGACTTCGCCATCGTCTAGTCTACTGTAGTCTTACACGAAATGAATTTGGAAACAATATATAAAAGTCAAAGTGACAGAGACACGTCAGCTGAAATGGAAGTCATATTGACTTCATTTCAAACACATAAGTGAAGCAAGCATAGTTAGCACATGAAATGCTAATTCAAACCTCTTCAAACTGTGCATTAGCCAGACCACTCTCCCAAGTCTGGGTATCCGGGCCCTGAGTGGCGGGGGCTTTCTTAGCCTTGTCCTTTTTAGCAGCCTTTGGTGCCATTTCTTTGGAGTGGGGGGGGGGGGACCAATCAATATAAACGAACTAAACTCCAATTAGTGGCAAATTTCCATCGTCAAGTCAAGCATTGTCTGACTTCCCTGCGTGCATTTGTCGCCCTTGGCAACCACAAATGGCAAGTCGTTGTCATGTCAACATATGTTTCCTTTTCCTGGGACTTTCAAAGTAAGAGCTTCAGGGCGTCAATTTTGATCAACTACACGAACAATAATGTTCTCCACATCAAATAAGACACAATTATTGACACATGTAAATTTCAATGACGCATATCACTAACGGCGTTTAATGTTGTTGTTAATTCTTCTGGCGTTTAAGTTAACTTTTTAAGTGTTGTAGCTATAGCCATTGTCCACTAGATGACGGTAGCAAAATTGGCTCGTTGAATTCCACTTGATGTTAGATCCTTACAGGTGATAAATTAATTTTGCAATTTTTAACCTCATATCCGTGAAAGTGACCCCTCACAAGCATGTACCTCCCTATTACAGGTACACTAAGTCCCCAACTAACGAACACAATTGGTTCCAGATGACCGTTCTTAAGTCGAATTGTTCTTAAGTAGGGGAAAAGGTAACATTACCAATTATATAGGTACTACATGTACGTGTATACATATACAGTATATGCGTACGTATGTAAATATGAGTTTGGATGCAGTAGTAATATTAAACGAGAATAATAAAACAATAAAAACAATAATAATAAAAATGATATAATAATACGTAATGATAAATGTTATTTACCTTTGAAGAGGAGTGGTCGAGCATAAGTTGTTGGTTGTGGTGGAGGAGGAGATATTGAAAAAAAGGACAAATCGTCGCCGTAGTTAGACTCTTCTAAAAGAGGTAGTGTTCTGTGGGTGGTGTAGAATTAAACAGGCCTCTTACAGTAACTCTTCATAAACTTTAATCACACGCTCTGTCCGGGTTGTATCATAAAACTCCTCGTCTTCCTGTAGCTGTTGGTCCCATTAGCAGTGTCACAGTGCCCTCTGCTGGTCAAACATGTACCGGTATAAATATGGGTTTGCCGGTCAAGCATGTAGCAGTATAAATATGGACTTATAAGGCAAAACGCATGAAAATATAGACCGCTTGTGTTCGTATCTCCGAATGTTCGCACGTCGGATGTTCGTTAGTAGGGGACTTAGTGTACTCGCATGGAGCAATGAGACGGCGTGAATGAAGAAGACAGCTGCAAGCAAAGAAAATTGACCCCAAACATGTGTAACCCGCCCTGTTTCGCACCTGCCCGCACCAGGGCTCGAACACATGACCTTCGTCGCTGACCACGCAACTAAAAGCCCGGACTGTCGACCGAGTGTTTAGCGCAGCTCTTGAGGCAGAGGGAGTGAGGTTTACCAACGTATACTCGCACAGCCTCACAGGCTGGCATCCGTTACACATGCCCATGCAGACCTCTTTAGGATCATCTGCTTAATAAAATAACATGAACGGAAATAACAGTTGCTTTTGTAATAGCTAAAAACAAAAAAGCATGCAGCAAATGTCAGGTTTACGAAGCAGAATCATTACAAATAAATGCTTGCATTAGGTCTGTTTTTAATGACCTACTTCCAGCATTTGAACGTGAGACAACAGTAACTGCAGCTGCCACAGATCTGCAAATAAGACCACGGACAAGGTACCAGATCCAAACATTTGCAGAGCCAACATCCTACGAAGGTCACCTCGGCACACTGTGGCGACACTTAAGACAGCCCTGTGAATAGCATAGCAACACACTCAAAATATGTATTATTTCTGCATTAAGAAGACAGTTCTGGGGTCAAACTATGCCTTAGGCAATAAGTAATATATGATCTAGGCTGGTAGATAGGAGTAAGGAAGCAAACAAGGATCTTTTACCGTCACGGACATTGAATGTGCCCTCTCATTCTCAGTGTAAAATAAACTTGCGCTTAGAGTGTCATTGACCTACTTTGGCCTGACAACATTGCACACGCGCAGGCACAATCAGATCCCAAGCACACCAAATGTCTCACGGCCGTGTCAAAATCTATTTATCTATCGGGTGCCCCTCCAAATCACTATGGAGAGACATGTTGCACAAACGGATTGCATTCTACAGCATGGAATGAAGACCTGCGGAAGCAATAGATGAAATCCTATACGAAAATGCATAACTTTTGACTGGATGTAGCTTGTACAAGCTTTGACGGGGCTCTGGTTGCAGATACTGTATGTCTCGTCTTTTTGTTTGCATGACAATACAAAAAGGCAAGGAAGTATCTTGAGAACCTGCATGAGTCTTTTCATATGTATGCCTTAAAAGTAACGTACTGCAACCATAAGCTACTGAACATTACTCATTTTACTCTGAAGACTTGATGGGACAGGAGCTTTTATTGCAGTTTAATCCAGGGGTCGGCAACCTCTACTATCAAAGAGCCATTTGGCCCCTTTTACATTAAAGAATAATAGTCTGGCGCCACAAATGTAACACAGTCTTTTATTTTAGCCGTTATAACTGAATACGCCAAACTGAAGTGCAGTTTGTGAGGCCTTTTTTGAGTCCTTCCCGTGTTAACGGTGTAAAATTAAAACGTAGCCCACTTGAATATAATTTTTAAAAAACCTTACAGGTCTAAAATGTTTTTATGAGTACAAATAACAGCCTTTAAAATGCTGTTTAATGTGACTTGTGTTTCTGATGCTCAACGCTGATCTTCCCCACGTCAGGGCAGTGCGATGTGACTTTGCTCTTCACAAATGACTGTAGGCTCACTTGTGACGCATTGAATTTTATGTATTCATGGTTATCTTACAAGGATTACTCACTCCAGATGCTGCCGGCAGGTAAAGACATGGGCCATAGATGTGGATGTGAGGCATATTTTAATTATAAACATTTTCAACAATTCAATATTAAAAGTTTCACTTTGAAGTCCAAGATGTACAATAAACCAAAGGAAAATAGATCATTTACACCAATAATTTTTCATTCATCATGACCAGAAGGCGCCACAAGGAGGCTGAAGCCACCGGTTGCCCAACCCTGGCTTAATCCAAGTGCACACTCAATGTCTACCAAATATGAGGTTGAAATATTTTATTGTCTGACAGACAAGTCAAAGCTTCTTTCAATCAAATGTTGACATAGAACTTAATAAAAAAATCTAGTGGGGTTGCAAAAAAGTACAGGTCTCTTTGTACTTCCTGTTGGTGAACTTGCAAATATTTCAGTTACTTGAATCTGCATGACAGAACAGGGTCGCGTATGTAAAAAGGCAATAGGAGCGTATCCATATTCCCTCATGTGACAGCATTTAAAAAAAAAAAAAAAACAACATTCAGTCAAGAATCAACCCAAGACTAAAAGCGACAGGTCCTGTTCAAGTTTATGACTGTTGCCAAACACATTCAACGTAGCATTAAAGTGGCTAGTGTATGTTAAAAAAAATGTTTGCATTCACCGGCCAACTTTAAGAAGCAGGCTAGGATATTACTGGAAGGAAGTTCAAAAATGGAGATGGCCAACATGATCCTTAAAAGGTTAGACAGGGAATAAACTGAAAAGACCAACTTGTACATATTCAGTGTAAGTCAAAGGTCATTTACATCATGGTTAAAGTGCATTTATCCAAAAAGACAACATCCCACAGTTCAACACTCCTCGATCAAGGTCCCAGCCGAGGAGGAGTACAGTTTTTTTTTGACTAGCCGGAAGCCTGGACTCAATTTGAGCGCACGTCTGAAGTTCGGGGCGAAGCAGGTGCCCATGAAAAGGAAGTCCCGCAAGCTCGGCCAGGCGGTGCCGTCCTGCTTGAACACCAGAGTCAGCTCAAAGGTGGGCACCACGTTGGTGTCGTACACGATGCGCTCCAGCTGCTGGCAGCCCTTGTCCAGCTCCAGGAGCACATAGAGGACGCAGCCGCGCAGGCCACATGGCTCGCAGGACGCCAAGCGCAGCACTTCTCCTGCTATCCTCCGTGTCAGCTTCTCTGGGACCAGCACGGAGGAGCAGTGGAGCATTGACCTCTTGGCTCGAGACAGGCAGCTCTCAAACATCTTGGCCAGCTGGAGGCAGCGTCTGTCATCAGTGGCATCTGTATTCCTTGGGGGCCCGGCCAAGCAGTGATCCCAAAAATCTAGTTCTGGAGAATCAACGCACAAATTACATCCGGGTCTTGAGGATTAGGCTCAAATCTCAAGGACGTCTGCAAAATGACTTAGGTGGCTCGCATATCCCCCTGGTTGCAAATTCTTGAGCATTAAGCCCGTGAGAAAAAGTGACTAATGCGTGGTGAAATGGTGAAAATGGCCATTCAAATTAATGACACCAGCAACTCTGTCAAACTAATAACAGAAATGCTTGCTATAAATTAGAGGGAAAAAAGCATTGAATACAAAGTACAAGCCCATTTAATTGTAATACATCTGTATAGTATCACATTAGATTTTGCAGGTACTTTACTGTAAATTTCATATTTTGGCTCGTGCTTACGCGGAGAGAGCAGTGACGTCATACACAATCAAGCACACCTGCTGCCTTGCTTCCAGCCGCTCGCAGCAGGTGTGCTTGATTGTGAATGACGATGTCACATACGACGTCTAACTGGCATAAACAAACCCAGAAAAGCACCGTGAAACTCACCCTTTTCCAGGCTCGCCTGGTCGTATTTCCGCTCGGCCACCTCAGAGATGCACTCGCTGCTTTTGGGCTTCAGTGTGCTGGTGGCAACCATGTTGACAGAGTTTACTTCTTCACTTTTGTGGATTGCTGTTGAATAGACACACAAATGTTTGATCAATTAGCGAAGTGGCTAATTAGCTTCACGCTAACCTGTAACGCCCATAATAGAAATACTCACCTTATATAATATTTAGTGCAAAAAATAATTTATTTTGGTTTCTGATAAATTAAGTTACACACCCACATCGAACTTCCCCACACACCCATGCAAGTAACACAATACACACTGTAGCTGGGTGCGTTTACTCGGGTGCTACTTATACCTTCAGTGTCGTCAGCTGACATGGGGGCTTGACCAATCAGAGTGAGCCTTTCTCGCTTGTCCGCATGGGCCGTTCAATAAAGTTTTGGATCAAATAGTTGGCCAATAGCTGGTGAGAATAGGTTGACTGCTTTGGCAGGATCTGTCAATAAACCTGGGGAATCGACCTTGATAATAAAACGTGACTAAGCAGAAGCATATACACACACACACACACGTGTAGGAAAACTGAATATACAGAGTATTTATGATTTGATATATACTGTGTGTGTGTGTGTGTGTGTGTGTGTGTGTATACAAAGGGCCATAAGTTTTCATGAAAATGTACATTTTTTTATGTTTCAAATCAGACCCCCAGATCTCTCCCCTTGGTGTATCAGGTGAAGATGCGAGACATCTCAGTCATCTCAAGGAAGGTATCACCAACGCCATTACAAGCATAACTTCAACTGTGCTCATGCAAGTTCATCAACACGTATTAATGTGTTTTCGAAACAATGGTAATCATATACATCATATAAATAAAAATGGTTGTCCAACATAAATGAATATTTTTCCTATGTATGGAAACCTATGGCCCACCCTGTGATATAATAAATACTGTATGTATCAGAATGTGTGCTGTCAAGATATATATACAGTATTTTTAAATCGAATTAATTCATTATGATCTGTAATTAACTGATCTAATTAATCTCTCCAACATAATCAGATTTAAAAAGCCCTTACTTTGAGGTATTTTCATTTAAATTCATTACATTATTGTGGCAGATCAAAAGATTGACATACAGTATAACAAAAAAGACGTTTTATTCCGTAATTTTTGTTTTTTAACAAACTTGAACAGATGCAGTTCAAGCCATTTACATTTTGCTTTATTTGACACTAGTCCTAAGTGCTGAACTTGTTGCTTTCCCTCTGCTTCCAATAAAATCAAATAAATAAGACATATCCATCAGTCACAGTGCTGTAAGTTAGCACATCAGAAATAACATTGTTCCAGTTGGGCAAATCCTTCGCCTTCAGTTTGCTTTTCTGTTCGCCGTCGTACATCTTGCTGATTGAGGTCCTCACTGTAAGTCCTGCCCGGATGATGAGCCTTTGGACGCAGTTTGCAACACCTTTGGCAGGCTTCCACTATGTTTATCAGCCTGCAGTTCATCTCTATCCACTTGGCAAGAACATTCTTTTGAAACACTCAAGCATATGAGCTATTAACTCACGGTGTTTATTGCATGTTTATCTTGCACAGCCAGGTCATTCTATTGAGCACAACAAAACTAATAGTGTGCAATTTCCTCCTAGAAAGCTCCTTGGGGATCTTCAGGAGCCAACACGTCTCGACTTACCATCTCTGCATGTGCGTACCTTTGGCAGGTATGTCAGTTGTTGCTGGTCAGCGCTTTGAGCCCCCATTAACAACCACACATGTTCTCCCAGTAATTGGATCTTACCCCGAGCAGCTCTGCTGGCTGAGGGCCATTGAATCTGATGTGTTTTCCTACCGTCACGTGCCGACAACCGGCAAAATGTCTTGCAGCCTTTGCAGTGCATGTAGAGTATATTCTTCATGAAGAGCTGTGTCGCAACGGTTCGCATTCAATATTTTTTTTGTGACTTTCACAAAAAATTATGTTTGACCAATGTTTTTTTTTCTCTTCAAAAGGACATTTTTATTTGCTTGCACTTAACATTTTATACTTAGCTTATTTCCACAAAAAATGCAACATTTATTGTATCGAGTTAAACAGCTAACATATTCAGACTTCATCTTATGTGCAATATTTAACTTTGTAGCAAGTTTTAATCCCACACGACATAATGTGAGTAAATTCTTAACTTACTTTCATTATTCCAGTCGCAGGAGTAGCAAGTACGACAGTTCAAAGAACCAGAATATGATTATATACTACAGTAACACGCTCACTCAAGGTGCGATCAACCAACGACCATAAAATAGCAGTAAATCAACCACATATGTGATGTATATTTACACCACTAGCAACATGTAAAACAGTTGCAATTCAACAAACACAAGGCATGCTGGGAAGCTCACTCGCATACTTCCCCAACACACAACAACTTGGCATCGGTTGCTGTGTGATGGTTGCAGTGTTATTTATTGAGTGAATCAGACTCTTACGTTAAGTAACGACCTCCTTCCAAGTTCCGTTTTGGCTACTTATACAAATGAAGAGCAACTCTCTACAAGCAACTTGAAGAGCCAGATCATCTTTTGTGCAACTCAACAGCAACAATTACAACTCATATTTGAATACAGTAGACGCCCCTAAAACATAAATAATCCGTTCTGAGAACCTTTATGTTATGGGGTTTATGTTATACGAAGCGTAAATTACATGTAAATAGCTTAATCCATTCCAAGATCTTCCCAAACTCACCCCTTTGGCACTTCAAAATATTCAAAATCCACCAAATATTGTGGAAAAATAAAAGAAAACATTAGCATAAACATAGTAAAGTAACATTCCAATATAAAATAAGGTAATAAATAAGATTACTGTAAATGAGTAAAACTAAAAAACAAAAACAATCCTACCGTTCACGAGATGTCTTGATCAGGAGCGCAAGTGGCGGCAGGAAGGAGGAGGAGGATTAGCCTGAGTCGAAACGCGACTCAAAGAGTCTAAGAGTCATCTGGTCTCACAGACAAACGCACACGCACTACACGATAATGGTGTGTGCAAAATTGTAATTTGTAACTTAACTTAATTGTTTAAGTTAGTTTCAGGGGGACTACGAAGAGGAAGGAGTTTGAAGGGACAAGCCTGTCTCTCACACAAACTCACGTACGTGCTGTATAGCGTAGGCGGTGCCCCGATAATCAGCCAATGAGAGCGTGATCCGTCAGAAGGCGTCACCAAGTGTTAGTCTGAACTTGCACCGACTTGAGGCATTAATAAAGTTGATTGAAAAAAAAAAGTCTTGCACTGACTTGACGCTTTATGTTATATGGAATTTCTTCTGTAATACGATGCAAAAACTTTACATAAATTCTTCACGTTTAGTGGAATTGACGTAAAAGGAGTTTTACGTTATGCGAGGTACTACTGTATTTTCTTATCACTTATGGCCGACCACACCTCAGGTTTGGGAGAGCTTCTGGTGGCCCAAGTTAGTCACTTGGTTGAAACGTGATCCCGGAGTGAGACTCTAGCTCCAGCGGCCCCCAGGGAAGTTGAGTTTGAGACCCCTGATCTAAATCACTACAACGTAATAGAATTTTTTAAAATCTTGAAATAATGTATTTAATGAAGTGGTGATTAACCTAAATGCACGCTGGCTATACAAGCTCATGGCAATGACCTATTTTACCACTGGTCATAAAATCTTAACAAGCCATTTTAAGTATGCATCGTGCAAATAAACAGAGAGAATAAAAATGTACACTTTGGACTTGCTGTGCTGCTCCACTTTGTGAACATGTTTGACTTGCATCGTTAACCATAGGAGATGTTCAGCCTCTTTAAAAATCAGTTGATCACAAGTTGCTCATGCATAAACCTTTTTTTTTGGTGCAAGGTGGAGAGTCAAGTGGGTCAGCAACGTGAGGCATCCCTGCATATGACCTTTGCCTTCTTGCCATGAGCTGCTGTTGTGATGAGAAGTAGCTTTCTACTCAAGTAAAAGAAACAAAGTTGTAAATGTGCAGCTGAATGCAGTTACTTTAGCAACAAGAGAGATAGATATTTATTGAGGCGGCATGTGGAGGAGGGAATCTCCTGGCAGGCATCGTGAAGGCCAAAGCTGGCGAGGCATCATACTCGTGTGTGATGACCCCTCTCGCCGGGCAGAGCCAGCTCCCGTTTGTGGTCATGTGCCTGCATTCAAAAGCTCCTGGCTGGAGTCGCGTTACAAAGGTCACAGATGGTCTCCGTCTCAATAACACAGCACATGAACAAGTTCAGGATGGAGGTCACGAGTGGAAAACTCTTTTTCCCCCCTTGTATTAAGACGGTTGAACTCCTTTTTTATGTGACACACTTTACTGACTTGGTGAATTTTGCTATAGATCAAGCAATGACACCGAGTGAGAGTTTTCACATTGGCCACCTAAATCTCACTCGTACGTCAACAGCCTCTGCAATAAACACTGGCTTATGAAGAGGAGACCAAGGGGGTGTACGGCAAAAGAGGCTCCACAAACCCAAGCTTTGTGCTCAAGACGCAACTTGACAAAACAGACTTAATTGGTCCCGTGACGGTGGTTATCAACTTTTACTTTGTCAAGTCCGGTTTTCGGCTTTGTGCTAAGTGCGCGTTCACGTGAAAAGGGGGCATTCTACGTCACACTATTCTACTTCAGCTGAAAAGTGAAGCGATCCCAGTCTGTGTATTTCACAAAAAATGACTACGTCTCACGGAGCGTTATGAGGAGTTCCCAAAAGATTACGACTGCTCAAAGCAACACCGTCGCCGCCAATACAGCGAGGAAGGACCGCTGGCATGCCAGCATGCAGCGTGTGAATGCGCAAGTTAAAACTGATTATTAGAAAAAACTATACCCTACTAGTCCTTTGATTAATCAACGCTCAACACTGCACAACTTCGACATATTATCACTTACCCGTTTGAAAAATAAATACATTGGAGCAACAACTTTCGTTTTTGGTGATATAAATTTATGAAATATCTTAATCTGCTGTATCTCGTTGTGACCACTAGATGGCAGTGTTATGCGTGTGACATGTTTTGTTGCGACTTTTTACATTTCTTTCCTTTTTATAAGAAAACAAGTGTTTTAATACAGTTGATTGGCGCCTCAGATTGTTTATTCCGCCAGCAAATGTTGTAATATAAGAAGTGAGGACTCTTGCAAGGACTCTTATGACATTTACATCTGCGACACATTCATTTTAATATTTCATACTGCATTTTATTTCTGGTTCGTACCGCTGTACTTACTACCCTCTCTGTCTGCATAAAAGCAGTGTTTGCAACACACAGTGGGACTATACCCTTGTGATCAACAGTTGAACAGTATTGTAGTGCAGAAAGTAATGTGTTGCTGCAAAAATGGCAAGAACAAGGTAATTAAAAATGGAAGAGAGGTTTTCCCTACAGAAAAATGGCAGTGTTCAAAAACCTGACTAGTAGTGTATACATCCATCCATTTTCTATACTGCTTATCCTCACTAGGGTTGCGGGTATGCTGGAGCCTATCCCAGCTGACTTCGGGCGAGAGGCGGAGTACACCCTGGACTGGTCGCCAGCCAATCGCACAATTTAGAGTCACTAATTAACCTAACATGCATATTTTTGGAATATGGGAAGATGTTTACTCGGAGAAAACCCACTCATGCACGGGGAGAGCATGCAAACATGCAAACCAGACATTCAAACCTAGATCTTTCCAATCTCCTGACTGTGTGGCCAGCATGCTAACCCCTTAGCCTCCCTGCGGCCCCCAGTGTGTGTTTATTTATTTATTTTTGACTGCCCTGGTGTTTATAATTCGTTTCATTATCATTATGTAATTAACGCATGCGCACCAGAGCAAGCACGCCTCTCCATTATGATGGCAGACGGGAGCACAGTGGAGCGCCCCCCCCCCACACACACACAGTCACAGACTCTGACGCTCGTTTAGAACTTCATTCCGACCTGAACACACGTCATCATCATATACTGTATGTATCTCCAGCTCACACACGTCACGAGTCCTTTCATCCTGGGAACGACACTTCCTCTTTCTCAGTACAAGAACGCGAGATGCATTCAGGGACATTCAGGGATGCGTGTGTATGTATGTGGGTACGGAAAAAAACAGAAAGACAAAGAAAAACATGAAGTGGATATTTTCATCACTCACAGTTCGGATGTACAATTTACTACATTTAAGTATGCTGGAAAGTACACTGGAAACAAGTACATTTACCTTTAATTACGTGATCCCTCAGTGCTCACAGCACGTTTAAAGTGTGATCCAAATGTTCTGCTACTATTAAAGAGACTAGTGTTGACTTCATTTGGAGCTGTTTATACATACAAATATATATAACTGTCCTGTCATTGATCTTTCTGTTAAATACAGTAAAAATGGGCATATTCCAGACATAGTTATGTTTACACATGCACACATGCACACAGTACACGCACACAGTCTAAATTTCGCAGTGATTTATTTGAGGTCCACAACAAAATAGACACTGAAACTTCCTTTGAATGCATTTAGACTGCACAAGTGATATATTTGCTACTCAGTCATCTATAACACTAGCATGGATTTGGTGTGTGAGTATATGTTTTCTTGACAACAGTTACAAAGCAACCTGCAGTCCTTATTCAGATGTGTGCAAAAAATTATTTTCAGTCCGCAGCTATTTTTTTTTTGTTTTTTTTGTTGTTTTGTTTAATTGGCCCTCACCGTACTGCACAAATAAAATGAATTCATTACTAATCATTCATTATTTAACTTGTTTTGTCAGCTATAACACAAAGCTAATATCTTTTGGTGAGATAGCTTAGCATACATTGACTTCCATGGATTCACTTTGGCAAACATTTATACAAAATGTATGGCATCATTTAATTTCTCCGTATGCGGCCCTCGGGAATTAGTTTGGACAACCCTGATGTCATGAAAGAAGCAACGCATTTGAGGTCAGAGGTGTGAACAGCTCTATTTAGGCTTGTCCTTAAACACGTAATACTGATCAAATTCACTTCAGATTTCATAGTATTAGCAACTTTGTCTGAGGGTAAGCTCACTACGTAAGTTCTATTCTTTTTCACTTGAGCTCACTGCATTGAAATACATATACAAAGCCACACTGCACCATTTCCTGCATCATAAACATGAAAAGGTTATTAAGACAATGGCCAAGAGACAGATCCACTTCATCTTGATATAGCCTCTTCGTTTTATCTTGCAGCTGGGAAGAAAACACATCAATGTGATGATACGCTTGTGTAGCTTCCAGCAGAGTTGAACACTAGGAGGCGCTGCTGCAAATGCAAAAGGGGGCGTCTACAAATGTGAAAACAAGTTTGCTGAATTAAGAAAATAATTTAACCACATTACTCGTGTGTCGTGTCGATTGTGTGTAATAAAACACTATTTTATACGTGGCTAGAGTTCATTTTTGCTGATTTCCGAAAAGGATTTTCACAGAAACTCAACAGGTAGCAGCAGCATAAACATTTTCTTCCGCTGCAGAATTCCTACAAAATGACTCAGCTTCCCTCCAAAGCTCAAGGCCATGTCAAGTGTTCACATGCACGTGCACATACCGCCCCCCGCACGCACGCTCTCCACGTCTAGGCCACACTGACATTTGGAAGGCGCACAATAGTCGCAGTCCCAAATAATCAGTGTTTATGAAAGGAAGTGGCTATCGTTTAGGCCCTGCTGCTGGTTGGAGGGCGTCTGCTCCAAATCACAGGAAACACCTTCTGTGGCGGTCCCAGCCGAGGCCCGCGTGCAGCACAATGAGATATTAAAAGCCTGCGACTTCCTGCGTCGCCAGCTAGAGAGGAGGAAGCATGCCAACTCCAGCAGGAAACAGACAGAAGAATGCTCACCGTTCTCCTCGCTGCCTGATGACTTCACACCGAGGAGCATGACGCCATCTTTGGTGCTTTCGGGGCGGCTCTGGAAAGATGCGCTAAGGACACACAGGGGAGGACACGTGATTGGTTGTCAGCGGACATTTGAGACACAAGGCAAGCCTTCACAGTGACAACTTACTTCTCAGTTCCGGTATCAATAGTCTCTGTTAAAGAAATACAAAATGATACATAGGTGATCCCAAATCTATATCAGCTTGTGTGTGTGTAATGTTCATACCTGTGTGGTCGTGGACCTTCTTGCATTTGAACTTGAGGACAATGGCTGCGGCGGCGGCAACTAGCAGGATGGGAAGCAAAACCCACCAAAGCCTTTTGTCTGTCCCTGAAACATCCAAAAGTCATTTTTCCATCATGCACCTGCAGCCCAGTCCAGCGCAGCTGAGTGGGTTACCTGCTTTGGCAGGCTCCTTGTCACTGCTGCCCTTCTGAGGACCTTTCAAAATAATGTGATCAGCTGCTTGACACTGATTCATGATGGGAAATCCTAACAATGTGACTTACCAGGGCTCTTCTCTGTGGTCTGGCCGGTCTCTGAAAACATAACATTAAATCACTTCCATGCATTCTTGCATGAAAACGTTTAGAACGTACCTTTGTCAGGCTGCAAAGGAACCATGGTGTCGTTTAGGCCTGACAACACCCAAATTTCACATCATTTAGGCAGAAGCCGGGAGGACACAAACATTCCAATCATCTTGCCTCTGTTACCTTGAGTCTTGTTGCTCGCAGTGTCTGTGTTGGAGTCATTTTGGGCTTTTGGTGACTGGGTCTTCTCCATTGTCGGGACTGGCGGCTCCGTTTTTGCTGAGAGATGTGTGTTTGTCAAAAAACCGGTGGGAGTAGCAGTATTCTATTCAGCCTTTAACACACTCACTGTTCTCAAGTTGTGGAGGCGCTACTGTGGGTTGGCCTGTTGCTGCTGTTGCAGGCTGTGGTGTTGTAGGCTGCGATGCATTACCAGGTGCTGCAGGTCCAGGTGCTGCAGTTTCTGCTGGTGGTGTAGCTTCCGCTGGTGGTGCGGGCTCCGCTGGCGGCGCGGGCTCCGCTGGCGGCGCGGGCTCCGCTGGCGGCGCGGGCTCCGCTGGTGGTGCGGGCTCCTCTGGTGGTGCGGGCTCCTCTGGTGGTGCGGGCTCAGCTGGTGGCGCGGGCTCCGCTGGCGGTGCGGGCTCAGCTGGTGGCGCGGGCTCCGCTGGGGACGCGGGCTCCGCTGGGGGCACGGGTTCTGCAGGTGGCGCGGGTCCCGCAGGTGGTGCAGGTTCTGCAGCTTCAGGTGCTGCTCTCATTTGAGCATGCACAGCCAGGCGAACGACAGTCAATGCACACTTGATTTGGTACAACAAACTAGAATAGCAGGCAGTAGAGCGCAAGCACTTTCTGCATACAAGATGTTCCCAATATTTTGGTTAACCTGTTTAACTTAGTGAAAACTACAAGAGTAAAAACATTACATATCAAAGTAAAAATAAAATCTTGTTAAATCAATACATCGACATTCTGTTAAGGCAAAATCTTTGGCTCTCCATGGATTGTTGCATTTGATGCAAATACTGTATGTGCAACATCTTGACTCACTGTGGTGGCTTGTAGTTCCCTCCTGCTTGTCGTCTGTTTCAGCTGCTGACACTTTGGAGCAGAGGCACAACAGTCACAATATTATCCAATATTGTCCCCCCGAAACTGTGTCGACTCTATTACTATTACTCTATTTTAAGCATACGGTTACACTTTTGTTGTTTGGGGACGGCTTTAAGGGTGTGTGAGCCCCCCAGTGTCAAAATAATGGGCATCCTCTGCAGACTGAAGCAGCATCGTGTCTTGTATGCTATTGTTGCGCCCTGGCTCTTGAACCCACACTGACAGTCCTCACACTTGTCAGCTGTGATGATGACACCACCACGGTGTCTTGTTTGTATTGCATTTTTAAGTCCAAATGTGTGTCTGGCTTTGCCATGACTTCTTTTTTTCCCTTTCTTGTCTCCACAGAGCAGCAGGACAAAGGGTGTTTCCCCCAGATCTTTACAGCTGGAAGCACATTTTTGGTTCCAGGACAATGATGATGTGGCCCCTGTGAGAGCAGCGGACTTTGGCTTTCACTGGTTATCAACTGGTGGATCACCTAGCAGGCCAGCACAGAGCAGATAAAGGCTTTCTTGGAAGATAAACAAAAACATCAAGAAACACTTTGCGTCAAGCCATTGTCGCTGTGTCCCATGAGATGTCTTATTTGCGTGCTTCTGCTGCCGGCTGGAGGTTTGATTAGATTTTTTTTTTTTTTTATGCAAGTAGCTGACAATTGAAGGAACGCATGCACAAACACAGCTTATCTGAGAGGCGGGATGGGAGGAAACGTCTTTGATCTTTCAAAGTGCAAGCCTTTTTCTGAAGTTTGTCAAAGCGACATGACCAACCACTCCAAAGACTTACTTACAGCTCAATTTCCCAGAAAAAGCTATTTAATTAGGGTAATTTATATACGACAAATAAGTGTGTAGAAGGGCTACAACAATCAGTGGAATTTAACAACATTGAATTAGAATGAAAAAGCTTCTACTACCTGGAGTGAAGATGTGCACTGATGCTAGGAGGAGGACAAAAAGAAGCCTGATGGTCTTCATGGTGAGTGCGGTCCTGTGATTCTCTCCCGAGTTGTCCGTGGAGGAAAAATGTTGTTTCAAACTGGGGTGCGCCGCCACTGATGCTTATTTCGGCACTTCCTTCCTTCCTCTCCCATCCTGACGTAAAGCAGTGGGCGGCTGTAGAGACCAGCAAGATCTGTTCAGCTGGACTTGTGAGTTGGTGGATGAGGTAGAATAGTATTTTCTATGACGTCACGTTACAAGTTGGCAGACATTGGAAAGGTCAGTCACCTCCGTTTATACATAAATGCTCTGAGCAACTCAAATTTGAATGTGAGGGTATACTTACAGGATTTGGACTGGTTCAGAATTAAAGGAACTGGAAGATGACAACACATCATGGATAGTAACTGGATGGCTTTGAAGTTGTGCGCTCCACCACTGTGATTCAAGATTCAAGATTCAAGAGTTTTGTTGTCATATGCACAGTAAAACAGGTCGTTATGCTATGCAATGAAATTCTTATTCTGTTCATTCTCCCAAAAAAAGAAGAAAGAAAACACAAGAAAATGAAAAAGAAAACAACCTCATCAAGGACAGCACACATCCACAACACTAAGTATTCACACTCCTACCGTCAGGAGTTTGAAGTCCAGGACCACAAGGCTGGCAAACAGCTTTTACCCACAGGCCATCAGGCTTTTCAACGAAGCACTCACACACGCCGCACACAACACACGCACACACTCATAACACTTTTATTTATTTACTTATGTATTTGTATTAATGTTTCTTCTGTTGTTGCTTAATTTATTGGTATTAATGTTTCTTCTGTTCTTGTTCATTTTCTTGTGTTTTTTGTTGGGTGTTGTGAGACCAGGTGAGGTCCTCGTTGATGTGTGTGCCAAGGAACTTGAAGGTTTTCACCCTCTCCACCTCAGTCTCATCAATAAACAGGGGTCTATGCGGCTCCTTTTCCCTTGTTCTTGGGTCGATGATCATCTCTTTAGTCTTATCTGTATTGAGGAGATTGTTATCACGACACCAAGCTATGAGGTCCGCCACCTCTCTTCTGTATGTTTCAACACCACCAGTGATCAGTCCGATGACTGTAGTGTCATCCGCAAATTTAATGATGCTGGTGTTGTTCTGGGAGGCCACGCAATCGTAGGTGAAGAGCGTGTAGAGGAGTGGACTCAGCACACACCCCTGTGGGGTCCCAGTGCTCACAATTTTTGAGCTGGATGTGCGATTGTGGACTCTGACTGACTGGGGTCTGCCTGTGAGAAAGTTAAACACCCAGTTACAGAGGGAGGGAGACAGGCCAAGTGTGAGGAGCTTATTTGTGAGTTTGTGGGGGCTGACTGTATTAAAAGCAGAGCTATAGTCTATAAATAGCATTCTGACGTATGTGTCCTGGCCCTGTAGGTGAGAAAGGGCTGTGTGGATGGCAGTGTTGACTGCATCATCCGTGGACCGGTTCTGGCGATATGCAAACTGTAGAGGGTCCACAGTTGCCGGGATGCTCTTTTTGATGTGGGTCATGACTATTCTTTCAAAGCACTTCATAACAATAGGAGTGAGTGCTATAGGGCGATAGTCATTCAAGCAGGTCACGTTGCTCTTCTTGGGTACGGGCACTATGGTGGTGGACTTAAAGCAGGTCGGTACAGATGCTTGTGCAAGCGACAGGTTTAAATATGTCAGCAAGCACATCAACCAGCTCTGATGAGCTCGGCCTGAGATGTTGTCTGGGCCTGCTGCTTTTTGTGGGTTTGTTTTGTTCAGAACCCTGTGCTTGCTCGTGTGGGCTTTTGTTAGCTCCCTTTTCTCTCAATGTGCATTTTAAGGAATTTAGGATTTGCTGCAATAAAAGTGAATTCATCTGTATGTAGACTTTATTGAAGAGCAAACCGTATTGTGCTTAAAATACACACAATTTATTTCTGCCATGCACTACAAAATACATGTTTTTTTATTTTTCTATATGTACGTATATACAAAATGCCCAATTGAAATCTAAAAACACAAAAAATTATACAAAAAGAAGGAAAATCTGAAAATAAAAATGAAGAGTATACAGTAGTCCCTCACTACATCGCAGTTTGAATTTCACGGCTTCACACTTGTGGTTTTCCAAAATCATGCTGTTCTGAGGTTGAATTATGGTAAGTACAAAAGGTCTTCATATTTAAGCACATTTTATGTATTTTTTGCCTAAATGAAGCATTTTCAAACATAAAAATGGCTAAATGAACTAAAATAACCCATTAAGAAGATGCATTCAAATTGTGATAGGTGAAACATACAAGTGCCAGACGGTGCAATTGCAGGTTTGAATGGTCTCACAACAGGCACGATAACATAAGAATAATAATCACGATAATAACATGGGCCACAGTCAGGAGATCGGGAAGACCTGGGTTCGATTCTCCCTTGGGCATTTCTGTGTGGAGTTTTCATGTTCTCCCCGTGCGTGCGTGGGTGGGTTTTCTCCGGGTACTCCGGTTTCCTCCCACATTCCAAAAACATGCATGTTAGGTTAATTGGTGACTCTAAATTGTCCATAGGTATGAATGTGAGTATGAATGGTTGTTTGTCTATATGTGCCCTGCGATTGGCTGGTGACCAGTCCAGGGTGTACCCCGCCTGTCGCCCGAAGTCAGCTGGGATAGGCTCCAGCATGCCCCCGCGACCCTAATGAGAAGCGGCATAGAAAATGGGTGGATGGATGGATTACTTGGGCTACTGTTGCGGCCGTAATCCAGCGGAAACTCAACGCTGAACCCCCCCAATGTCACTTCCTGACGGGAAACACATTTATTGCAACACACACACGAGCACGAGTTTTACTTATATCTTATAAGGCTTATTTCCTCTGATTATAAATACTTTATTGGGTAATATGAAAGTGATGTGTGGTATTTCATGTCCAGAGGGCGCTAAAATGTTAAAACTTGTACTGTATTTAAAAGGTTGTAAACAGGTTTTTCTAATACTCTAACTAGGAAAATACTGCATTTATAAAGAAAGAATTCTACTTAGCGGAAATTCTTATCATGGTCGGGTCTGGAAACATTTACGATAACCGCGATAAACGAGGGATTACTGTATATGCCTATAAATAAAAACAACAAGCTTCACATCAAACTGTCAAAGGAGAGCAAGCAGCTCCTCTACACTGATGGTGGCCACGTCAGCGTAAAACGTGCCCTCGTTGTCTCCGCCTCCAAACACCAGCAGAGTTGTGCTCCCTGAGACCTGGCCCATTTCCATGGCAATGATGGAGTGACCTGCCCTGGGCACAGACAGCTGTGGGAGCGTCACTTCCATCCAAATGTTTGTATCTGACGGCAGCAAACACGGACAGTTGTTGTACTGATTGAGAATTGATCCAGTCAATTAAGGCACAAGAGCCGTACCAATCGTGAAAAACCTCTCACCTGTGTCAAAGATGAACGCGTCGCTGAGAGCATTGTTTCCGTTGTAGCCACCGTAGATCAAGAACTTTGTATTGGAGAGGACTGCGCTGCCATGCCAGCTGTGACACACACATCAATAGTAGGTGTGTGAATCTGTGCAAGTGCATCAAAAGAGTTCAGTCTGGTTTACCATCTCGGGGAAGGGGCTTTTCCACTTGTCTGCACAGTAGAAAACTCCATCAGACCTATAAAAAAACAAGTTCACTGTTTATCATTATACGATAATTTCTTATGGTGCATTCAATGACGTGGATATGTCCTCACGTCACGTCCTCACCAAGGTCCAACACAAACATGTCGTTGTAGCACACAGGGGTGTCCCACCCACCAAATATGTATATCCTCCCCTCCTGCATCACACATGCAGAGTGACTGAAACACAAATAACAAAAAAAACAGTGAGGTCGATGGAAGGGTTTGATCAACCAATGCGCCAGTTGCAGCAGCCTTACCCAGAGCGGGGTGAGGGGGTGTCACCAATGACGATGGGCTGGTACCAGATGGACAGCTGGGGGTCAAAGATGTACAAAGAGTCGCTGCAGCCATCCGGCTCCGGGTTGGGCCGAGGGAAGACACCTCCCAGGACGAAGAGTTCCCCCCGAAACATGCTACAGCTGTGGTAAGCCAGTGGGGGGACCTTACCTTGGGCCTGAGGGTGAGAATAAAGGTGGGCACTAGAACACTCTTCACTTGGATTAGGACCAAACTAACCACACACCTCCACCATGGTCCACTTCCAGCTCTGCGTGTCAAGAATGTGGACGTCATTGAACCACTTCTTGTTCTTAGAGCCTCCAAACACGAAGATCCGCTTTGAGTCCGGGTCGTAGACGGACGAGTGGCCAATCCTGGACTCAGGAGTGGGACCTTGTGCCAGCGTCTCGGCCGCCACCCAGGACATGTCCTCTGTTGGACAGAAAACCGGCTCAAAGGTTAACGTGTCTAAAATGAAATACTTCCATCAGTACACTTTAATATTTATAATATGTTATTTGTATGCGGCATGGGCCGGTATGAGATTCTGACGGTATGATAGCCTGAGGCAAAAATATCACTGTTTCACGATTCGATATTATAATTACAGCTCTAAAATGTGTTAGATTACTTAGAAAGATCTTTATTGAAAAGAAGAGACTAAAACCTTTCATTTTTCAACAACAAATAGTACATGAAGGAAGTGGAACATATATATTTAAAATAAATTAAAAATAACTCAATTATTTCTAAATAAATAAATAAAATGCAGTTCTTAATGCAGTCTACTGTGGCTAATCCTGCAACTAGGCATGGGCTGGTATGAGATTCTGGCTCTCAGTTTTAAGGGGTAAGACGAAGGGGTAGAATTGGGATTCAGCCCTACTTTGGTACGACACTGGCGTCACTCAATGCTAACAATGTAGCTAACGACTTTCGGCAACACACCAAAGTCCACTTCCGATTGTGAGGAATAACAACAGGACGTGACAAAGTACTTCCACGTAGTGGCCGCACTGGACCTCCGCTGTCTCTCATGTAGTAGAAACGGTTGATATGGAGCACAATTTTAGAGGTTTTGAAACCGTGACTTTTTCATACCGTGATATACGTTGAAATCAATCACTAAGTGGCGCAAGAAAGTCCCAAGATAAACAAAAAAAATAATGTTGTGCTGTTGTGCCTGTCACAACTTGTCCACAAGAGTGTTTTGGAGCTTCTGGATCGTGTATTCGCTAAGTTTTGACTAATGTGCTTGTGTGGTGACCCACAATATAGTTAAAATATTCACCAGGTTTCACTATGGCTTCCGGGTCATGTGATTGTTGTAGCAATGAGTCGTTACAAGGTGGTGTTGCTTGTTGTTCAGTGGCGAGTAAACGGTTTATACCACTTATCGACTCCTGTCTCGTTCTGAATCATATCTACACATTTGGTGACCCTCGGCGTGAGTAATATGTCGACAGACAACGGTGAGAACAGTGCAGCCGAAGCCGAACAGGGTGTACCAGCGGCACATGATGCTAACGAGGCAGCTAACGTGCCCATGCCCGTGGTTTCAACACACCAAAGCCCAGTTCCAACTTCGTGGAATAACACAGGATGTGACAAAGTATTACTACATAGTGGCCGCACTGGACCTCCACTTTCTCTCACGATGCAGGAACGGTATGACGGAATATTTTTGTGGTTTTCAAACAGTGACTTATTCATACTGTGATATACCTTGAAACCTGTAACCAGCCCACGCCTACTATGTACAGTATACAGGTACTGTGTACATCTTTCTAAAATGATGACCGCAATAGTTGTCCACTTCCTTTTCTTCTCTCCTTTTAAATTGTGAATTGCAGCCATTCAAGTTAGTCCCTTCCCTTATGCTACCTAGCCAAAATGGCAACGATTGACGGTGGTGCATTCAATGTTCATTTGGGGTGTATTTGGTGCAACTTCCGCGTACTGCATTTTGCTGTTCTTCTCAGAGTGAGCACACTTAGGCACTCAAAATGTTAAGTGTAAGTGTCAGCCTAAGAATAGACACCTTGTAGCGGACTTTCAAACACCTGACTGACCCGTGCAGAGCTTCCACATGGGATCTTTGCAGAACTGCATCCTGGCTCCTTGTCCTCCAATCAAGATAGCAGTCTGGGCATCAATGGGACACAGCGTTTGCCCCCATCGTCCAGAGGGGTTCCCCAGTGATGCTGCAGGCCCATGATGGAAGAGTTAGCAGACTGGCTTGCGTTGTGTATTTTTAACATTAAATATCTTACAAGTGTATGTGGGAGTCTTGACCAGCCTGCTCTTGGACCTGGCCCCGCTTTGGGGTGGTGTCCTTCCCACATTACCTTGCACATCTCGCGAGCTGTTAGCTGCAGGGACAAAGACGTCTTTGTGTTTTGAAGACAAGATGAAAGTCATGTGATCTCCAACTGGAGCATATGGCGGTCTTACCTGCTTTACCCTTGGCCGCAACTACGCTGTCAGAGGAGAGCTTCTGGGTTCCTTTGGCGTGACCCTTGACTTTTCGAACAGGTGTCGTTTGGTCCAGGGTGCTGTTGGGACACACGTTCTCCTCCTCCGCTGCCAGCTTTGCATCCTTGTCTCTGTCCGCTCGCTTTCTCTTCTTCTTGCTGTTGAGCTCATGGTGTGCATGGGCAGCCACGGCATACTGGGAGCATCAACACATACAATCTGTGCTTGAGTGGATCCTAAACAAGTAATTTTACAAATTAGATGATGAATTACTTTCGGCGTGTGTTCCTTGACGGCCAAGATGACTGCTGGTTCTACCAAATTATTTCTTACCTGGAAAAAAACATATGTTTTAATAATGTCAACTTGTCTACTGTGATTCAATGTTTGTTTTATAATGACTTACCATCTGTCCTTCCAGAGTGACATGCAGAGTGACCCCGTTTGTCCATGTCTCCTCATCCCACTGCTCCCATGACAGACATCTGTAGGAATGACATGAATGAGGCCTCTTGGGTGTCATCAGTCTCTCTGTTAGACTCTTAGTGGACGAACCTGTTATAAGGAGTCAGTTTGCCGATTGTGATGGGGGTCTGCTGAGCATCATAGAGGTCCGCGTTGACGCAGATTCTGTCCCGCCATGGTCCGCTGCTAAACAGCACCACTTGGTGGACAGTCGCGGGAACTGCAACTGACACACGGTGCGGCCCTTCACCGCTGACAAAAAAAAAAAACAGCGTGAAGAAATGGTATAGTGCCAGCTTTCCTTCTGTGAAACATTTCTACACAACGAGATGCGTTTGTGGAAATGTATTTGACACTTTAATTTAATATGGATGGAAATATCTTTACCACTGTCCGTTCAATAGAAATTACTGCAAACGTTGCGGTAGAGCCACTGGCTAATATTAAAAGACGTATATAAGAAAAACACATGAAAAGGCAACACTTGTGACTTGAGTCTTTAAACAATATGTACCTCAGCAACCGTTGAGGCGGTGTGTCTACTCCGAAGACCGCATAAACTCCAAATCCCTCCATTTTGTGTTTCTCTCGATGTGATGAATAATTGAAATCAAATGAAAACAAAAATTATTATCCCACTTCCCTTTCTACCTGTTTGTTTCGACAACGTTCTCATAAACAATGTACGGTAATATACAAGCCTCCTGTTTCAACGATGGACGAAGTCTGCCGCCAGAGATTCTTGGTTTTTTTTCCTATATTCGCGCGGCGAAGTGACGACAGAAATTTTGCGCTTGTTTTGTGTCACACCGTGTCTGCATGGGCGGCTATCTACCGCTTTCCAATGCACGCCAAGGCCAGTACCTGTAAGCAAATCGAGCGCTTTCTAAGGCACGGACGCCCGAGTTTCGAGCCAATCAATAGCCTGTGGTTGGCAGCAGTGCGTGACGTCACAGGAAATACGCGTACAAGCACCTGACACTCAGTAAAACCACTGATCTGTATAATACAGTATAGCTGGATAGCCATACGTAGCACCCGCCCGTGCAAGCCGCTGAAGCCAAAGAGACGCCATTTTACCACTCGCATCTCGACAACATTCGCACAAAGCAGATGGCTTTGTACACTATATAGAGGCTTGCAGAACATCTATATTTTAAATTAAAAATGGGAAGATTCTCCCATTCCTTCAAGTAACGCAACCCTCGTCCCTTAAAAACGATTTGATACGTTATTCTCTATCTTTGGCTATATTAAATGTACTTTTTCCCCTTTCAATTCTCATTGCCTTTGGGAAAAAATTGTACTGTGCACCGTGGCTCAGCACTCCCCTATAGCAATGCATAGTTTTACTCCTCTAGAAAGAGATTTTCATTTTAACTGCATATCCCATCCCTTTTTTTCACTAAAATCCATGGTCGTGATCCTTTACTTTTTTTCTTACTTTCATACAATTCACTATGCTCTCGTCTGCACAAAATATGAATCATAAAAGAGAGTGACTTTGGACAAGTTTTAAAATCATTTAACATTTTGCTGATTTTTTTTCAGATTTTTTTTTGTTTGTGTTATGAAATAGAAATAACCTCTTTTCTGATATAGAAATATATTTGAACAAAAACCACAGGAATAATATGTAATATAATATGTAATAATATATAAACATTGTCTCCATATGGGGGTTCATTTGAAATTTGCGTAAGCAAAAAAAAAACGTATTTTTTTATATTTGCAAGCAACCGCAAATGATTTAGTAGTCTAGTCGCGGTTGTTTGTTTACATATCCCCCACGGCCCCCTACGTAAAGCCGTTATGACTCAGGTATGGTATGATATCGACAGTATTTTAAAAAATGATCATACCCGAGTCCTTATGACTAAGCTCAAGCACACCTGATGTGCGAGGTTAGTCTGAAGACTAACCTCGCATTTAGTGTGAGTGGGTAACAAACTAACAACAGACTTAACAACTCACAAGTTCTCACATAAGTCATCGTCCGAGAAGTGTTTCTTGTGAGTGGTAATATGGCGGCCGCGTGGCTTCACAAGTCATTGACCAATGGTGTATCCAGATTCTTTAAGTACTGATCAGTGAGTAAAACCCATTACAGTACCTCATATTTAAACGATGTGCCATTTATATTTTAAAAGCTCCGTTTTGTATTACTTGATTGACACTAGAAAAGTTAGCAAGTGAATGCATTTAATGATAAATGATCATTTGACCATATTTTGAAAACAATGAGGTACTGAAGTGATACTCGAAGATTACGGAAAAATGCCTTGTAATTTCAATTCATTTGAGGTATACCTCCTCTGATGGATATAAAAAGTACAGTACAGTATTACAAAATACTATCTATAACCAAATGCACAAATTCCAAAGTAAAAATGATTCCAAAAACAGAACGACACAGGGACCTGAGATCAAATGCTTGTTGAGTTCTGGAATGTAATCAGTCTTTGGGACTTGGCAATCTGAACGAACGTTGTGCATGACGTCGGCAATTTTACAAAACTTCAACTCGGCAAGAGTCAAAGGATTAACTGTGCAGGTATTTTTGCTTTTTCTTTGGCATTTTGCAACTTTTTGGCAACACTAACCCAAAAAGTTGCCCACACGGGGACTTCACATGCAGCAGAGTGCCCTACGATGAAAACTGAGCCATTTTCATCACTTTCTAAAAAAAAATAATAATAATAAGACAGCCAGGACAGAAAGTGAAAACAGGACATGTCCCGGGGGAAAATAGGACGTTTGGTCACCCTATCATAAAGCATTGTCTTTGTCCAGTTTAAGCTGCTCAGCCAACTGACGAATTCTGTGGAATATGATGCTTCCATGCAAATATTTTTGTTGTCAGTCATGCATGTTTTAGAATGCAAAACAAACACATTATATCGTCAGCCTTGCACCAGCCTTTGGAGAACCACTTCAGGTCTGTCACTGAATGCATGTTTGTGATTGCATTTCTTGTCTAAATGAGCGCATCTGCAGTGCTTCCCACCAGCATGAATGGATCGGATTTCGGCGCTTCGTCCTCTTTAGAATATTTCTGGTCTGAATGTGATCCTTACGATGGTACTGGAGGACCATCTGTGGGCCTCATCATTCTCTTTGCCACGGACGCCGCTGAATTCTTACTTGGTTTCCCGTCAAACCTCTGGCTTGTCTGGATCATCCTCAAAAGAAGGTTATCACGCTTCTTAGTTATTTATCATCTATAATACCGACTGATAAAAGATTTTTTTTATTTTAAAGGTCAAAGTTTGGAAGCATCTTACTGACAGACTTCTTCCCCTTCTCCCTGGCCCTCATCCACCTGTCCTTCCATCTGATGGTGCCCTTGTTGTTTTTCAACCACTTCTTTTTGCGAAGCTTCCTGTTGATGGCCTTGATGGCTGTCATCATCTCATCAATGATGATTTTAAAGCCACTTCTTCTCTGTCTGGTGTGTGTGGAGAGCTACCTAGCTGTGGTACGACCTCTGGACTTTCTAAGGTAAGACGACTGGTAACTATAAACACATTTAATACAGTGTCACCTAAACCAGCGATTCCAAGCCGCTGGTTTTGGGTTGCGGGTCAGTGGCTGGGCAGAAAAAACGTCCGAAAATAATCTTGCCCTTGTATTCTGAAGGGAATATTTTTCTTGCAGCAGGGCGCCATCTATTAACACTCCTAAAAGTGGCGGCAGCGCTTTGTCGCGCTACTTGAAACCCACCGTAGAAGAAGACCAACAACGTTTGCTAATATCTTATGGCAATCTTGAGTCACTCAGGAAATTGTCAGAGGCATCTTCAGCGTGCTTTAAAGAGGCACTTTATTTGAAAGCGATGAGCCAACAACACTCTCTGCCAACACAGCACAAACAGACTATACGAGTATAAAAATAACGCTTACACACTAACAGACATGCAAAACTATACCCGCATCTACAAGCCGCAAGGCATGCTGGGTAACCTTGTGGTAGCTACTCTTCCCCGTACGCTATACAGGGTTATTTTATTCAAACTGCACCATCTTTTCATGAAATATAAGATATTTGAGAAATTTGAGTTGAAAAGTTGCCGCAAAACGGATGGATGGAGGGTCGCCCTTGTTATTCAGGGTGGGTCCCGCAGCCACTGACCACTGAGAACCATTTGATTATATGACCACTGTGCCTGTTTTTCTGGTTGACCCTCAGGTTCCGGGCCTTGAAGTACAGATGGGGAGCACTGGCTGCCACATGTTGCCTTAACTTGGTGTTTGCCGGGTCTTCTGTCATCCACTACTCCATCATTTCAGTGTCCACGATCTTCCTTGCAGTACTGGCTGTGGACACCTTCTGTTCCGTTGCTGTCCTGAAAGCGCTGAAACAAACTCCACCAGGAGACAGACAGAACGCTCAGAAAAAACAGACTGTGTGTCATCTGGGGAATGTGGCGATGGAGACCCCGGCACGGAGCATAAAGGAAGAGATGGCGAAGAGGGGCCGCGAGCCCAGGAGGAATGGGGAGATGCATTTCATAAAGAGGAAAGCCTCCATCACCATCCTCGCCATCCAGGTGGTCCTCACAATCAACTACCTCCCCTTCATCATCACCTTGGCTATGTATGGACTGTTCCCTGCTCGGGTTTTAAAGTGTCAGTTCAATGCCACGGCCACAGCTGCATCCATTAGCTTTAGTTACCTGCAGCCGCTCCTCTACCTGCACAACGTGGGGCGACACCATAGGAACACCTAGATTAAAAGCTTTACTTAGGACACCCAGATTCTTGCCATCAAGAATAAAGAGTCCAAAAGTCCAATTTGTGTTGCTGACATGACATATTATTCAAATAGTCAAATCAAAAGTGGAAAAATGTTGCTGCTATGATACTTTAGTTTTGTCATGTACTGTATATGCAATCCTTGGATACACAGTATATTGGACTTTGATTTATTAAAGCCATGTTTCAATGTTTAGTGGAATCGAATATGTAATAAAATGCCACAATTAAAAAATCTATCTGAACTGAGACATCTACTCCCAATACGCATAAAAATGTGGAAAAAGGCACTGTTTATGTTGGGATTTAATGTGCCATTTCTTGTACAAATACACAGCACAAAGGTGGATCTTTGCAAATTTAAGAAATGCAAATTGTGCACTTTTTTCCATGACGGTATGCAAAGCAGTGGCGGGCGGTGCATTTGGTACCTGGGCCTTCAGTGGGGACTTGACCATTTTGTTAAATTGCCAACACAGATCTCCTCTAAGCATGTGGTGTGCTACAGGAGCCACAGTACCATTATTAATGAAGCAAGACACCCACTTAACCCTTTATCTTCCAATACATCATCACCGATACGCCTGACTTTCATTTCTTCTAGTAACTTCGAGCATTAGTAACTAGCTTCCAACAGTGATCACCAGTCCTTGTAAAGTTGGCGCTCAGCCAAATGTAACGAGCGTAAATAGAATGGGTTAGGAAAACTCCAAACCCTTACGCCAGTGGTTCCCAAACTTTATACAGTTGCGTACCCCCTACCCCTGCACAAAAGCATAAACCTTTGTATGTTAATTAACTTGAAATATTTCACATAATAACTTGGTTTACTTGGTTAATTCAAAAATGTGTATTTTGCATGGTCACTTTTGATACATTTTCACATGAGCAGTGATAAATACGTAGATAAGTAATCATCCCACAATCTTTTATTCCAATTTGATGCTGGCATCCTTCCTTCGTTTGAATGAGTTGAATTTGAGCTTCACTTTTTTGTCCACCCAGGATGGCTATGGTTTAAGTCTGCATATTAATTTAATACCAAACTTAAGGGGAAAGCTTAACAATCATGATAAAGCAGTATAAAAATTTATACAACCAACAATAAAGCCTCATTTTCGGGGAAATCCCCATTCACAGTGACAGGTTTTTGCTGCTGTGCAGTACGGAGATTGGAACACCAATATAAAACTCTTCAAGACGAAACACTCTTAATGCACAAAATAATCATCAAACTTACGTATTGGTTCATGTAACGCACACAGAGCAATCAACAACTTCAAGCTTTGTCTCCTTTCTGCTCTGTTCTCATTGCACCGTGAGGCATTCAGGCACACTTGTATTTGTGAGTGTTAGGCACCAATTGTTTTTCATTTTTATTCATATACCCCCTAATAAAATTGGTGTACCCCTGGGGGTACGCGTACCCCACTTTGGGCATCTAGGCTCTACACTATAATAGCATATGGAGCAGTTCAGAATCAATATTTATTATCTAATAACATGACCAGAGATGTCAATTTCTCCTCCTCAGGCAGCCATTGTGGGCGTGACTAAGCTTGTTGAATAGTTTTGCTCCGAATCGAGGAAAAGTGCTGCTATCGCTGTGGGTCGGATTGCTGGCCCTGAGAGGCGAATCTTAAGTCTGATTGGCTAAAGAATCAGCCCCATTGCTAATAGTGTGTATGGGTCATGGGCCAGCACTCTTGATTCTGAAGGCCCTGGGCAGATGACATCAATAGAAACTGAAATCTAATTGGTAAAAAAAAATCCAACATACACAACCACTACTGGAAGCAGTGTAGTCAAGAAACAGTACTAAATAAAGATACGACTGTTGGGAATAAATTAATACAAATACAAGGAACAAATTTAAAGCTGTAAATGTAGGCCAGCAGAGAAGGCTTTGCTGGCCCTGATTGCACATCACTGGCAAACAGTCCGCATGAAGCTAATGTGTTGTGAATTTGTTCTTTTAACCGATATAGAACAATTTACAGATTGTGTGTGTGCATGTGTAATGTGCAATCATCCTACTCTAAGACATTTTCAATTTTCAACAAGATATCTGGACTGAAGCCACTTGAAATGTATCCTTTATTGTAGAACATACAAGTTCATACCTCCACCACATAGCAAACAGCATAGTTGTAAGAAAGTGATTTGATCTTAATTCAATGTCATTTTACATCATTGTAGTTCTTTTAAAACTAGCTGGCAACACTCTGCAACCTTTGAAGGATCAGATACAGACAAGAATTGAGAAATCTGCGTGTTGACGCCCAGTGAGCGAGCCAGGTCCTGGGCCATTTGGTCGGAGACCACTGTTGTTCCTAACGCGACCAGAAGCCGGAACACAGCTTCCTTGTCTTGCACGGTCTCCAGAGCCCTACTGGCCACAGACAAGCACTGGGCTTTGGCCTCCAAATCAGGTCGTTTGTGCAGACAGCCAGAATAATTAAGCACCAGTGTGGCCAGAGCAATGTGGATGTTCTTATTGCAGACAGTGACCAAGTCAGCGGCCCGCGACAGGACAGCTTCTCGCTGGGCCATGAGGAGCGCTTGGCCGTGCTTGCCGTTGAAGCAGTTGCACAGAATCCGTAGCGCCAGCATCTGATTAGCGGGCCGTCCCTCTGGCCTCATCAAGCTCAGGAGGTGGTTGCACAGCTGGACACCCTCTGCCTCACCGCACAGGCTCTCATTAACCTGCGGGTGACGCACAGCCAGCCTCATGATGTCCAGAACAGGAAACACAATATCTGTAAAGTCAGGGAAGAACAAGTGACTTTGTAAAAGGTGACTGAAAATACCCAAAAGACATTCTACCTTCAGGCCAGTGCGAGGCCTTCCAGAGGAGGTTGATCTGTTGAATAGTTGGAGGGGACTCTGTGAAGTCTGGCCCACAGACGGACACCAGCAGCCTCTCCAGGCTTTCCAGAGTATCTTCAGAGAGTTTGTGCTCGTGAGGGGCGCCTCCGTTCAGCTCCTTCAGCTTGCCTGGTTCATAGTCATACGTCATGAAGCAACAAAAAAAATAAATGAGATGCAGCAAGAAAATATGCTCACCAATGATTTGGGAAACATTGGCTTGCTCAAAGGTGACGCCATCAGTCTTGGGGAAGTAAATGTTGGTGGTTTTCTCTCGAAGGGCTGCTGAAGAGTAAGCACCTCCACCTGCCACGTAGGATTCATTCATTAAAAGCAACACATATGAAAACATACTGTATTTATACACACAGCATCTCACAACGGCCGGCATATCCTTCACATTTCAGCAATTTACTCAAGGGAAATGACTGTAGAAAGTAAACTTGAATAGTCAGTGCACAACTTGTATAGGAGTATAGATTTTCTATCACACAGCCATTATTATCTAAACAGCTGGCAACACAAGTGAGTAGCAAGATAAACTGTTTTGCCTACAGTCAAGCATGGTGGTGGTGGCATAATGGTCTGGACTGCATGAATGCTGCTGCCACTGGGGGAGCTGCGGTTCGTTGAGGTGAAACATGAATTCCAACATGTGCTATGACAGTGTACAGCAGAAACTGCACTGTATGGTAGTTTCCCAACACAACAGCACACCTCCAAGATAACAAGTGCCTTGCTAAGGAAGCTAAAGGTGAAGGTGATGGAGTGGACAAATATGTCTCCTCCAGACCTGAACCCAATTGAGCAGCTGTGGGGCAGAGTCAAATGGAATGAAGCGCAAGGTGTCTAACATCCACAAGTGATGTCATTCATGCAGGAGTGGAAGAGGATTCCAATAAACCTGTGCTGCCCTGGTGTATTCCATGACCAAGAGGCCTGTGTTAGAATTCATGTTTTCACTCAATGAACTGCAGCTCCCCCTGTGTCGGCAGCACTCATGCAGCCAGTGATCAACATACAGTAACTATCTTGGTACTCGTGTTGTTGGCCGTTTAGACAATTTATTGCTTTTAATTTATAAAAGCAATAAAAGGCTGAAATGGTACTTTTACAAGGCACTGTATATCAAAGGCTATGTCACACTGCGGGCCAATTACGATTTTTTTGATCACATGTGACCTCTGTCTCATTTTTGTTCACGTCAAATGTGACCAAGGGCTCTTTTGTATGTGGATATAAATCTGACATTTATCTGATGCTACTTGCAGTTTGAACATTTGGGTCGTGTACAGCCGACCTCTACGTCATTGAAAGGCATGTTTTGCTGTGCGAGAGTTGGGGAAAGGTACTAACAGGCAAAAGTTCGTCTTGTCTTCCAAAAATTATTTTAATCTTTGTCAGTGAAGCGGCTCACGTCAATGTCCCACCACTCCTGGCTCCAACTCCTCACTCACATGCCCCTTCTCCCACAAACCGTCATAGCCAAAAGTCTTGCCCTCTTCCTTCTTAATCAACTACGCAACATAATTTGGTGCCGAAAATGTTGACTATGGTTGCATAAAATGCTTGTAACCACCACAAATTGGGGCCATGCTTACTTCTGTAAACACACGTGTTTTGTGCACATGTGCGTCACTTACCGGATCACATTGTGTTCATATTTACCAGTCGCATTATAGAAGGAATGTGAACGACTACATAAAAGATCGGATTTAAACAAAAAAATCCCAATTGGGCATCATACCCTGCAGTGTGAACGTAGTGCAAGTTTACCTTCTCTAGTACCTACAGAGAAGATATAACAAAATGCTTGCTGAAATTCAAAGGGTGCACTGAGATTTTTGTGCTTCACCTGTGAATGGATCCGCCACGCCTCCAGGTGCAACTGGGTTTGGTTCTGAGCCTGGTATGTAGCGACCAGAGCCTAGAAGAGGTTCAAAAAACACTTTAAAACATACGTTTGGATACTCTTTGAATCTCCGTTTTGAAAGCGGCATACTGCACCTGTGAAGGGATCGCCCCCAAAATTTGGCCTCCCGTCCGTGGAGCCTGGGATGTACCGGGCTCCTCCTGCCAGATTATGGAACGGCAATAAAGTTAGCTCAAAACACTGTGATTTTAATTTAGACAGCAAATGTATTGCACCCGCTGCTGGTCGCTATGAAAAGACGTTCGTACCAGTAAAAGGGTCACCACCCGCTGGCTGTGCGCGTCCCACCTCGTGTCCTTTGGTGTTCTCAATAATGAAGTTAGCCACCTGGTCGAGGAACATGGGGCTGAGGTCGTTCTGCTGCAAAAAGTTGTGCGCTGTCAGCCAGGGATCTTCTGACACATTGTAAGGCAGCTTCATGGACGGCCCTCCCTCGTTGACATCAATGGTGAAGACGTAGTCGTACTCCTGAGAGGAGAAATGAAAAGGTTGTCAACGTTTATCAGAATTAAGGCTGACAAAATGAGGAGCCTCACCTTGCCTTCATACATGACGCTTTTGGAGGTCTGCTGGTTTGAGCCACCAACCACATCACCAATTTTCAACCAGCGGCTGTCACTGACACTCCACTGGTACGCCTCTACCTTCTGCCCGTCCTTGATCAATCGTGTCTGACCATCACGATTCCCTGGAGAGGACAAAAAAATGAATGATCCAGATATAGATAAAAATATAAAGTAACTGAAAACCTCCAAAAAGAAAACTAATACCAGGCTCATTAAGGTGTTCCCTTCCCGGAAGCTCCTCCACTTTGATGTCTCCTAAATCTCCCGTCTTGGGGTCGATGGTGGCTTTGGACAGCTCGTCCTCAAATGCCTGAAGGTCCTCTGCGCTGGCCACACGGTCCTCTGCTTCGGTGAAGACTCTGATGATGCCGTCACTGAGGCATAAATAGAAGTGTGACGATAATTACCAAGTGTGATCAAGTAGAGTTTGGTTACCTTGCTCCCACAGCGATGTCACCGTTAGGAAGGATGCAGCAGCACCACACAGACTGAGCGGGCAGGCGGATAGTCTGAGCACACTCGCCTTTCCTCCATATTCTCAGAGTCCTGTCCTCTCCCGTGCTCACAAAATCTTGCACAAAAGAAATCAGCTTGAGTGACAAAACAAAAGGCTCAAAAGGCTGACTAGGAGGCAGCAAACCTTCACTGTTGGGGAAGATGGCAATGCTGTAGATGTAGTTGGTGTGGCCGTAGTGCACCTGTACACATTCACCTGTCACCAGCCACCTCCTGATGCTGGTGTCGTTGCTGCAGGAGAAGAACTCGGTGCTGTTGATCACGACCAGTCCTCGGACACAGTCTTCATGACCTGGTAGGGAAATTAAGTATTTTTCACCCATTAAGAGATCCTGGAAAGATTTTATGCCATTCATTTTTAAAATGCTCAAGGCATTTTATCTGTGTTGAAGGAATATCGATTGAATTTGATAGCGGGCATTCATTTCTAAACTATTGTATAATTGTCATCTCTTTTCCTTAAATGAGCCTGAAATGGCAATGCGACACAAAAAGAGACATTTCTTCCTCACAACAAAAATTGCGGCTAATTGGTTCCAGACCCGACCATGATAAGTGAATTTCCGCAAAGTAGGCGTCATTTATAAATGGAATATTTTCATAGGTAGTTGCATTGAAAACCTGCTTACAGGCAGGACAGGACAGGCAGTGATATTAGGAGTTCAGAGTGGAGTTTTTGCTTGTTGTGGGTTACGGCCGCAACAGTAGCCGGTGTTATTATTATTATTATTATTATTATTATTATTATTATTATTGCTGTTATGTAATTATTATGCTTAGTGTTAACTACTGTGAGATAATTTAAACCTGCAATAAAAGCCTTTTGGAGAGCCAATGGAGAATACTACATTCATAATTCTTCTAATGGCGAATATCGTACTTTAGTTCATTCAGCCATTTTTGATTAATTTAGGCAAAAAATACAAATTGCTTAAATATGCTTTTTTCTTCTTCTTCTTTTTTTTTTTTTTTTACCAACAGGCCATATTTAACCACAAAACGTATTAATTTATTAAATCAATATACACTCCTGGTGAAAATTTTAAGACTAGTTGAAAAAAATAGCAAGAATTTACATGTTGCACTGTTAGATCTTAAGGAGGTTGTGTGCCGCTTCTAAGTAGAACTTTCAAATGCAAAAAGAAGAAAAATGTGAGTGAAACAAAAAAAATGAGTAAGCGATTTATTGCAAACCATCTTTTATGTCGCTTTATCCTCACTAGGGTCACAGTTATGCTGGAGCCTATCCCAGCTGACTTCGGGCGAGAGGCGGGGTACACCCATACGTATGGACAATTTAGGTTCGTCACTGAACCTAACATGCATGTTTTGGGAATTTGGGAGGAACCCAGAGTATGGGAAGCATGGGGAGAACATGCAAACTCCACACAGAGATGCCCAACAGACATTTGAACCCAGACCTTCCCGATCTCCTGACAGTGGGGCCAAAATCATACATACACACCTGTACATTTTTTGGAAAGCTGCCTTTTTTTTGTCTTTATGGGCAAATGTGTGAGTGAATTACAGAAACATCTTAAGCGTTAAACATGCTTTGTATGTGTACTGACTACAACACGTGTAAATTCTCACCTGTAAATGTCCTCTCACATCGTCCGGCTTTCCAGAGCTTTATGGTTCTGTCTGCTGATCCAGACAGCATCAGTCCTTGTTCAGGCAACATGGCCACTGCCCACACTGCTGCAGTATGGCCCTGCAGTGAACCCCACCCCCCAAATAGATTAGACTAATTCAGTCCAAGACATCCAGCACCAGACTACTGTAACGTATTTAAATGCACCTTTTATGGACATACCTGCAGTGTCATCATGCACTTTTCACTAAGCCACACTTTAGCTGTTGTGTCCCAAGAGCCGCTCAAAAGTGTACCAAACTTCCCAGAAGATAAAGTACAAACTGTGGAAATGAAAAATACAAAGCTTATCATGGCTATAATGCATTCACTTGGACAATACATTAAAAAATACAACTTACCTGTATTTTTGTGACCTTTAAGGGTGTAAAGAGGCTGTGGTTGGTCGAGTGTGAAGACACAAATGTTGTTATCGTTCCCCCCAGTGGCAATCAGTCCTCGAGGGTATGTTTCACTTGGTGCAATGGTACATACACATGATACAAAATTGGAGTGGCCTGACACACAATGCATCTCCGTGAAACCATTATCTGGGCTACCGAGAAAGAAGAGGCAACACAAATTAAAATAGTGCATGAGGGACAACAACAAGGAGTTGTAACTGAATGAATGACAAAGCTAAATTGAGTAGCAATGTTAGTTACAGTAATCTATCAATAGCCATTGTTTTTTTTAACAAGTTAAATTACATTTACCTTGTGTGATTGATGTTGTGCATGTTTATAAACATTTACGCAGCCACGCCTGACAATACAGCCACTTTTTAAACTGAATTGAATGCATGTATGCTAACGCTAGCTACCTTGAGTTTGGTACCCAGACCCTTCCGGTCCGGTCTCTGGACACAGAAACAAACGCTCCTTCTGGGAAAACGGCAGCCGCAAGCCCCCTGACGTCCATTTCGTGGCCCGGAACGGAGCATCTGAGTCTGAAAGAGTTGGACGCCGATGCCATGTTTGCTCCTAATAAACCAAATACCGTCGCTGTCAACACATACACCGGCTGCTAAAGGCTAGCGAAAGTGGAGTGACATCATTTCCGCTCAGCAAACTTGACATTAAAAATATTATTTATTTTAAAATCAGTGTAGTCATTTATTTATTAGAATCACATCATACACGTACTAAGATTTACACAAATAAGACCAATACCGTTGCTGTCAATACAGACACCAGGCTGCTAGAGACTATCGGAAGTGACGTAGATTCCGTTCGAAAAAACATTAAAACAGAATTGTTTATTTAAAACTTAATGTAGCTATCTACATATTACTCACCACCTTCGAAATAATAAATAATGAGTAATAAACCTTATCTCTACGTCATATAAATTTGACCACAAGGAGGCGGCAAACTACTATACCTGCGTTGGGTGCTGCTTCGCCATCTCACCTGAATAACTTTACTGTATTTGCACAGGCTTAAAGCATAATAGGTGACGTAGATGCGATTACGTCACATCAAAGACAAATTATCAATGCTGGGCATTATCTGCAAATGTAAGCGAAAATAAAATCTGGTGGGTCTTAAAATCAAAACACTTAAAACAGTGAGGTCAGGTGATAAATATATAGGTTGAACTGTGTGTGGTCATTTCTTTATTCTAGAAAAACAAATAGAAACATCTAAACGCTCACATACATAAAGGACACACAAGTAGATTTCAGGGAGGAAAAAAAAGACATCTGAGAAAATAATTAAAAGGCAAAGCACACAAACATTAAAGCCAAAAGGTGAACAGAAATAGGCGACTCACGATCCCAGTAGCATTTGACAGCTCAGTCCTGATACAGCAGATTCGCCATAATACGGGAAAAAAACGCATTTTAAATATCTTTCCTGTACCAAAACAACTAGCAGCTGTCGTGAGTTCGGTCAAACAGTCTTTCCTTATTTGTGCTTTTAAAGCGACAACTAACTTTGGCTGAATGTTTATTATTTAAAAACGTCCTGTGAGTTGTAGGAGGTAAGAACACTCACGACTCACACACAAACGGCTCTTTAGTGCTCAGTCAATAATAATAATAACGATAATAATAATAATAATCTAAACTACTTGAGCTACCCTAGAGTTTAATCATCTAAAAAAAAAAAAGAAACAAATACTCAATTTCATACAAGTAAGACATGGCTATGCTCGTCTTTTTCCTTTCATGTTGGCCTAAGCTATTAAAAATTGTAACAAAATTGATAAGATGGGTTGTCTTCTCAAGTTTTTAAGCAAAAGCCAGTTTCCTCAATGTTCAAACTTCAAACTCAACATTAAGCAGGTTTGACTCAATTGTCTTCTACTTTAAATTCCCTGAAAGCTGTTTACATACCAATGGGAATCCGTGCATCGTCCAGTAGTTGCAATGGAGATGAGTGGGCTGTGGTACACTACTCCTAAGCAGCCTGTCAATCCAGTGCCTTTTTGATGGAGGTTGCAGGTAGGTCGGTTCGGACTTTTTAGCTATTAGTGTGTATGGAATAACTGTGGTGTGGAGGTAGGTGTGACAGTGCAGCTATGATACACACACTTGTTAGGAGCGGATATCGAGGGCCAAGATGTGATGTGTGTTTTCAGTGTGAGTTGGCCTGCTCCACTTTGATGCCCACCAGTGACGGCGGCATCTGCGATGCGACAGAGGAGGCGGGAGGAGAAGCCCTTAGGCCGGAGCTCCCAGAGGAGGAGGAGGTGGTAACAGCGGGCCGGATGAGCGGCGGTGGAGGGTGGTTGTGAGGTGCCCGGTTCTGGAGTGGGCGGGTCTGCAGTGGTGGTGGCTGGCGGAGAAGGCTGGGTGGAGCTGAGGGAGGCGCTGGGCGCAGCAGTGGAGGAGGATGGGATAGGGAGGAAGTGGTCTGGACGGAGGAGAGTGGGGGAGAGCTTCCGGCAACATCCGGCGAGGAGTCCTCCAGCTTGACCTTGAGATGCAAGAAGTAGGCAGGAGATTGAGTATAGATTCTATGAACCTTGCAGAATGTCAGCCATCTTACATCTTCCTCCTCTGCTCCTCCATCTGTAGCAGCCGCTACCTCCTCGCCAGTTCTCCTGAGGTCTCGTGTGGCCACCTGTTCGGCAGCCCACTCCCTCAGCACCTCGTCCAGGTTGAACCTGCGGCGGTAGCTCACGAAGAATGAGCTCACCTGAGCCGACGTCTTGTTCCCAATCACCTCAGCAATGGCTGTAAAGTCTTTGCCATAGCGACGGATTGCTACAAGGGAGAGGATGTGGTTGGTTCTATATGTTGCTTAATGTACATATAGATTGTGTAGTAACCTTAATATGAGCTACTTTATGTGCTGTAATCATAGATGGGGAGTTTAAATAGAGAGTCCAAGTATATTGTACAACACAGTCGTAACAGAATCAATGTTGCAGGAGTGGGAAGGCGCACACTGCACAACCAGCATTAATAGCACTGATGAGTTCATGGTAAACAGTACGGCAAGTGTAACACGCATGACTTTCAGTTGACGAGCAATATTTTAAAGCACATGCAGCGGTAAATAAAGCTCTTCAACGCTGACCACTCGTGATACTTCAAAATGCAGCTACTGCCATCTAATGGAGTTAATAAAAAATACATCAGGAGGTTGCCTACAGCCAGAGCTGTTAATGTCAATGTTTTTTTGACCCAGCACTAATTATAAACCCCGGTAGTAATATAAAACTGAGATGGAGACATGATGCCTTCTTGACTCACCCTGCACAGCCAGCAGCTGCTCCTCTGTGGTCCAGCGAGAGTTCATCTTGGGGCCGGGCTATAAACAAAGAGAGGTTAGTGACCCAAAAGGCTCACAGAAGGTGACATAACATCAGAGTCTGTGTGAATGAAAGATGGGAGACACATACCTCAGTGGGTTTGAAAGAGTCCACACCTTCATTCAGACTCTGTTTCAAACTACTGTTGCTTTGTTTAATACTTTGGACCTGAGTGAAGAAGACAAGGGTGTGTTTACTTGGCATGGACGATGTTATTGGAATAAAAATGCTTCTGTACCTGTCGCTTGAGGGATACCAACTGCGTGTCCAGCTGCCTTATTGTCATGACACCAGAGTCGTGGGAGGCGGACAAGGATGTGATGTCGGCCTGATCCAAGTGCATTCCTTTAGGAGGCCGGCGACGGGCTCGGAGAGGGTGGTGGCGATACTGGGCCCCGATGTTCTCTTTCTTGATGGGGCCCGAGCGACTGGGGATCACTTTGTCCGAGACGGCGCTGTTGGGGTTCTGTTTAGTGGCCTGAACAAAGACAAATATGGGCAGTGTGCACATGTGTACAGTATCTCACGAAAGTAGGTACACCCCTTCAGCAAACATTTTTATTTTTGTTCTCAAGGGACAATGCTATGGAAAGTAAACTTGGATATATTTATAGTAGTAGTAGTAGTAGTAGTTGTAGTAGTAGTAGTAGTAGTAGTAGTAGTAGTCAGCTTACAGCTTGTATAGCTGTATAGATTTAGACTGAATCCCAGTTCCACACCTTAGCCCTTCCCCTACCCCTTACAAGGGCCAAGATGAAGGGGTAAAAAATTTGGTTGACACTCAATTTACGTTGCATCATCATTCTCTGTCACTTGCTGGCTATGACGTAAGCAGATGCGGCAATTGTTTTCGCTTCCAAGATGCCATCAAGATGGCTTCCCCCATGATATCATCCTTTGCTTGACCAACCTCTGGTTTTCTTACATCTGTCTGCGACACGCAGAAAACATCTGAGAAGACAACGCACAACCCGTACGTGCTGGTGTATCCGCTAACTGTGTAAAATCTGTTTCATCGTATTTATTTAAAAGTTGAAACATAACGCCCTGCTAACCTGGCTAAAATGTAGCTCACCAGCCATTCCTTTCATTTTACCTTTAACGCCAGTGTTCATATGTTAGTGTGGGATATATTTAATTGAACCAATTTTGTAATATAGCTGATGAATTTATGCAATTTGTAACTCAGGTCACGAGACAAGACGATACGTGAGATTGGGTCTACGAGAACGAGAAGAGACAAGATTTTAACATTACTTTTAAGAAAAGTACAATGAAAAAAATGTTTGAAAAAATCTATGACAATATGTTGCAATCTACTTATTTCATTTCTACTACGTTACCTTGCATTTCTCCTTATGTGGCTACACTCTTCGGCACTCTGTGTATGCTACCAGTCCCATCGAGACTATGACGGACAAAAGGGCTCACTCTGTTTACGCCATTGCTCTATGAATGGAACTAATGCGCCTAGGGGGTGAAACGAATGTACAGAGTGAAACCTCTTGCTGCCTGTTTGGAGACAATAGATGAAGAAAACAGATGCACATGGTAATATATTGAGGCAGGCAAAATGGTCAAGTTTATTTAAATTTATTGCGTGATTAATTAATTATTTATTTATTATCGTCCCAGTCATAGTGCCCACGAAAATGTCTTGTTTTTTCTGAACAAGACATTTTGCCACATTTTAATCTCACAAAATCTTGTGACAGTCCGAGTTAGTACTGCAGCAGAAGTAGGCTGGCTTCATAATACTATACGGGGGAAGACATACCCTGTTACAACACATCAATTAATAATGCAGAAATTCTTTGACATATTCGCCCAAGATCTGTGCACGACACCAGAATCATGAAGAATAGCACATTCTCTAGAGCTCAATGTTTCCCCTCATCTGTCTGGGTAGCCCTGTTTCCAGACTGTGCCTGATTCCACATTATAAGGAACCTGCTCATGGGAGAGTTCAGAAACAATGTCATCTTCATCATCAGCCTCATTGAGAGAGCGTTAGACATGATGAGGGTTATGATGAGCGCTACAAGACATCAGAGAAAACTACTTGTGACAGACGGGCTGCATTCTGACAGTATCTGCACCCGGCAAAAATACTGATGCGTATGTATGTATGTATTTATTTCTATACTGCCAGGTTTAACTGAATTGGACATATGTTTTAAGATGAAACTGTACAGCATTTCTCCAAAACGGAAGAAAATTTATTATAATAATATCACGGTGGAACCTCAGCATGTTTTTCAGTTAACGTCAGAAATTCACGCCACAATTTTGCCTTCGGTTAGTGTACAATATGCCGCGTGAGTCCAACTGTATTCTTAATGTATTTTATTTTATTTATTTTTTTTAAATCACAGAACGTGATGCATAAGACAATTCTAAATGCACATAAATGACAAATGAAAGGGATAAATGAACATCTAAAGTTACATTTACTTTCATTGAAGATGTGACTGTTCCCAAAGACGATGTCGTGAGAGTGAGATCAACCACCACCGCCTTCCTGTTTTCAGTCAGGTCAAGAATCACATTTTCAATGAAGATAAAAGTAACCTTAAATGTTCATTCATCCCTTTCATACATTATTAATATGCATTTATATGCATTTTAAATTATTCGGCATGTCAAAATATAATTGTAAAACTATAAACACATGTTTTGTGTTAACATTTTGGGCTTTCTGGAACACATTAATTGGATTTACATTATTTCTTACCGGAAAAATGGATTTGGTTATCATCCGTTTTGGTTAGAGTCGGACCTTCTGGAACAAATTAATGACGCTAACAACACTATTATTAATTGCAGTTTGATTTAAATGTTTAATGTCTGGCAGTTTGCAGGTAACTCCTGTTTCTGATGGCTGGTATTAATTGTTTCCTACCAATAAAGTAAGGCGCATACATTTCTGTCATTTCAATTTAATATACCGTAGCGTACCTCAGGAACAACTTTTTTATTTTAATAAAAATGAAAAAAAAATTACAAACTGACATATACTGCCAAACACAGGTGCTAACAAATAGCACTGTAACAACATTTATAAAAATATAAAATATATCAACTATACAGTACATTTAAAAAAAAAACTACAATAAAAAATTACAATATAACATGAACTTTATGAACATCCACAACAAATGTATAGACCTAAATCTTATCAAACGTTCTTTCGAGGTTTAAAAACCTCTGTTATGGCCTCGGTCTGCTCCTGATGTTATTCTCTCTCAGATTGTTTTGAAAGGAAGTCCAGAATGTCATTTTGTTGCAGTCTTCTTTTCCATACGGTGTTTGCGGTTCTTGATCCTATTGAAGTGCTGTGGGGTGTTGCTAAGGGTTGTGGCAGAGTGCTCTTCTCGTGTGCTGACTTCAGTTGGCTCAGCCATCTCCTGCAGGAGTGACACATATGCATAATTGATGGGGTACAACTATTAACTCACTGTACATACAGAACAATAATGTGCTGAATCCAAATAGAGACTAATGGTAAAAAATACTTGTAGATATGGACAATGTTAGATTCTAAAAGTATGGCCATGTTGCTGTTTACATGTTTATTTAGCTCACTGACAATTCCTGACTCGATACTGTCCGCTGAACACAATAAACATATGTTACCATGGGGATTGTTTTTGGACTCGGGTTGCATTCACAGCAAAAAGACTTCACTACGATGTACTGTGTTACATGAGTGAATAAAACACAAGCGTCACAGTACAGTTCAGTAATGTAACTTCTACAACAGCTTCGTGAGCTAGCTCGTTTTAATGAGCTATAATAAAATACAACTTACAATTAACACGCTAATGTAGTCGCTATCTAATCATTGTCCAATCATTCATGAAATGCAGTAGATTGCAGTGAAATTTGACATCGGTGTTAGCTGGCTTGTAATAACTAGTGATTTTAAAATAAAACCTACAATTGAAAACATGGCTAATATTTGTGTGGATTAGCACGGTATCCAATATATGATGAAAAAACAATGAGGGTCATGACTATGAAAATCAATAATTACTTACATTTGTATGCTTCACTTGGTCTCCGCTCTGCCATCTTCTCAGCCGGGGTGGTGTTTCATGTGAAATATTCCTACTCCTTGGTTTCAAAGTGTGGTCCCCGACCACGCTTTATTTCAAGAGCTACACTAGCCCTTATCCCTTCCCGTTGCCTTAAGGACAACTCGGACACCATTTGATTGGCATTAATGTGCAAAACCAAGTGTCAAGTGTAAGACTAGGGGTAAAGGGTTCTATTGGGATTCACCCTTACTATAAACTGAAAATGAGTCAACGAACAATCATCCTGGCAACACAAGCGAGTAGCAAAATAATTATGTCTTGCTTCCAGTCAAGCATGGTAGAGGTAGCGTCATGAACTGGGGATGTACGGGTGCTGCTGGACACTGGGGGAGCTGGGGTTCATTAAGGTAAACATTAATTCCAAAATGCACTTTGACAATGTAAAACAGAGTATGACTAGGGCCCTATCATTTCTGTGTTAATGGAATCATAGACAGAAACACACTGACACAAAAAACACAAAAGCTATGGTGATAAAATAAGTGTAAAAATTAAAAAACAGAATAAAAAAAAAAATTGTAACACCATTTGGGAAAAAAAACAACAGATGGCCCTACATGACCACCTCTATTGTGACACTGCGTGGATAGTCAATCTATAATGCTGTATAAGCTATACACTGACTACTCTACAGCATGTTTGATTTCGATAGTACCATCCCTTGACAACATATTGTAGTAATAAAAATGCTTGATGAAATGTGATGGATGCACTCATTTTTGTGTCCATAAAATAATTCTAATGCTCACCTCCTTCTTGGCATCAAGCTCAAAGTCACTGTCACTACCAGGATCTCCTTCTTCCAACTCGTCATTGCTACGTTACAGAAAATAAAAGCACTCAAGAACTCAACTAAACATCTTCCTCATCCTTAAAGCTGCCAATCATACCTGTCATCCTTCTCCCTCTTGCTTATCAGCCTCCTGGCTTGGCGGTCCATGACTGAGGTCCTAGTTCTGGTCTTCTTCCAGCCGTAGTAGTACTTGACCAGGCTGGAGATAAGCTTGTCTGGAAGCTAAATGCACAAAGTCAACATTTAACACACAAAGCATGGTAAATGGTCTTTCACTTGTACAGTGCTTTTGCACCTCCACTTCGACACGATCACAGGAGGAATGGAGGATCAAACCTGCAACCTTCAGGTTGGGAGACGACCACTCTACCACCTGAGTCATGCCGCCCCATGTCATTGTTCTCTTACCATCTGCTGGATGCGGTGGAAGCTCTTGCCGTGGAAGCTGAAGGCCTGTTCAAACAGCACTTTATCCTCCACTGTCCACTCGTCTGGGAAGGGAGTGAAGTTGGCTAAGTCAGCCAGCGAGCGCTCCACATCGTGCTTGTGCCACAGCAACATGCCTAGAGCCTGGCGGTGGCATTTACAACGTGAAGTCAGCGTGCTTCAAAAGTATTGGAGTGTGTGGTGTACGCTACCTGCTCCATGTTGTAGCCATGTTTCTCTTTAGCCATTAGGATGTACTCGTCCACTGAATGAAACGAGAGCAAATGAGATGAATTTTAAGAACAGCGAGGAAACACTTAAAATGAGGTGAAAGTGCGCGCGCGTACACATTGTGTCCGACAGCTGACTGTTGGGACACCAGACTAACATGCTCCTCTGGTCCTTCTCGTAACGGGCTGGGCTGTCTGCAATTGACATTAAACACACAACATCAAACCAAACAGGTCTAGTGAAAGTGAATTAACACGTGGTGTAATAACGAGAGTATCACATGATAGTGTTGGCAATTTCACCCCCTGGTTGTCTCAATACACCCTCCTGCTTACCTGGTTTGAACTCAGGGATCTGGGCCTGGTAGTCTCCTCCCACTCGGATCATGCTGTCTGAGGAAGACAAGAGGAACGAGGGAAAACTTTAGAGAAGGATGTGGGCATGGTCAACAAGGCTCGGAGGACAATGTGGTCGGAGTCTTGTTTTTTGTCTTTTTTTAAAGCAGCAGCAGAGCTGGGCAGACAGAATTGTGAGAAAGAACACACAAAGAAACTGTTGTTTTCATGCATTCTCCAGCTTGTTTTCTTTATGTAAAAAAGGTTCCCAATTGTAAATGTGACTTTTCAGTGATGTTCTAACAGTAATATTTGTCCCTGGGGCCTGTTTATGCGCACCAAACATGATTTTTAAAAATCACTCATCTCTCTCACTTGTTTGTTCCACTTTTGAGAGAAGAACCAATTAAACTTGAAGTTGCGGCTTTTCATGACATCATGTAGGAATGGCCATCCTCATGGCCATGACGCTACCTTTGACCAGCACCTAGGTCAGGGGTTGGCAACCTTTACTATCAAAAGAGCCATTTTCCCCCCTCTAATAGTAAAGAAAAATAGTCTGGAGCCACAAATGTAACACAAGTTTTTAGTCTTTAATTTTACTCGTTACGCCTTTTCTGAATCCTTCCCCTATTAATTTGTGTAAAATTAAAATAAAACGTAGCCCACGGAGCAAGTCTATCACAAACATTATGGAAGAAAATAGAGCACAGAGCAAGTCTATTACATATATTATGGAAGAAAATAGAGCACAGAGCAAGGCTATCAAAAAACTAAGAAAAGAAGTCAAGAAGTTGCAAGATGAAAATGCAGACTTGAGTGCTGCTCTTAAGGCGGTTAAATACCCTATGGAAGATATCAAGGCTCTGCAGGATGATATTAAAGAACTGTTGAATGACAATGCCACCTTGCGCTCTGCTCTTAAGGAAGCTAAAAACCCTAAAGAAAATACAGCATTATGCAAGGAGGTTAGGGTTCTGCAGGATGACATCAGGGCATTATTAGAAGATAACGCTGCCTTGCGCACTGCTTTCAAGGAGGCCATAAACCCTATGGAAGCCACCTCATGTACTGATCTTCAGGATGCTAAAGACCCCAGGGAAGAAAATAGAGCTTTATGCAATGATAACTACAGGATATTCTACCGGATGACATCAAGGCACTATTGAAGGATAATGCTGCCTTTCGCACCACCCTTGAGGAAGAGAAAGAAGCAAAGGAGAATATCAAGGAGAAAATTAAAAACTTCATTGAGGAGATGGATCAGATGGCACGAATGAATGATGTGGTCCTCACAGGGCTCCAAATCACACCCAAGTCAAGAGATGTTCCTTCAATAAAGCAACAGATTGCTAACTTCCTACAATCAAAGGAGGTGGATGTCGATGTCAGCGGTATTGACACTTGCGTCCCACTCCATGGCAGAAACAACACCACACCTGCCATCATTAAGTTCACCAACAGTGAATTCAAAACTGAACTGCTGAAACAGGGAAAGAAGCTAAGAGGCACAAATGTCTACATGAATGAGCATCTCACAAAAATGCAATGCTGACATCGCCAAGAAAGCACGAGACCTGAGGAAGCAAGGAAAGATTCAAAACACTTGGAGCAATAACAGGAAAATCTACATCAAACTAAAAGGAGGTCCAGGAGTTGCAAGAGTGCTTGTTGTCCAAGATATCAGCGATCTGGATATATATTAAAACTCATATTACTATGACAATAAGGATGATGGAGGAAACACCCTACAAGACAGACCAAAGCAACCAGGACTACATTCCATATCAAGAACCTCAACATAATTAATAAAAGGAACTCTTGTATACAAACCCAGCGTTACTCGCAGTGCAATACCGAAGAGGATGTGGATATCGACAGGAGAGAAAGGATAGGATAAATGGAAAGGGAAAAGGAAAGGATAAGGAGGAAAAAAAAGGAGAAAAAAGAAAAGATTCTTGTATGTATACAGTATATGCGTGTACTTGTGTATGTGTAGATGTATGTGTATATATGTATGCGCGTGTTTGTATGTATTCACATGTATGTATTAGCAATTGATGTAATACAAAGAGGGGGCAGGATTAAATAAGCTCTGCTTCTTCCTACTCCTTTTCGGACATATGCATGTTCGAAATAAAATTAAACCGAACTTTAATATAATATATATATATATATATATATATATATATATATATAAAAATAATATATATATATATACACACACACACACACACATTTTGTCCTGACACATGACAGCATTATAAATGCTAGTGTTCTCATCTGTTTAATGTGACTAATGTTTAATGTGTTTCTGACGCTCGATGCTGATCTTCCCTATATCTGGCGTCCCAGATGCGAACGTGAGGAGCTAGCCGACTCAAGGGCAGTCAGAGCGGCCAGGAACACAAGAGCCTATGGAAAGTGCAAAGGAGGTGGGCTTGCACAGTATGTGAACCTGTGGTATCATCCTGGCCATGTGAAAATTAAAATGTCCATATACTGTATATACACAAGGGGCACTCCTGAAGACCTTTTATGACACAGTGATGGCCTCTGCCATCTTCTATGGTGTGGTCTGCTGGGGGAACAGCATCACAGCAGCTGACAGGAAGAGGCTGGACAAGCTGATTAAGAAGGCCAGCTCTGTCCTGGGATGTCCTCTGGAACAGGTGGAGGAGGTGGGCAAGAGGAAGATGACAGCCAAGATGAAACCTGGAATTTCCTCTTGTGGGACTAATAAAGGCATAGCTTACCTTATAAAGCATTTTTTAAAATATCGGTTTTCATTATTGGGGAAAAAAAATGATATCTACTGACATCACATTTCTATGCCAATATCAGGCAGATAATATCCCTAATAATTAGACTAATAAATAATTTTTTCCACCTTTTGTCACGAAAGCAACAAGCCACAATGGTTGCCTACCCCTGACTGGAACAGCCAACCTCGTGTAGACACCCACCCAAAAAAAAGGCAGAATTTGGCAAACATCTTAAAATCCTGGAGCTCTGCTAACTATCCATCAGTCAACGACAGATGTGTTAGCCGTAAGTGTTAAGTGAAAAGATCGGTAATGTACAAAAGAACTTGTTGTAGTTTGTTGTGAGATATGGCATGTATTATGTTGGACAAGTGCAGAGTTCCAGTGTACTGTGTAAAAAGTGCTACTTCAATAGCTCTTCTTGGGGACCCACTCCCTGAGATAGGCCTGGACAAACACAGCTCATTAGCTAAAGAAAAACTGCACTTTTTTTTGGAATTTTTCCGACTTTTCAGCATTTCCAGGACCTCCTTCCTGGGCGCATTGATTTCACATTGAACATCAAGAGAGTGTGAAGCTAGTTGCTACCCGGCTAGTAGCTAGCCGGTGTGGTGTGGTGAGGTGTCACTACCCCAGTAAAGTAGTTCTTCGGTGTAACAATGTTAATAACAATAACATTAACAATGTCGCTGTAGCTGGGTTAATGTGCAGGTCACATTATGTAAATGGAGCGTTGTTGGTGCTTTTTGGAGATTTTTTCAGAAGCGCAATAGTTGCATTCCATTACGTACATTCTTAGCTGTCTCATTTTAGCTGTTTTTATATCTTCAGAACGCACAGAAAAGAGAAAGATGTGTGTTGATGCCTCACATTAGGATTGTGGATGATGGGCAAAAGAAAATAATAAAAAAAGTGTTCCTTTAGTTTTCTTTGTTAGAAGCTTGCACTTTTAAACAGTGTATATTCCAGAATCAAGGATAGATTTTAGACAATACACTTCCAATACACTATTGTGGGACTTCTGCAACTTAATTACATTTCTCAAAAATATGATAATATGGGACCTTTCATGTCTTTCAATGTGGTTTTAATGAACTCAAATGCAATGCTCCTTTGAAATCAGGCAGTGGCTTATCCACAGTGCATTGGAGGGATGGTAGGCTGGGGGATCATGATGTCCTCTGGGACGGAACAGGAAGGGAGGAGGAGGAATGACAGAAACTGGAGAAGAAAGCAACCTCTCGAGTTCTAATGACTGTGGGGTTTTTATGATTGGGTCAATTGTGGAATCTATTTGGCTAACAAGGAGACGACTGTGGGCAGAGGATGACAAGGATGAAAGAGTGCAGGAAGGTGATGGAGGCGCGAGAAAAGAATGAAAACTACAATTATCCTGCAACTTATATTGCATCATTTTGCCTCATGACAGATCTGAGAGCTATTATACTAGCATAATTATACACAAAAAAGTCAGGAGGTACAAGTCATAAAATTATGTTTTGTGGGTGTGCTACCATGAGCATGGTCCTCATCACTGCTCTCCTCCTCGGAATGCGCCTGGCTGTTGCCATTGGTTACGGTCTTGGCTCTGCTCCTGGAGAGGACCCCGGTCCCCGAGCGCTCCATCACTGAGGGCATGGCTTCACAACACTAAACGTAAGCAAAAAAGTTTAGTAGGCAACGCTGATCCCCCCTTCCACGTCTTCTTATTCTCTGGCAGACCAGGTGCCTGAGGTAGTGCTGTGCGATATGGACAAAAATACATATCCCGATAGAGGTCATTTTATATCCTGATAACGATATGCATCACGATTTTGTATTTTTTTCTTAAAATTATATACACACACACACACACACACACACACACACACGAAATGAATGCCAATTTATCTTACTTTTGCTCCTTTTTATTCTGCGTATAAAACACATTTGATGTATAAAAGGATAACACAATTAAAAAACAAGAGACTTGAAATTCGTTGCACGGTTTCCGCTACATGCAATTGATTGTGACGCACCACCTCGGCAAAATAAAAGCTGCCACACTTTAAAATACGTTTTTTTTAAAGGTGAAAACAATGGTAAGTGATACAGTACATTGTAGGGGTGTAACAATGAATCCACTACATTGATACATTGATTTATAATCCTATGATCAAACTACATTGATTTGTGTTTAGCAAGTTTCCATTCCGGACGACAAATGGTATTACTGCTGTTTTACCATGCACATGACAATAAAACTCTCTTGAATCTTGAAATATCAATTTATAATCAATCGATTTAATTGATACTAGGAAATAAAGCATTGGATTTAAGCACGGCAGGCTTTATATGGATGTGCAGGGTTTTTTTTAAAAAAGCACTTTTAATGATAACGACGTTAAATGTTACTCGATTCAGTCAGCCCGTCAGTGACGTCATCGTCTTCCGGGTATGTGGTGGTCATGAGAGTTGTAGTGGACCTGTGAAATACAGCTGATTCGCTGCTTCTTCTTTTGTTCAGTTGATTCACTTCATTCAGTATTCATATTTAAGTCATCTGTCCTTATTTGAAACTCCTTTTAAGTGACATTTATGGGGACAATATGCAAAGTAAGGACATTTTGTATGCCTCTAGACGGTAGTTTACTGTACAGTAGGAGTGACGCTTTGCGAGGTCATCATCCAGTGTGGCGTGTCCAAGTCAAAACACAGATGTGCGCTGCTAAACTTCTGTCATTTGTGTATTCCTTCTAATTGCTGCAACCTTCTTTCAAATGGCTGCTCTGACCAGGAGGATTATCAGCACAAAATAAGCCCCTGCTTCTATCAGCCCGTACAGGTGAGAAAGTTTCAACACCTAATTGAAGATACCATACCACATTCATTTGCTGATAAATGTGCATAATGTTCCTTACCTTTGGGTGCAAACTGCAGGTTTGGATTGCACTATTTAAAATAAATAATTAAACATGGCAAGCTATACCACCCCCTGTTCATCCTTATTTTGTATTGCATTTTTACTAATTTTTTCATAGTCATTGATAATTTATTCTTAAGTATGTCAGCATTATTAATAATTTATACCTGATTCCCTTACAAAAAACAATGGGAATCTAGGAAACTTCACCTGCACTGTCCAGTATCCAGGTATTTATTTCACAGTCACAATGGTGGAATTTTTGGCTAAAAAGTTACTGAATCGATTTAAAGTTACTGAATCGTTTCGGATCCTATCGTTCTAAGTGAACCAATATCATCCTTGTATCGCATCGGCAACCACGAATCGTGATATGATTCGAGTCATTATTAAAATGAATCGTTACACCCCTAGTACATTGTATAAACGACATATATGCTATGTTGGGGTGCCCATTACGTCGATGGCAAAGGTAGTGTGGATTGATCGCGTGCCACCCACATCATAAACATCATTTTGTAGATGCCATATGACATCAGTCAGCTGACATTTAGCTCCCTCCTGATTCGTCGGCAAAGTCAGTGGTGAACAAATGTCTGCAGCGACACACAGATAATGCAACTTTCATCTTATTATTCTGATTACAGATAAACTAACTCAGCGGTAAGATGTCTATATTTATAACAAAAGTTATCCATTCACTTTTAACGGCTAGTTATGTAGGAAAAAAAAAAGTCAACTGTTTGATGGCTGTCCTTAGAACCCTGAACTCCACTATAGAAATGTGAGTTTTCTACACATTTGTTTGTGAAACTGCTATTTTCATGATTAATTGGTAAGTGTGCCCATTGCTGAAACTAGGGCTGGGCGACATGACCTCAAATCAATATCACGATAAATTGGGCCGTTTTACCTCGATAACGATAAATGCACGATAAATCCCTGAACACTGTATATCTTTGCCATCTGAAAATAATTGCAGGAAATGCAAATTAACTGAGTTTTGTTGATTTATTGACCAACTGGCACACATTACTTTCAATGAAATAAAAAAGTATAAAAATCTCTTGTAACCATTCAAGTATAAACATTCAAAATAGCTTGCATGACTTGAACAATGTCACATAGAACAGGAGAAAAAGGTTACCTCTCTTGTAAACTTTTTTGTGCAAATGGCTTTGCGGAGCGCCATCTTGTTTACATGTGCGGAAGAAGATCCGAGCGTCTTCATCACATAAACATGAATGGAGAGGCGACAGCGCGCAGGGACACAGCGGGAAACAAATATAATACAGAGCGATTTCTTAGGTCAATTTTTTTGAGGAGGCATTGTTCTGATGCAAAGGCATTACTCTTATGAACGCATATTGTTTTGAGAAACCAAACTCTTTACTGAAATGACCCAGCTACTAAGCAGAACTACGTTACTCGTCACAGAAATCTGAACAGAACTGGACTCGCGGGACCAAATTGGGGAAGGGGGGGTAAGTCACTGTTGATATAGTCCACTGCTGATGTCATACAACTTCATGTCAAAAAATCCAAACTATCCCCAACGCTTAACATGTAGCGGTCAACACTGTCGGTGAGCGTGCACCATTTTGCGCCGTTTTGTTTATAGGGGAGTAACGATTCACCCACTACATCGATGTATCGATTTATATTCCTATGATCCAACTACATCGATCTGTGTTCAGCAAGTTGCCATTCCGGACGACATATATCGATCTACTGTAACATCATTTAAAAGGTAATCAATCGATTGCATTAATATTAGGAAATAAAGCATTGGAAGGCAGGCTTTACTGTATATGGATGTTTGTGTGTTTTTTTAATAGCACTTTTAATGATAAAGACGTGAAACATTACTTGTGTAACAGTTTGATTCGGCGTCATGTAAAGGTGACTGTTGTGCTTACAGTGTGGTTGGCTCATGTGGAGTTAAAAAAATGAAGTGGACACGTCCAAAGAGCACAAGTTTTTGAGTTTTGAGTCCTTGGTGCCCTAACTTTAAGCCTTTCAAACTCATGGATCGGAGCTTCAGGACAAGATAAGAGGTATGTATGATATAAAGTTAATACATGGCTGCAGATGAAATTCAGTTAAAATTCGATGTTGTGAAATATGTTCAATTTGCCCCGGAATTACTGTCTATATGCAATTTGTAGTGTGGTGTGGAAACGAATACAGCGTGCTGCCGCACTGCGAGTGCGAGGCCTACATGAAACTTATCACACTTTATTTTCTTCCCTGGACTTTTTGATGATTAAAAACATTTAAATGGCTACTGCGTTGACTTTTAAAACAAATGTCACAGCCCAAGTTATTATATACTTTGTAGTACTGTTGTACTTGTCAAGGTCCATGGGTCGATCACAGCTTTTGTCTTGACTCAATGTTAAAGCAATGGGAACCAAAGGCACTATTTCCTGGTATGAAATTTGCTCTAACTTATTTAATACTTGGGGTACAGAAGTGAATGAGGTATCAAATTAAGATTCAAGTCATGTTTTATCAGATAAACTTAATCACAGACTTGATTTAATTCAACCTGAAGTGTTGGTTGCACTTTATTAAAATAAAATGTGAATGAATTTGCCATTAATTACTTGTATGAATGTGAATGTGAATGGTTTTGTCTGTGTACCCCGCCTGTCGCCTGAAGTCAGCTGGGATAGGCTCCAGCATGCCCCCGCGACCCTAAAGAGGAAAAGCGGTATAGAAAATGGATGGATGGATGGATGGATGGATGATTTTTAAATATCAGTACATAATTCACTTAATAATGTTTTATTGATATATGAAGTAATTTTTCCCATACAATAGCCGAACTATACTGCTTTGCAGCTGAAGCTCAAAAGTAGGATTCAGATATCCAGGATAAATGACTGAGCTGAGCTCAACCAACCCAAAACTAGAGCATCTAGGCTTAATTGGTTGCATAAAACCCAACCCAGGAGGAGTAGACACGGATTAATCAAGCCAGGTGAAAACAATCCCGAATCAGTGTGTGTACGTGGCTACCTTAAATAGATGCAGCTATCGATCACAGAGTCACTGATTCACCATGGCAACGAGAGCGGTATACTTTACCCTGACGGAAGCGGAAATCCTCAGTCTTACGAGAAGGCAAAAAAGCAAATAAATAAAAAATAAAAGGCAACACTGCCACAGTCATAAAACAAAGAGAGAAAGCGTGGCAAAGTATTGCAGAGGCAATTGTGCGTAGGTAGTGCACAAATACACAGTCACTGCTCTACTTCGACCATAATTAAAATCCACCCATCCATTTTCTATGCTGCTTATCCTCACTAGGGTCGCGGGTCTGCTGGAGCCTATCCAAGCTAACTTCAGGCGAGAGGCGGGGTACACCCTGGACTGAACCAGTCAATCGCAGGGCACGTATCGACAAACAACCATTCACACCTGTGGACAATTTAGAGTTGTCAATTAACCTAATATGCGTGTTTTTGGAATGTGGGAGAAAACCCACACACGGGGAGAACATGCAAACACCACACAGAAATGCCCAACGGAGATTCAAACCCAGGGCTTCCTGATCTCCTGACTGTGTGGCCAACATGCTAACCACTAGGCTACTGTGCAACCATAATTAAAATCCAAATGTTTGTTGCTTGTTTAACAAACCAGGATCAGCAGTGTACCGTAATAGGAGTAATGCTTTATTAGCACATCACCATTACTCGCGCGTAGCTTCAACAGCGTGTATACTTCCGGTTGTCCCATAAGCCTTCTGGGTAATGTAGTACACATCCACATTAACCAACACAATTAACATCTCCGAAAACATAGTCGTACTGTGAACATGAATCCGTTTAAATTGTCGGTGAAATTGACTTAAGATATGAGTGAAACTCCATCACACTGTAAAACTCTTATCTTATAGATGTGTATTTGTATTTATATGGGATGTGTATTTTATATATAGTATGTGGGAGACTGTAAATTATCTAATAAATGATCTAATGCTTGCAACATCATGTAAAATAATTTACGTTCAATACTTGAAATGAATGATGACAAATGTTGAAACAGTGACAGTGGGTGTAGTTGAATGTGATAACAATATGTAGTGGGCAGTGGAATAATGATTAGTTTCCATTTATGGCGACTACTGATTGAGATCAGGGATGAGATTAAATAGATCCTGGACCTTAGCCTGGTCTGGAGCAGGCTAGCTTCACAGAATAAATCTCCATGGTAATTTATGGCAGAACATATCACACTTGTGTGGAACCGGATTGTGGATAAATTGGGCCAGGATAACCAAGATATCCCGACTTAATCCAATGCAATTACAGTTTAAATTAGAGCCCACTCAATAAAACCATGATATTCCTGTCAGGTTTTTGTGCCCGCCCCAATACCATCAATCGATAAAAGACCAAACGTTATCCAAGATTAATTTGATCATCATGCGCACACACACACACACACACATACATATATATACATTATGTATATATATATGTGTGTGTGTGTATGTATATACATACACATACGTATTAATTAATGTTTGCATCTGAGAGGAAACATGACGAATCTGCTGGGGCGAAATGATAAACAACTTTTATGACTTACGGTGGGCGCCTCGGTTAACCCTTACTGTAGCCTCGGATACATCTTAATCTTTAAAATAAATATAATAAATAGGGACTGTGACGGTGACAGCAAGTGTACCAAATCATTCATTTTAAGTTATACACGTCTAATCACAACTTTTTACCCCTTAAATAGGTAAATAATTAAATTAGACAGAAACCCAGCACTATTTCACCTACTTTGCTGCACATGTTGATTAAATTCTCGATGCATTTTTGATTTATTTTAATTTTGAAACAGATCAATACAACATACTCCCCATTATTGTGTCAAACAGAAGTGTCTTTTGTTTTCACCACGCTTACGTTGCCCCTTACCGCTACTATGGAGTAATAAAAACTCACTTTATGCCACAATAACTCAACTTTTAATGGTGTTTATCGGCACTACGTGGCCTCCAGGCAGGGGACATTTGCTTACGAAATTATTTCATATTTGTGCTTTTAAGTGCAATTCCAACATAGTTGGGATGCTAGCGTTAGCCACCTAGCTCGAGCCAGGCTAGTAGTAGTAGTACCCTGCGCGTTACATTAGTAACGAATAGTTGCAAGAAGATAACAGTCCCGCTGTTACCTGTTCTCCGGCTCTCCCGAACGTGTCCCTGTCGATGGCTTTTTCAGTTCCCTCTGGCGTGCCAAAGTGAGAGTTATTACACAAATTAGGTGGCTTTATTCTAGCTTTATTGATGGCCAGGCAGTACAATGAATGGATAAATGCAAGCAGAGTGAGCCGGCGAGGCGCACGACTCACTCGACAGAAGTGAAGTGCTCATCCGCCGCCGTGCCTCTCACACCAGTGTAGCCATTTAGATTAACAAAAAGTAGTGCCTGAAAGTCGCTAAAATAGTAAAAAGGCGTTCACGAGAAGTTATAATAACATATTTTTAGATACAAAATGAGTCATCATGATTATAAGAGTGCTTTATGTGGAAATGCCACCAACTGGAGGACTAGTTACCAGTGTGCCAGCGGAGGGATGCGTGAAATGTGCATATACTGTATGTGCTCAGGCAGGCTGTCGAGACTAGTGATGGGCGATACCATAGTTTGGTTTACCGATGCGATACCAGGTAAAACAGATTTTGACAATGAGAATACCAATACAGATTCTTTGACAAATCTCAGCCGTGTCTTCAAATAATTCCCTCACCGAATGGCTGATGGTAAAGTCATTAAAAGAATGATTGGGACTGGCTGAACATTACATTTTTTTTTCAACCAAAAAAATCTAAGACCACCACCACCAGCTAGCTATATGTTACCAATAGTGATTAAAAAAAGAGCAGATACAACATACAACATGATAGCTAACATTAGCGGTTAAACTTAGCCAAATTGCTGTCATTAGCTGACAGACACAACTAGTGAGCATGCGTGTCTTTTGTGGGGCGTAGCTTACGTACTCAAAGCAGGAAGAGGACGGGATAAAATTCTCGCAGAACGGTCGAATGTTGGCGCCCTCTAGGCATCTGGGGAACTCGCTGCATACAGTCCCTTTAAAAAAGAAGGAATATGCTTACTCTATTCAAAGGAGTACTATGCTGTTTTAAGGACCTACCGCAAAAATGCTTGTTTCTGACAGGGGCACTGTGCTGTTTTTAAGGACGCTAGTACAGTATAGTGAAACCTTGATATTGATGGTATCGATATTTCGGTATCACTACCAGTGTGTGTGCACGGTGGGGAGGAGTTTGTGTGTGTGTGTTCCAGCATCAAGTGTGACACGACAAAAACACACTACAACACACTCTTTCTCTAATAAGTCCTCATTCTCCTTTTCCGCCATCCTACTCATTTCCTCTCCATATTCCTCCTTGCAGTGTCACTTTTATGTCAACTATGTGTGTGCGGATACCTCCTTCCCCCTCCCCCCACCCTAACCCTGTGGTGACACGCACACACATCTCCTCCTCCCCATTTTCCCTCCTTTTTCACGTATCATTAGGAAGCCATTCTTCTGCATCTTCCCTCACCTCTTCCTCATCACTTCTTCCTCACGCTGCGCGTGTATCTCCTTGAAAACATTAGTACTAGTTCTTTAAAAAGACGGTCTTGAAGATAAATACATATCAAGGCACTGTTGAAGATGCATGCTGGAAACAGCTAAATTCCTTATTGGCAATGCCGCCCTCTTGCGGTTGTAATTATAATAGCTCCACTCCCCAGACAAAAGAGGGTGGGCGGAGTTGAAATTATGCCATCTGTTTGTGAGGGAAAAAAAACACAGAACAATCCTTAATATTCTGTTTCGTCGATATCCATGAACCACTGAATGAACTCGCTCCTATTATGCTTATTTAGTAGATAAAAATAAATTAAAAACTGTATACGACCGCCCCCCGTGGTGACTGCTACATGGTGCACCCCTCCCAAAAAGGAAAGTCGACATTTCAAGTGTAAATTCATGCACATTTTTATTCAACAGTTATATAAAATACTAATTTTTCATAGTTGCAAGTGCATGCCTCATCTGCCAACAGTTTTGAAGTTAAATTACAAAAAGCAAGGCTTCATGTCGTGTAGTGAATTACTTGGGCACTTAAGCAGTTTCTTAAAAAAAAAAAAAATCAACATATTTTTGTTTTTAAAGTATTGAGCAGTATCAAACCTGTAACTGATATACAAAGAAAAGTTCCAAATCATCATCATCATCATCAATAATAGGAGAACCAAATGACACGTTCTGTGGCACATGTACAAAACTGAACTTTTTTTTTTCTTTCTTCTTGTTTACCTTGTTTAAATGACACAAACAGCTAATCATGCATTTTGGGAGTTCCACATTGTTAACCACACACCTCACAAACATGCTTCATTGGATTGTGTGCACTGACAAGCGCCGCTTAAAAACAAGGTCGTCCATCTTGGATCCATTAGAAAAGAAGGCATAGAGCATTTGTGGATGTTCATTGAAAATACGCAGCTAAATGTTTTCCAGTATATGTTCACTAAAGCGCAGTATATTCCAAAAACAGGCTCCCAAGTGTTTTAGCCAAGATATGCAGATTTTCTCTTTCCTTTGTTGACTTTTATAAAACATGCATAGGCAGACACTTTTTTCTTTTTACACAATATAGGTTTTCTATTTTTTTTTTTTACTTTGTTCGCAATACTTAAAAAGAGAAAAATTAACACTCATTTCCAGCAAACCTTAATAAATCTAACCTTACTTTCCGAAAAAAAAGACAAAATAAACATATTTGCAAATGATAGGTAAATTCCAGTTATGAAATTCAAGAAAAAAGGTAATGGAGTTATTTAGCCATTATACAGAAAAAAAAGAAAAAGAATCAGGTCAAAGCACACACCAAAAAGAACCTGAGGTAAGCGTAATATGTACAAAACCATAAAACGTTCCATTATTTGGCATTTCGACAACATTGCAACATTCTTTTTTCTTTTGTTTTTTTTTTTTAAGACTGCCTAATTCATTTCAGAGCTGTTTTATATATAAGAGTAGCAAAAAAAATATCAATAAATAGTTCTCACTTAGTTTGTACACCCTTACATTTTTAAAAACGGCATCTCATGTTCTGTCCTTTTTTTATTTATTTTTTTATTTTTAGTGCTGTGTTTTTGTAAACGTATAATAGTTAGTAAGAAGGTACATTGTAAATGGGTCGTCCGAGACGAAAAGAAAAGCAACAAATATCTGCCTCACATACTGTTGGAGTGGCGTCCAATGATGAAGCACACAGGGGTGTCCTGGCGCTGCGCAATAATTTAGCAGATTTGACTACGAACTAATAATCTGAAGGCATATCCAAGGACTAGCATGTGACATGACACCCCACTCTTCCAATCTCTCCTACTGCTGGTATTCACGGGGGGCCATCTACTGGATACCTCCGCCACCGCTTCCTCCTCCGCTGGTGCTTCCTTTGCTGTCCGTGCCGTTGGTCTCCGAGGACAGCGCCTTGTTGAGGGAGTTGAGACTGGCGTCCGAGGGCAGTGCGTCTCGGCGCGGCGGCATCCTCTCGTTGATGCGGTCCAGACCCTTGGCCTCCTCAAAGCTGGTGATCTTGTGCTGGGGCGAGAAGCCTTTAATGGCTGGTGAAATGTCAAACACAAACAACAAGGTGGAGATCAGTTGGGGATTAAGCGTGTCCGGTAACATTTAGCATGTTTTTCCTTATAAAAGTAGTGACCTGCATTAGCATGAAAACAAACAAAGTCAGACAGGACACAAAAAAAGTCTATACACATCGAGCGACCTTTGGAGAAGCTGGTTGGCGGAGTCAGCTCGTACGTTGCAGGGATGGGCATTTGACAACATTAGCATGATTGATTCATCAGTTCATTGTTATTTTTGTCAATATTTTCAAACATGGTGACAGAATCTATGTCTATGTATGAACTCCTGTTTCCAGTGTTGTACTGAGAATAATATACAGAATACAACTAAACAAACCTATTGGACCACACGAGACCACAAGAAACATTAGTTTCAAACAAGAAAATGTGATTTTTATTCTATTCCTTTGGCTAATACCATAAATGGTGTAATTATAGCTGTCTATCTAAACCATAAAGAGGGCAAGACATTGATTGGAAGCAGGTGGTCATTGAGAGATACAACCGTTCCTCACTACATCGTGCCCTCAGTCAATCGCGGTTTTTCCAAATTAATAAATGTTTGCTGTTTTATGGCAGAATACGGCCTATTATTAGTAAAAAAAGCAAATTGTACTTATTCTTGGCCTAAATTAAGCATTTTCAAGCATAAAAATGCCTGAATGAACTAACCAGATGCAAGGCAGAAGCAGCATTCCAATTGTGACTGTAGTATTCTGCATTGGCCACTAGCTGTCAGTAATTGTTCAATGAGACAAGCACCAGACGTGATTGCCAGAGCAGGCATTGTTGCCAGTTTAAATTACCTGACAACAGGCAATAATAATAATAGTAACACAATAATCATAATAAGAACACGGGCTACTGTTGGGGCCATCACCCATGACAAGCTAAAACTCAACTCTGAACCCCCAATAAGGTCCCCTAGGGAACACATTTACTGTGACACACACACAAGCAGGAGATTTACAGTATTTACATTTTAAATGGCTTAATTACTCTTATTAAGTCTACTATATTGGCTAATTACGAATGTCAAGCCATTTAAAGTTACTATTACAATACATTCATGAGACAATAGCCACCGCAGGAAGTACACTGTCCAGAAAAAAACAAGGAACCGCTAACGTGCGAGTCTATATTATCTTATTTATGTCTAGTATGGCTTATTTTTGAATTACATCTACTATATTGGGTAATAAAAGTGTAAATGTGACTATATGGGTGCTAGTTAATGTCTAGAGGGATCTAATAATGTAGAAAACCATATTTAAACGGTCGTAAACAGGTTTTGTATGACATAACTATGAAAATATTCCATTTGTTAATATTGAATCCTACTTCATGGAAATTCACTTATCGCGGTCGGGTCGTAATCAATAAACCGCAATAAACGACTGAATAGGACTGTAACACATTTACATAGAAATACATGTATTTTGTAATACATTTTTAAACTTTCATAATAATGATTTGGAGGGCATGAAAAAGTGGAAATGTAAACATAGCTCTCTGACTGCATGGTCATTTCTAACAGGTGTATTGCTCACCACAACAGAACCAATGTTGTAATATTGGTAGGGCGCAAACTGCTCAGCCAGCGAGTTCATTGCAGACAACAGCAAACAGCTGAAATATTCTTGTACATACAGTATCAAATGCTTCTTACGCCTCGATTCTCTCCTATAGTTGCCAAGTACGTGGTCTACAAAAGCAAATCACCAACGGGGATTAAGAGCTGTGGCTGTATGCAAAGTCCCAATGTAGTTTTTATTAACTCCGCAAGAGTCGTCTTCTTCAATCACGTGTAGTATCACAAGTATCAGCAGTGCTCTGCATACAGCAGCTTTATCTACCTCTGCATGTGCTTTAAAATGTAGCTCGTCAGCTGTTGGTGTGAAAGTCAAGTGTGCTGCACTTGCCGTACTGTTGCATACTATGAACTCCTCAGTGCTCTTAATGCTGGCTGAACAGTTTGCTCCTTCCGCTACTGGTACACTGGTTCTGTTGCTGCTCTGTTGTACAATATACTTATTAAAGAATGTCCATGTGGCCAAAGACTTTTTCCACTTTCTCATGCACTCCAAATCATGATCAGAGTTAAAAAAGGAATGCGTTTTCAAAGCCACCTTACCTGCTTCTGCTTCCATTTAAGACCCTGTCCTCTTTGAGGTTTAGCTAAATAAACCCTGTGGCTCTAATTAGAGCATTTATGGTAATCAGCAGTCTATTTCGTCTATTGCAATGCCCATCCCTAGTTGTTTGGGGGTCATCTGTGTTGTAATCAAAATTACAACGTATCAACAATGTGCCCTAAAACACATAAAATTCAAAGTATCAGCAGACTAAGTAGACAGACAAGAGGACTTAAAAACCACCCCCCTTGTGGCTATTTGGGGTACTTCTGGCATCAGGGTCGTCAGGTCACCTTCTGTCAGCAACAAATGAGCTCTCTGCTCCTTTCAAGAGTATTTGCAACAGCGTTTAAATGGTCAGTGATACAACTACAAGCTGCTTGTGGTGAAAAGGCACCTGAGGACCCTGAACGTCCAGATGGAGCCCTGATACACGTCACAGATTTAAATAAATGAAAAAAGATGAGAGAAAAAGGAGGAGAAGATGAAGAAGTAAGGGAAGAAATGATAAGCAAGAGAAATAAAGTTGTGGAGCCCACTGAGACATTCACAAACTAGAACCACATAGAAACTGGAGAGTACAAAAAAAAAAACTTACAGAGAAACTCCATGGTGCTAAACACGTGTTTGGTCTGCTTGGAGCATGCAGCAAATAAAGGATTTTTGACTCTAATCTGTCCATTTGTCTTTTTAAAAGGCGTTTGCATGAATGGTCGTGTAGTTGCTGCATAGCACAGGTCAGACACAGGTTATTAGCACAGCACACAGCAGGGCCACAGAGGAACCACAGAGAAGGACTGCCCTCTAGTGGGCCGGCCAGGAAGTACTTGTAAATAGCAGCTTGGCAAAACTACTATTTAGCGCGCAGTTGAGGTTGTTCTTGCGCCAAAGGAGGCGGAGAGAATGCAGTGGTTTGCCAATTTGGACAAGCTTGCAATAACAAGGCACAACTGCTTGGGTTGTTTGAAAGGGGAAGTTGCACATTGTTGTGATGAGCAGCCTTCATAGCAAGACTTCAGTGGACGTGCATTGTGTTATCAACCAATTGTTCTCTCCGGAGGGTTGATTTGACTCTGTTCAGTTCTTTAGGACTGGGGTGTCCAAACTATTTCCACTGAGGGCCGCACACCACCGCACATATCATTTATTTAACACACTACTAGCAATTAATCCAAGCTATGCTAAGCAATTCAATCCATTTAATGAAAAAAAATGCATACAACTCAGCTTTATGTTACAGGTGATGAAGCAAATAGCTATTGGTGTTATTGTGACATCACCGGTGACGTACAGTCAGGGGAGGCAGGTAAGGCATATAAATATATAAAAACGAAGAGCAATGAGGACATTTAATATTTGTCCACTGAACTGTATTCTAAATGTATTTTCTGTATGGGTCCAATCGTTTTTAAAACTTTAAGTAAAAATCGCTGAATTTAAACATTCACTGATCGGGTGAGGCTGTTGTGAGCGTGCCTGCCTACTGTCACACCGCACACTTGAGTTGGATCATGGCACCTGCCACTTTGTGTTGGTCAGTTTCTGTCTGTCAGCATGGCTCCAGTAATATAATGTTGCAAAAACATTTATTATACACCATGACTTTCTACAGCCTGTGTAATGTCTTTCATGTAAGTGTGACGTCATTATTCTTGCTAATCGGACAATAAAATACATAGAAATGTCATATGGGAGGCACTTGCAGTACCGCTGCGTCCTGAAGGGGTCAGGCATGCGTGAGCTGGAAGGTGCTTGTCACTGCCGTTCTTCCATAGAGGACTTTTGGCTTTTTTTTTTGACAGCAGCAGCAGGAGCTAGTATAAAGTCAAATGCATTCCAGATATTTTTATGCTCTGCTGAATCAATGAATGAATTTGACTACCAAGATGAAGGACTATATACCCGAGCTCACCAGGAGGTAATCAGACGTTTGCAACAAAGTACTAGAAGTTTTCGGAGAGAGAAAAGGCTGCATGTGCTTTCATATACAGATAGAAGGTAAGAATACAAATGGTTTCCAGTTAATAAAAAATAACAAATAAGTAAATGGGACTAAGAAGTATTTGAAAATAAATGTTTTTTAAACAAAAGGGAACTTTTTTTATTTTGTTATCCTTTTTATGAGCAACCTGTATTAACATAAAAAACCTCCATAAGAGTCAGTGCCTCACCAGCCATGAACCTCACCACACGTCAATGGACATCCCCACCGACTGCAAAAACACTAGTTAAAATCCTCTACAGCAGTAGAGACTCCAGCATCCCCCCGCGACTCTAGTGAGGATAAGTGGAGTAGAAAACGGATGGATGGATGGATAGAAGGTAACACAACTTTTATGATTTGGGGAAACTAGTTGAGCATACATGTTCCATTTTATTTTGTGGCTTCATATGAAATGACTGAGAATATTTTCTTATTATCCTGAAAATTAAATGTTTCCACATACCCCCTGCAATTTGCCCCCCAAGTGGCACGCATACCCCTGGTTGGGAATCACTGCTCTACAGCATGTGACAGGAGATTTAAGCTATGCTAAGCAATTTTGACATCTACTGTATGTGACAGCAGCACTCTGCTGTTTTAAGGATGAAAATGCAAGGCAAAGGTCCTCTAAGGTATGTGTCAAAAGTGCTTGAAAGGGGCAAGTTCTGAACTGAATTTGACGCTAGTTGAATGGTCCTGATCTATACTGTAAGACATACAGGTAGTCGGCCATTTTAGCTTGCTGCTGATATTTTTCACAGATTTGGACCACTTTTAAAAAATGTTCTGTTTGGCCCTACACCTCCTTATAATTTTAATTGTATGATATGCTGCGGGCCAATAAAAAAAAAAAAGCGCTGCGGGCCACAAATGGCCTCCGGGGTGGACTTTGGACACCCCTGATTTCTGACAAAGTCTATGCTATGAAGTGTTTCCCCTTCCAAACACACCACAGGGCTTCCTACAGTAGATCTCTCTCACAGCTAAGAACTACATATGCTTTTAGCCCAGACACCCAACACACGCTACTCAAGCACCAGCAAGATGGATGGAAACCCAGCACAGCCCCCTGTCCGTTGCCGCCATGGGGGAGGGGATGGTGGGCAACAGAAGAGGGCCGCCAGACCTGTTTATTTATTCATTTATTTACCTTCATCAGCCTCAATAGCTTCAATAGTAGCTGAAGAGAAGAAGAGGGGGGTTGCAAAACGAATGAGAAAGGTGAGCAAAGAGGAGGTCATTTTTGTGTCCCACCAATAACAACAAGCCAATGGCGACAACACTCATGTCCACTTTGTGTTATATAGCAAAAGGAGGAGGAAGACAGGAGACAGAGGGACAACGTCTGGGACAAGACATGTGGGAGTCCAGTCAAAGTACTCTTGTGAAGCAGAGATGAAGATGAGCGGACGTGAGAGACGTTTTTTCAAAGGACATATCAAAAGTGCATGGACCTTCAACTTACCGTTTGTCTCCAATGCTAAACAAACAACAGAGTCAATTATCGGACAATCACACAAGGACACAAACGGATTGATGAGGGTGATGACGTCAACAATGACAGCGGAGCAGCACGCCGGCGTCTGCCTGAAGGAGGGAGGTCATGTAATTCTTCCCGTGTTACCACAGGAATCAGAGAACCTTGCTCGTTTCCAACGTTCTTGTCCAGGTTTTCTTGCTAAAATGAATCAATATTCTAAATCCTAAATGGTTTTATCATTAGAAAAATAATCCAATCATGGAGGCAGACAGCTGTACTTCTACACAAAACAATAAAGGAGGTTTCAAGAGAATGCAAAATAAGTCCAAGAAGTTTTGGATTTTTTGGACTGTAATTCAATGGGACCCACTTATACCTGCAAAAATCAAGTGATTGCCTACTTAACATATTCCATTTTTATTTATTAACCTCATCTCATTTTGTTGACCTTTACCTTGTGGGAGGTTGGAAGGAGTAAAGTTGCCCTGATTCCTTATCTTATTTGTGAAAAAAAGGCAGTTACTCCCCCTTTCATTTACTACTGGCTGTCTATGACAATCTATCCACTTACACCAGACACGGTCACATGTTAACTTATTGCTGACATCCAAACTACTCGGCCTGTTTTACTAAATTTGTCCAACTAAAACTGGTCAATCTCAAAGCCTTTGTGTTTGGAATATTGAACATGAGAGGGTGAGCGGGACTAAACTAAACTGGTCTCACAAAACGAGTGGGGAAAAAAGCGGGAATACTTGCACAACTGAATATACCTGCAGTTTCTAGGGAGAGAAGAGAAAGAAAGAGATAGTAAGAAAGTAAAAAGTAATAATCATATTTGAAAAGCCAACCAGTGGAACAGACAAGGAAATGGGGACATGTTGCAACTACCATACATAACTACCATATAACATCTACATTACGAGGGAGTTATTCTAGCTTTTGTAGCATCTTGCAAATGTGTCTCCCCAGGGGCCATCTAATTCGCAAGGACAGATTGTGGTGTCCAACATGCAGGCTTACCGTTCTGCAGCTTCTCTTTGCCGCCGGACAGCACGCCGCTTGGTAGCATGCCCGTCGGGGTGAGACCCTTCAGCGTCAGCACGCTCTCACTCTCCTCTCTGGGGTACAAATAAACATATATACAGTATGTATGAGTTAAAAAGCAAAACAATAGGTGGAGAATACTTATTGCGGTGACACGACACCTTAAAGGTCTTCTATTATGCAAAAGTTAATGATGTTCTAACAGTAATATGTGTACCTACAGCTTGTTTACGAGAGGCAAACGTGAGAAAAATATACAATCTCTCTCGTTTCCTCCACTTCTGAGAGAAGCTCTGGCTTTGAAGATGAAAAAACTCCTTCCTCATGGACATGATACCGCCTCTGACCGCCTCCACATAGATGAGCGCACCCCCAGTACACAGCCCCTACTATGAAGAAATATAGGCTTCACTACACATCTTAAAATAAAGTCTGGAGCTCTGACAACTATTGGGCAGGGAGTCAGCAGGTGCAAGTTTGATCATTTTGTTTTGCTAACCTATCATGATGTTGCTGTTAAAATGCGACTGTAATGTTAGCACTGTAATTCACACAGCTAATGTTATGTTGTTGTATGTAATATATGGTATCTATTTACGTTAGACAAGTGCAGAGTTACAGCGTACAGTCCTCCCTCGTTTATCGTGGTTAATTGGTTCCAGACCCGACCGCAGTAAGTGTATTTCCGCAAAGTAGAATTAAATAGTAATACATGGAATATTTTCGGAGTAGTTAGTAGGGATTTCTGATATCTGCTTTTTTGCCGATAACCGATATGCCCATATTGTCCAACTGTCAATTTTCTATGCGGATACCGATACCGATATGTGTAACATGACATATCTCCTGTGGTTGTGAAGCTAATGGATACAGCACCAGCAATTAGCTTCTCAACATGGCTGTAAACAACATTGTAAAACATCTGAGAAATACTTGCCATTAGCCTTAGGCTGTGACATTTGTTTTAGAGTAGCCATTTACATTTACATTTATCCTCAAATAGTCCAGGGAAGAAAATCAAGGTGAGACCATTTCTCACATAGGGGTGGCAATAAGTTGATATCTGAAATGTCTAGATGGCCAGTGGGGTAGCCACAGTCACGCCTGGCCACCACGGAGCTACACCATTGTGCAGCAGCACGCATGCACACAAATTTGCACCGTACACAGTAATTCTGGGCCAAAATTAACACATTTTGCACAGTCAAGTTGTAATGAAATTTAATCTGGAGATGGATATTAAAGTGAATTTATATCCTACATACGTTTTATCTTGTCCTGAAACTCAGTTTCATGAGTTTGAAAGGCTTAAAGTTGGACTTAACATTTGCAGCCGTCTTATGACTAGAGGTGGTCCAACAGTGTAAATCCGACGCGAAATTGAAGAGGAAACGTAATCTACCTAACAAACATCTATACGAATGTAGACACACCCGATATCATATGAAAAAGCAACATTTTCATGGACGTTAGCATGGACTCTCCTAATCGAGTGCGCACACACAGCGTCAGATTTTACTTCCAGGAATTGTCACATTCCTACTGAGGATAGGCGGCATACGTAGAAAATGGATGGAAGGAGCAAGCTAGTTTGCTATTAGCCACCCACGTTTGTTTACACGCTTGAGAGGTGGTTTGATAAGGTCATCTTTTGCCCGCCGGCAAATAAGGGACCACATTTTTGCAGAGCTGCTGAAAATATGAATTTATCTTGGACAGTAATAAAGTATCTATCTATCTATCTATCTATCTATCTATCTATCTATCTATCTATCTATGTCATGGAATGAACACCGCCGCCACAAGTGGCTGCCTTTCAAGCAGCTCTGTTTGTTTATTCAAGCACATTTTTACTTGCCATGAGAGCAACGCCCGGCATCAGTGTGATTCCCTGTTTACCCATTGATATCGAGCTGGCCACGCCGGACCTAAGATGAAAGTCAAGCGGCTTGCGAGGAAGCGGAGATTCAAGCCTTCGGTACCTTCTATTATCATAGGAAACGTGAATTAACTACCAAGCAAGCTTGAAAAACTGACAAGAACATCAAGACCTTAAAATTTAATGGCTAACAGGTAGCATCCCAGAGGCTAACGTGAGGAGCTAGCCGACTTCAGTCCAGTCAGAGTGGCCTGGAACACAAGAGCCTGTGGAAAGTGCAAAGGAGGTGGGCTTGCACTGTATGTGAACAAACTGTGGTGTAATCCTGACCATGTGAACATTAAAATGTCCATCTATACAGCATTTTTTTTACATATCGGTTTTCATTATCGGGAAAAAAATCAGACACCGATGTCTAATGATATCACATTTTAATATGTATCGGACATCCCTAGTAGTTAGAGCATAGAAAACCTGTTTATAACCTTCTAAATAAGGTTTTTACCATTAAAGCCCTGTGAGACATGAAATAACACCCCTATAGTCAACCTTACACTCCTATTATTCTTTGCTTACACCACATTACGCAACTCTTACACATAGGCTACGGCATCTCTGAAGGGACACAAGAGATGGCCGCCGCCGCCGCCACCGTAACCATAGTAACATCCAAGCTAACTAGTTAGCCTCCAATTTATTTATCCTAAACTTAAGAATGGGTTTGATTTGGAGTGAGGAAGAAGGTCAAAGTAGCCAAAAGCCAAAAACGTACCACTTCCACACAGAATGGGAGGAGATGTTTTTGACTAATAGTAAGCCATAGTTAACCACAAAACAGCGATAATGTATTAATTAACTTACTTTTGAAAAAATGCGATAGAGTGAAGGAGCAATGCTTAAACCGCAAAGTAGCGAGGGATGACTTGATACATAAAAAGTGGATAAAGTGCACAAAAGTGAGACACACGCTATCAAAGTCAGGCGTAGACAAACACATCTCATTAGCATAACAGTTAAATGTGTTACCAGTAGGGCATTTGAAATTCCAGCATCAAGGTTAGATCTTTGACAACACACTTCCAATACACTATTATGGTACTTAAAACTGTTGAATAATACGTGACCTCTAAATATTCACTGCCATGTAAATTTAGGGGCTTAGACATGCTGGTGTAAGTTACCTGAGCACAGAGAATACCCGGGCCATTTTTCCGATGGCGCGGATCTTGTTGCGGATCACTTCCTTGCGAGCAGAAGCCGTGGCACCTGCAGGGTCAAAGGTTGCAAATGGTCACCTGTTGCCTTAAGCACAGGAATGATCTAACTGTTTGGGAGTTTGGATGGTAAGAGGTATGAAACGAGCCACACGTCACAGCAACGTTGCATACATGCCACCAGTCTTACATTATAAATATCCTCTGTTGTCCACAAACAACAAATTCTTAATTTAAAGGTGTTTTCCCAGGGTTATGGTTCCACTTAATAGGCAAACACTTGAACATAAAGCTGTCAAAACAGGTCACTAAACACACTAAGGAGCCTCAGTCATATCCTAACAGGTTAGTTGGCCTGACCAAACCTGCTGCACAAAGCGGGGGCACGGCTCGTGTTTGTACCTTTTTTGAGGGGATATATTAGCTGTCCTTCTCATGAAACACCCCACAGATGAGGAAGACAAGAAAAAGGGGACAGAGAGGTCAGTGGATGGCTGCAGCGAAAGAGGCGATGATGGTGGTGGTGGCGGTGGCGGCAAAAAAAAGCAGAAAGGTGGCGAGATAGGAAGCAAAAGACAAGCACAAAAGACAAAAAGCCTTGAACACAAAAACTCTGTAAAAACATAGAAGAGAAATTAGATGAAGAAATAAAACGCCACAGCATGAGAGAAAGGAAAATATTATATGGAAGAAACAGCATACAGTACATGAAATTAAAACATAGAAGGTTGTGATTTTAAACAAGGTGACAACCATGGAAACCAAAACAAAACGATCAGGAAATGCGTGAAAGTGTGAGTGAAAGAAGTTGAGGAGGGGATGATAAAGTAAAAGTAAAAAAAATATGGGGAGAAAAGGAGAAGCACTGCTGAGGTGACTTCCTGTTTGGCAATAAGGGGGCGGAGCTGGCAGAGGAAATCCTCATTTTGAACATGGGATTAAACTGACGACTCTAGTACATTAAGATACACACAGTGTATTGAGTGCCTAGAATAGCGCTTCATAAATAAAATGCATTATCATTATTAGTATTATATCCTTTATTTTACCAGGTAAACCTCATTGAGATTAAAAATGTCTTTTCCAAGAGTGATCTGGCTAAGAAGACAGGATAACACAAAGTTTCTGACAAAAATGATCATAATAATCATTATTACTCATAGTAATCACATCACACATTCATATTTTCGGTCATTTTACGTATATTGCAGAACAAAATTTGACTTTAGTGACGTGAAAGCTGCAGTTTGTCGCCCTCCGGTTGACAGAGGGCGCGACTGCAGCAAGCCCTGCTTACCGTCCAGTTCCTCGTCGGTCGTCAACTCGTCGTTGGAGCAGATGCTCAAAACATTGACAAGCATCTCGGTCACTGCACGGTAAAAGAAGAAGAAAAAGAAATATAACAACAAAGCCTTCCAAAAAAGTTCAATCATTGATAAAAGATAGCCGACCCTTCTCGCCAACGAAGGGTAGCGACCAGGTAAAAACATCCATGAAGTTGGGCAGCCAGTAGGGATGAGGCGAGCAGTTGAACTGCCGGATGTTCATCACGTTGTTCTCGTATTTCAGTACCGCCGCTGATGAGGAAAACACAAAAAGGAATGATTGTAGCTTTGATTATTAATAAACAAAAAATACAGTAATGCACCAGCTGACACATACAGCAGCGGTCTGAAGTTCACATAAGCTCATCATGGGCTTGAATTTCCGTTTCATTTGGAGCACTTAATAATGATGTATTTGAAGTATTCTTTTTCTAGTATGTATAATTCTCATCTTATGTAAATTACAGAAAATCCAAAATAATGATATTGTGCTGATATTGTGCTTCTGTTTTTTTTCTTGCATATTTAAAAACAAAAATGGCAAACAATAAGTCAAATTGATCATATATAATTAGGGGTGTCACGACACACTCGGCTCACAAGACGATACGACACACGATATTGGGTTCACAAGAGACAAGATTTTAACATTGGTTTTAAGAAAACTACAATGAAAAATGTAAGACTGGACAAAACAGACTTTTTTTTATTTAACTGAGTCATAAAACAATGCAGGTAAATTTGGAAATGTTTTATAACTTTGCACGCATGATCTCAGCGTGACGCTTTTAACTGTTGAACTTTTTTTCACAAATTTAAACAAAAACTAAAAAGTTAAAATAATGATGGCAGTTGTAGTTGCTACTGCTAATCATTTATGTTGATAGTTATCAGTGACTGGCGGTGCATTTGGTAACTGGGCCTTCAGTGGGGACTTGACTACATACAGCATACTACCTGCAGCTTGTGGTTGAACAATGCCAGCTTAGTGCTTTTGTCTTATCTACTTGTCTTTGTCTATTTGTGTAAGGGCTGTCCAGAACAGTGATATTGACTGTATAACAGTAAAAAAAAACAAAAAAAAAACAACTATGTAATACATATATTTAAAGACAAATCATTTTTTTTCTCATCATTTATTAATATCAACATTTTAACTTTTTAGACTTATTAGATAATCTATAACTTGTTAGATTATGCCGTTTTGCTTTATTTTCTCACTTTTGCTTGGTTTGGTTTATTTTATTTCTGCAATGAGCCACATTCTACAGATGGACACCCATGCCTGTTTTGCCAGGAAGGCGAGGTCCTACCAGGCAACACAGGAACGTGTCCAAGCTCTGCCTCCTTGGCTCTGTCGTTGGTCAGCGGCTGGGTTGCATTGTGGAAGGCTTTATGCAGCTTACAGATCGGTATTGCACGGCAATAATTCTGCACAATTGGAGGCCGAGCTCCACTCCCGCCCGCCTGCTCGGCGGATACTTCACCTTTGTTAACCGCTTGTGTTTAATGATCAAATAAATACATGATGCAAGAAGCACTTCCTGTCTTTCACTTTTAATGCGCATCTCAATTCGGTAAATATAACGACCATGTCGCTAAATTGTCAATGCGGATATCTTCCAAAACATTGTCACTGATTTGCCTGACTTGCATTTCTGCTACTAACTTGGAGTATTAGTAAATTAACTTGCTTGTAAAGTTGGTGCTCAGACAAATGTAACAAGCGTAAATACAACGGCTCGGTGATTAAGGGTGCAGACAAGTCTAAACATCTACGTGTTTTGATCTGACAAATCTTAAGTAACTTTGATCAAATGTAGAACTACTACAGCTTCTGTTTGGACATTAACACTGCGGCAGCTGTTCACCTCCAATGGAAAAAAAACGGTCACAAGTCACTCGCTGATGCTGGGAACACTGAAGTAGGTTGGATTGCAAAGTTTAAAGTGTGCGTAAAGCACTTAATGTGTGATTCCAATCCTGCCTTGCGCACTGCCACTTCCCTATTACGTGTATTATCATTCACAGTAATAGTGCCATAGTTCACAGTCTGAATGACTTCTGGCTTCCCTGTTCTTGCCAGACAGCTTTTCTCTGAACGAGAAATATCGTCATCTCAGGACACCCCTATACATATCAACTTATTTTTTTGACTTTAATAATGAGTTGGAGTGCAAGAAAAAGTGTAAAAGGTAAACATACCTCTTCTTTTTAGTTTTTTTTGCCAGCTAACAATAGCGATAAATTCAGCTACTACTGTTAGCTATCACTGAACATATAGCCTACCAACAAATTGTTGATCGCCTCTCTTTTGCAATCTGTTCCCTTAAATCACTATTGGTAACATACTGTATGGTAGTGTTCTTATATTTTTTGGTTGGAAAAAAACATTTTAGAGACAAAGACATACAGCAACAAGTATATTAACAAGTATAGTACACAACACAACAGCAACAGAACTGATGTTGTAATGCCGATAAGGGGCAAACTGCTCATCCAGCATTAACAGCGTTGAGTTCATTGCAAACAACAGTGCGGCAAGTGCAACACGCATGCCTTTCACACCGTCAGCTGAGTGCAACATTTTAAAGCGCGCGCAGAGGTAGATAATGCTACTGGATGCTGACCACACATGATACATAATCAACTACATCAGTAAGTTATTTTTGGACCTGGCGCTAATTACAGGACCTTGTGGTTATTTGTTTTTGTAGACCACCTACAGGAGACTCGGCGGTTAACAGAATAGAGCTGTTAATTGGAGCATACCATTGTATGTATGTCTGCATGGTTAAATTTTAATTATTCAAGCACTTTATAAATCATGTAGAAGCTGTCCGTAGGTGTGGTTCACAGTGGAGGTCTTGACAGTGTTATAGATTTAATATGCATATTTAAAAAAACAAAAACAGGGAGACGATAAACTAGTATTTCACTCACAACTTTCTGTCATAAATAGCACTTGTTCATTCTCCATCATGTCCAAATAGAGAGAAATGTGACCTCCGCCGTGATTAAGATGCTGCTGAGGAGCATAGGAGAGATGCCAAGCATAAATATATCCACGCTGCCAGACGAACAGGCCCAGGTCGGGGCGTAAACGGACACCGCCGCTGGATCACCGTGGGGGATTTTCCTGTCCCACCATCCACCCCTCCACCCTCTCCGTGTCGGGAATAGCAACTCACAGAAGGCTGTAACCTCACTCGTGACACAAAATGGGGTCAAAACACTCATCCTTTGTGTGTGTGGCCATAATCATTGAACTAGGGGTGGGCGGATCCATCCAAGTATCGATAATATCGATGCCAAGGGCTGAATCAATATAGGATCGATACCAGTGTGATTGATATTTCTCAGTTCTCATCTATTTATTTTCACAAATATCTCGGTGTTGTGTTGTTCATATTGTTACATTGATATGGAATATTATATATTTACATTTATTAATTGTTAAACAAAAATGGACACAGGAAGGCTTTGGGGGAAAATTTATTTTGCAACACTGATTGTAGGTATTAAGAGGGAATACGGGAATGGTTTTATTATCTTGTCACACTGTCTCACATTGCTTATTGTTACATTGTTCACAAAGAAGTTTGCTGACAAACATATGTAAAATCTTTGTCCTGTGGTTGATCATGATTATACAAACTAAAAGATCATTCAATGATCGCGAAAAAAAAGGTCAAACAAAAAGTACCGTATCAGTAACACTGGCGCTGTTTTTACTTGGTATCGGATCGATACCAGAATTTGCTGTATTGTCCACACCTACACTGAACACGAGCCAAACATAACACTCAAATATCCTACTGGATTTGAGAAAACTGAGGAAAACTTTCATAGCTGTATAATGATGACACAAACACAAGCAAAACTGTGCCAGCTTTGTTTCACTTGCACATTACACATTAGACTGAGATGAGGCTGTGGGATATTTACTGTACGTGTGTGCGGCTGCAAGCATGAAAGTAACTGCACGCGTGGGCAGTCATTGCATAAACATTACATACTGCATTAACATCGTCAAGGCACTTGATTGAATGCAGCCATAGAGAAAGAGAGGGGTTGGGTGGGGGAAGGTGGTTGGAGGTCAGCACTCCTTCAGATGGGATTCCCTTTAAAGGAACAGAAACACTCGACAACCTTCGCTGCACAAAACAAACACTGCTTATTTTGGATGCTGTAAAAACCAATTCTCAGTCGGAAGGCCTGTAGCTGCACACTAAAGTCAATGCTGCATGACAGCCACTAGGTGCCTCTGCTGAGCCGACACCACTGAAGACAACAAAGGGGGGGAAGCTGAGGCCAAGATTGCTGCCAAGGCAACAGCAAGAGACAACGCCTACTCATTAATTATTCATACAGGAGTGCCTCCAGCCTGTTTCCCTGGTAACGGCCACTCTCTTAATACTGCTGCTTTGAGATCAGGGGAGATTCCCAACATCCTGGTCTGACTTGCAGGTGGCATGAGGAGGCCTTCTGGATCCGGTTGCACAGGTTTACTTTTTGTTGTTGTCTCTGAATGGGAGATTTATCTGCAGTAGGTGGATAAAAGTATGTGGACACACCTCCTGATCACCAAGATCCTTTTGGAAAGTTAGTGCTGAAGACATCAAATTCAAGGCATACCCTTCATTTTCACTTCCTGTTAGTGTAATGGCCCAACACTTTTAGGCATACAGCCATGTGACTCACGTAAAGTTTTTACTGTAAATTACGTTGTGATCAAAAATGCTTTGGAAGACATGCTAGCATAAAAGTAATACTAGGGGTGTGACGAGATCTCGTGTGACGAGATCTTGCGAGATTAAAGCGTGACGATAATTCTCGTTTAGAGAAAAGCTTTCTCGCAAGAGCAGAGAAACCAGAAGCCAATCAGACTGAACTATGACATCGCTACTATGACTGAAACACGTAATATGGAAGTGCAGGCAGGATTGGAACCGCGCCTTAAGTGCTCTATGCACACTACATACCTCGCAAGGCCAACCTACCTTGGTGTTCCAAGCGTCACTCATCACTCGGCGGATACTTTTTTTCATCGGAGTTTAACAACTGTGGTGGTGTAATGCCCAAGCAAAAATTGGATCTAGTAATTTCTACATTTGATCAAACTTACGTAAATTTGATCAAATGTTAAGGCATAAAACACAATCACTGTATATGACTTAGTATATCAAAACGTGATACTAGCATCTATTTCGGGCTGCTTCGGACTTACTCACTACTTCCTGGTTCAGCACTCTAAGCATCATGGGAACTGTAGTTCTTTTAGCGTGAACATAAAAATAATCTTCTGTACTGCAATCCGCAGTCTATTTTACATGTGTCTTTACATAATTACACATCAACAGAAATGATTCGCAGTCGCAATGGCCGCCATCATTATTTTAACTTATAAGTTTTAGTTTCAATTTGTGGAAAAACGGTGAAAAGCATCATGCTTGGGTTATGCAATCAAAGTTATAAACCATTTCAAAATGTACCTGCATTGTTTTGCGACTCAGCTAAATTTAAAAAAGTCTGTTTGTCCAGTCCCATCTTATATCATTGTAGTTTTCTTAAAAGTAATGTTAAAATATTGTCTCATCTTGTTCTTGTGAACCCAGTATCCTGCATCGTCTCGTCTTGTGAGATGAGTGTAACAAGACAACCCTAGTATATGCATTTTTTTCTTTCCTAGTATATACTGAAAGTTTGATCATCATTAGACGAATGCTCACTCACTTATAGACAATTAGTTGCTAAGTCCCGCTGACATTTTTCTTGATGGCGGCTATGTTTTTCAACCGATCTTGCTCCAATTTTACACATATGTGCTTGTCAGTCTCCTAAAGGAGTGTACCAAAGTTTGTGGTGATTCGGCTAAACAACCAAAAGTTATGGTGAAGTACAGAAAAATAAGAGCACAGGCAACACAGCAGGTTGTGTGTAAGCTCATCCTTCTACTTCTGAACCGCTGCAGACAAAAAGCTGAAAATCTGGCAAAACATGCACTCCTTTGTGTTGCCTGTGCTGTTATTTTCATTAAACCCCAAAGAATGACGCCCATAAGTTGAATGAACTTGAAATGTCTCACAGTTCAACAAAACACCCACAGTAACTTTAGGGTGTTTAGCCAAACTGGCATGACATTTGGTACGCATCTTTAAAAGGACTAACTAATGAAATGAAAACTAGAATTAAAAATGGAAAAAAGAGCAGTAATTTTACAAAAATATTCATATGAAGTCATAATATTACGAGAAACAAAGTTGTTTTATGAGCATAAAGTCATAATACTATGAGAAAAGCATATAGTTGAAATATTAAACACATTTTAAAGTCGTACTTTTATAAACAACACAAAGAATAAAGTAAACATTTTAGGAAAATCAAGTTGTGAAAAAATTTGAATATTACTAATATGGTAATAAAGTCACAATGTTCAGAGAAAAAAAAAGTACGAGAAGAAAGTTGAAATATTTCTAAAATCAAAGAGCAACTATAGCAAAAATGGAAAAACGGAGAAAAAGCCCATAATAATAATATGCTTTGCCACCTATAAGACACAGCTGAGTTTTTCTTTAAATATGTAGAACCTGTTAGCATATCTAGATGGGTGGGTTTATAAATTGCAAAATATCAAAATATCAAGGGCCCCCCCGCATGCTTTCATTTTTCAGTACGGCCCTCGCAAGGCACCCCTGCTTTAAAAACATGTTCGTCATCAAGCAAAACATCTTAGCTACTAACTGTCCTTAAGTCAATGTCTGAGCCACCATTTGCCTAATGATTATAAAACTTAAACGTGTATTAGATGGATGCCAGTATGTTTTCCAAAGCATTTTGACCCAAAGGGGACGCTACAAATGCCATTCACCCAACACACTGTTACTCATCCAAGCATGGCCACAGGAAACAGAAGGGCTAATGGTTGGAGTTATAACAGATGGGTGGGCATCTGTAGCAGGGAATACTGTTCTGTCCCGAGGCTGAGATGAATCCCCCCTACTGTGTTGGTATCATCACCGCCCTAGCCTCCATCTTTCCTGCTCTCATTTCCAGCGGCCGCCAGCCCATTGAAACATTGATTCGCCCTCGTTTGAACGTACCTATCACGCAATGATAATGCGGCAGAAAGTTACCTAATGCAAGATTTCCGTCTTCCTAAAACATAAGAGGAAGAATACATTTTTTCCTTATGTAAACTCTTAATGAGTTAATCTAAACCCACTGATCAGCAGAGAGAAAAAAAAAAGAAATGATCGCCCTCAGCACCGGAAACCTGTGTGTTATTTCGCTTTTATTATGGCCAAGCAGCAAAACCATAAAGGCTTGCTGGCTTTCGGGTGCAGTCAATAACCATGCAGCAGAAAACATTCCATTAATTTGAAACCACAAGCAATATTGCCAAGTCCCCCACCTCCACACACACCAACCCTCTCTATTCCACAGCAGTCACTACTCCAAGACTAAAAAGTGCAAAATCACTGCTGCTGCTTCCCTGACAGCTCATGTTAGAGGATGTAAATGGGGGCGGGTGCAGGGGTCAGAGCAGTGATGGACAGCTGGGTCTATGCCTAACAGCTCCTGCGGGAACTGGCTTGTGTGCAGAAAGGCAAAGCAAAAGGACTGGGCGGCACCGTAAAGCCTAACTGCTTGTGCTTTAGAATTATTTCGCTTTTTTCCCCAAGTTTTCCCCTGCTGCCTCCTCCTTTTATTGACAGTGAATGCACTCCATCCCACCCCTTGTGGAAAAGTGTCATTGGTCTATAAGTCTCATTGGTCTATCAGACTGCTAGTGCTGGATTGATGGAAGCTAGCATGCCTCCACCCTCCCCCTGGAAGATTTATGTCCACACCGGATTGCCCATCAATCAGCGACTACGCTCGCAGGGTCCCGGTGAGACACGAAAAGCAGGACTATTCATTACTGAAGCTTTGATTCAACCAGTGGACCCCACCCACATGACTGATCAGAGGGGTATCAACAGGACTGATAGGACTGGATTGGCTCGCTGGTCTAGTCGGAATTACATGTGACTGTGAGCCCATGGAGCTAAGGTATTCTGAGGAAATCACTTTAAAAGATCCCATATTGTTATATTTCTCAACAACTTTGAGCGCTCGTCTTGAGCATAGTCTACTTTTTAGTAGTGTTGTATAAAATAAGTATCGCGGTATTTAGTGTTGAGCATGTGATCCAAGATGGTTGAATAAACAAACAAAGCTAGGAGTAGTCCGTCCACATCTTTATTAATACCACAAGATTCAACATGCCAAAAGGATAGGATCCAACAGTTTGCTACGCTCAATACTGTACGATAACCGACATTGTATGAGAAATGAGGCAAAATTCTTTGGGCCAAAACCAAATCATATGAAAATGGGGGGTTTGAAAACAGAGATTCCATTGTATTGTCTAAATCAGGGGTGTCCAAACTTTTTCCACATTTTAAATTCAAGGACACAACTTTACTTTGTAAATCAACCTATGTAGACATTCAAAGACGCAATATTTATTTCAAGAAAAAAATGCATTTCAGCTTTGCAATGTAGGTCCAATGCTGCTAAAATGTCTTTTTTTTTTTTAAATGGCAAGTTTATTCTCTTAAAATTGCGAGATTCCGCTTGTAATCTTTTTTCGTAATTATGACTTTATTCCCATAATACAGTAGTACCTCGCATAACGTAAACCTCCTTTTATGTAAATTCCACTGAACTTAAAGAATTTATGTAAAGTTTTTGCATCGAATGACGTAAGAAATTCCATATAACGTAAAGCGTCAAGTCGGTGCAAGTTCAGAAATTCGATTTGAATAGCTCGCGCGACAGAGAGAGGGAAACATTTTCCATGACTAACAGAGTACACTTAGTGACGCCTTCTGACGCTTCACGCTCTCATTTGCTGTTTATCGGGGCACCGCCTACGCTCTCATCTCATTGGCTGATTATCCGCCTACGCTCTCATCTCATCGGCTGACTTATACAGCGCATACGTGAGTTTGTTTGAGAGACAGGCTTCTCTCTTCAACCTCCCTTCCTCATCGTAGTCGCCCTTACACTAGTTGATTGTTTTTGTTTTTCAGTTTTATTCATTTACAGTAATCTTATTTATTAACTTATTTTATATTGGAATGTTACTCTACTTTGTTTATGCTAACGTTTTCTTATATTTTCCCACCATATTTGGTGGACTTTGAATATTTTGAAGGGCCAAAGGGGTGAGTTTGGGAAGATCTTGGAACAGGTTAGGCTATTTACATGTATTTTACACTTCGTATAACGTAAAAACCCTAAAACGTAAACGTTCTTGGAATGGATTATTTACGTTGTAGGGGCGTCTACTGTATTCTCACTTTGTTGTTGTAATATTAGAACTTTTTTCCTAACCTAATTTTACAAAAAAATCCAACTTTATTCTTTGTTTCGTTTGTTTCTCATAATATTTATTACATCTTTTTTCTTTAATATTTCAATTAAGCTAAGTAACTACGTAACTAAAATTACATTATTTTCCTCATAATATTCTGAATTTATTCTCGTAAAATTTCTGCTGTTTTTTTTCCCATTTATGCTGTTGCTTTAAAAAATATATATTTTACAAATGTTTAAATTCTCTTTTGCTTTTGTTTTGTTTTTTTTATTTTCCATATACTGTATTATAACTATTGCCCTAACCAAATTTTCCAAAAATTACAAATTCTTTGTTTGTTAGTTTCTCATATTCCGGCTGAAATTTTTGCTGCTGTTGTTTTTGTTGTTTAAGTTTTTCTGTTAAACTCTAGTTTTATGATAAAAAAAAAAAAACAGCCGCTGACGCAAATGGCCCATGGGGCCGCAGTTTGGATAGCACTGGTCTAACTTGAATGAAAAACATGCAGCGTGAGATTGTTCCACTCCTGTCGTCTTGAGGAGGGTAATGGTGATTACAAAGTGGGGTTTCCACTGCCACACTCCATTCAAGCAGGCTATAACGGCAAAATGTCCAAATGTGGTAGGCAACTAATCTCTTATCATATAACTACACCTGCGAATGGGACAAAGAAGGGGACGCATACTGCAAAAAAAACAAAAAAAACACTCTCCCTGGTGTATTTCATTTCCTGTGGTCTGTCCGCATTTGCACCCCCAATACAGCAGATACTGTGTATCTGCTGGGAGGGTGGGAAAAGTGCTGACTCGGGGTACTGATGTTATTGCAGTGTAAACACAACATACCGCACGTTTGGGCCGAATGAGCTTGTTTGCGGAACCAAAGGATGGATTCAAAGTGAGCGTGTGGCGCCTAATAGCTTACCTTTGTTGTTGTAGACATCAAGGTAGTTGGGTGCGGAGAAAATGGTGATAAGGGACGGGAAGCCAGTGGTCTGACTCTTTCTGTACATGCGATATCTGGGAGGGAAGACAAATAAACGACCAGATGAGTGTTGTTCAATGTGACTGTTTGCTTCATCCCTGGGGATATGATTAGTATGGTCTCCTGTTCTTACCACAGTGTTTGTCTAGTAAGGTGATGTGTCAGTGTGTTTGGGGTGGGGGGGAATCATGATGACATCCCATGAGAGTAAATCCCCATATTGCCCTCGCAAGTATATCGTATGACAGACTTCTAACTGTGCTTACTGAGCTTGTTGCTCTCTATTCTTTCTATGATTTATGCGCCACAAAGCACCCATTCAGCAACTTTTTCAAACTATTTTTTGCTTTTAATGCAGAATTTTGAAAGTGTAGAATAGTGGCTGTGTGCCGCTCGGGGGCTGCAGCCTCATGTGGCCAGGTGTCCCATGTGACCATGCTGTGGGAGTGCAGCGGTAAACAAGAGCGCTTGCAGAGAGTAGACCCCTGCCAAGCCGAGACAAGCCAGGTGCAGCGTAGGATGAGCCACAACGGCAAATTTGCATTTTAAATAAATGCCAAAAAGGGCCAGATTTGCAAGAAACGACAAAGAATTACCTTGCCTTGGACTTCACAGAAATATTACATCGTAAATTACGTTTCAGATAAAGAACAGATAATACAATAAATGAATAACACGTTTTTGTTTTGCAATTTTTTTTTTATCTGACATGTCCCCAATTATGCAAAGGAGACTATTTAGTGATGTTCTAAAAGTAATAGGAATTCCAAGAGCCTGCCCATTATCACCTCTTTCACTTGTTTTGAGAAAAGAGGCACTCAAAACGCTTACTTTTCAAGTTGTGGCTTTTTGTGGCTTTCAGAAAGGAAAAACCTTCCCATGGACATAACACCTTTGACCCGCCCCTAGTTTGATGAGCCTTCGTATACGCCCAAATGAAGGCTTCCTACACATCTTAAAAGAAATCCTGGAACTCTGTCAAGTCAGTCAACTACAGACGTGGGACCTTTATGTTTGATCATTTAGGTTTTCTTCAGTGAATATGCTAACCTAGCAAGTTGCTGTTAAAATGTGACTGTAGTGTAGCTCACATAGCTACGCTAGTGTGGCTAACATGTGTGTCCTCCTGTCCCACTCCTACAGACACACGAAACGGTGTGCTTCTAGTAGGTGTTAATGCAGGGGTGTCCAATGTGCTGCTTGCAGCTGTTTTTTTATTGGTCTGGCCCACATCATATTCTAAAAATGTAATTTAACAAACAACTTACAAAAAAAAAAAAAAATCAACAGCAAAAATGAAAAAAAAAATCAGCATTACTTTTACAAAAATAAAGTACAAATATTTAAAAAAAGAAACATAACATAATTACAGTAACATAAAGTTGACATATTAAAGACTATAATATTATGAAAAACAAAACAAAGAATTAAGTTGTAATGTTTGGAATATTAGGTTGGGGAAAAAGTTATAATATTACAGGAATAAAGTCAAAATGTTATGGGAATAAAATAATTATAATATTACAAGAAGAAAATTTACAAGAAAGCTGAAATCTTTGTAAAATTCTATGAAAAACTGAAGAAACTGAAAAAAGCTAAACTTTTAGAAAAATAATGTCAAAATATTAAGAGTAAAAATTATTCTAATGAGGAAAAAAAGTCACAATTTTATGAGAAGGCTGGGAAGAACCTATTAATATTACAAGAATAAAGTAAAAATTTTATGGAAATAAAGTCATAGTTACGAGAAGAAAATTTACAAGATGAAAGTTGAAACAAACAGCAGAAAGAACAGCTGGAATTTTCTGAGAATAAAGTCAAAATATGAAGATAAAGTTGTAATCAAATGAGAAATCGGTCACAAATTTACGAGAATAAACCCCTAATATTACAAGTGTAAAGGTGACTATAGGTGCTAGTTCATGTCTAGAGGGCTCTGATAATGTTAAATAAGTTATTTAGGAGGTTGTAAACAGGTTTTCTAAGCTGTAACTACAAAAACATTGCATTTATTAAAAAAACAGAATTCTAATTTGCCAAAATTCACTTATCACCGTCGGGTCTGGAACCAATTAACCGCGATAAACAAGGGATTACTGTACAAGAAACGACAGACTTCTGTGCTTGCCAGCAAGTACTTAGTCACATTTTGCTTTGGGATCAAACCACTTACTGTATTTAATGTTTTTTTTTTTTCTGGATTTTTGTTTTTTTTACATTCTGTCGCTCTCTACAAAAATGAAGCTACCATGGATTCATAGCTTTTTAAGGGGGTAAACTTTCAGCTGAAATACTTCCACTGTATTTAAAATTGGTGAAAAATACTATAATATGGGACTATCATAAAAAAAAAATGCATCAATAACTGTAAGAAGGAAAAATGAATAGTTTTCCCTTTGATATTCATATCACTTTGACATGATCTACATGAATCACTCCCATCAAATTATACTTCCTTTTAGACACTTGGCTGCATTTTGTTTTTGTCTCACATCACCAAGCAAAAGACGTCCACAACTCACCCGGCATCCTGCGCTTCATGGGCTCGGATGATAGATAATAAATTATTGTGATGTAGGAAGTCGCAAACGGCAGGGTAGCTGCAGAATAAAAAAAACAACAACAAAAAAACACAAGAAATGAATTCAGTTTATTTCCATATCAAGAAAAGCGAGACATGACTGGTAAAAATGCTAAAGGCTCTAACATTCTACATTCCTGTAAAGTACAGCCAGTGGGAACATTTTAAATTGTGTATTTTATTTTAAATGGAACCTTAAATGTCAAGTGTGACACATGAGTCACAGTTTTCTGAAAAGGGAGGGGGTTTGGGGGGGAAACATCGCCTGGCAGTGTTAGAGTGTTTTTTATGCTCACAATGATATTGTCAGAATAAAAAGACCCAAAACTTCACTTTTAACTCCTCAAATGGCATTTTATTGTGGAATATTCTTAGCGCAATGATTTTCAAGTGTTGAATATTGATTTGAAAACAGAATTTTAAGGGTTATTTGCATGGTACCTACGGATTTCACATTTCAAAATTCCATTGTTTTTACCGACTTTTTCCAAGACTCAGTAAATAGATGTGTATCAGTAGAGCTGCAACAATGAATCAAATATCCAATTAAATGACAACTATTTTGGTATTTCATTAACCGCTTGATTTAAAAATGTAAATATCCCTTGATTTCAGCCTCTCAAATGTGAATATTTTTTAATTTCCTTAGTTATCCATGAAAGCAGACCAATTATCTTTGTGTTTTAGGCAAAACAAGATATTCACACATATCAGCTTTGACTCTGGAAAACAGTCATCAACATTTTGACCTCTTTTCAGATACGTTGTGGACCAAACCACAAACTGTTTGGTCCATCTAGTGCCTAACAGATTACTCGAATAATCGAAACAACAAGATTCAGATTAATCGACAAACAAAATAATCGTTAGTTGCAGCCCTAGTATCATAGATAAATTCTGGGATTAATTTTATATGGGATTAGCATATAATTTCCAGGCGACTATAGCTAGGTAATGTAGCTCATACAAATGGTTGGAGGAGGATAAGAGCAGAGGGCTGGCCATTCAACTTGTTAATCTTCCCAAATATTTGCATCGCCCACTGTGTGCTCTCACACAAACATCTTAGCTGCCCTAGCACGTGCCTAAGAAAAACAGAACCAGAACCATCCATTTGTATTTTTTTGGGGGTTATTCATAATTTAATCTTGGGCCGCACGGTGGTCTAGTGTTTAGCATGTTGGCCAACAAAGTCAGGAGATCGGGAAGACCTGGGTTCGATTCTCCCTTGGCCATTTCTGTGTGGAGTCTGCATGTTCTCCCCGTGCGTGCGTGGGTGGGTTTTCCCCGGGTACGGTTTCCTCCCACATTCCAAAAACATGCATGTTAGGTTAATTGACGATTCTAAATTGTCTATAGGTATGAATGTGAGTGTGAATGGTTGTCTATATGTGCCCTGCGATTGGCTGCCGACCAGTCCAGGGTGTATCCCGCCTGTCGCCCGAAGTCAGCTGGGATAGGCTCCAGCATACCCCTGCGACCCTAATGAGGAGAAGCGGCATAGAAAATGGATGGATGGATGGATAATTTAATCTTTTAGAAAACACAACATTGGAAACAGTCTTGGAAACATGAACAATATTCCGTAAGTGAGTTTCCATTTACTTTTCTAGACCCGGAAATGTATCAAATCAAATTCCATATTTTTCCATACTTTAGTAGGAACCCTGCACTTGGCAATTTCAAGCATGAAGTGTTATTGCTATTAAAGCCTGTGGTGCTGAGAGGCTCTTTCTTTAAAGTGAGCCCAAACTGTCCTGTAAATCCCGACTGCCAGTGTGATGCCAATTAGGAAGAAGGGGACACTGATAAAACCAACACTCCTGAAGAATGCGGAGCACGTGGCAGAAGGTTAAGCGAAATGCTTGTACAACACAAACATGGGAGTGTCCCGCTCTAATAAGGTAAAGAGGTTGCATGCAGTATATGACAAAAGCCTTTTTATTAAGCCTTTAGTGTATCTTGTCAAGGGACAATACTATAGACAGTATACTTGGATATACTTTAGAGGAGTCAGTGTGCAGTTTGTACAGCATTATAGATTTACTAACCATTGAAAATGAGTCAACACACAGCTGGCAACTCAGGTGAGTAGCAAGATCACAGTCAAGCATGGTCTGTGGCTGCATGAGTGCTGCCAGCACCGGGGAAGCAATTGTTCTTGATAATGCTGATTATACTTCAGCGTTGTCATTACGCTGGCCCTTCTGGTGGCGTCTTGATCCTGTTATAGCTCTTTGGCCATGGCCGAGCTCGTGACTTGCAATTGTCTACCAAAACTCTAAGGACCGTGTTTTCCTGAGAGTGAGCACCTACCACCTACAACGACATCCAAGTTATTGTTGGAGCAGGAACTAATCAATGTGGAACATCAGTCACTTTTATTAATAAAGTTGCTCCAAAATAGCTCATATTTATATCATAGATATATAACTGCTCATAATCGCATATTGTATATTTCTTCACTGAGACGCTGCTCAATTTGCACAACTGCTTCTTTTGTTTTGGCAGATTTTTGGGCCCTTTCACGGAAACACGGAAATAATATATTTTAAAAATCATAGCTCTGCGGTCCGTGTCGATATTGACGCAAGGTGTTTTTTTCAGCCAGCGTTGCCTACACCGGCACTGTTACACTAGAGCATAATTCAGCCTTTAAGTACATCCAGGTTTACTTTCTATAGTATTGTCCCTTGAGAGGATATAATAAAATGCTTGAAAATGAAATGTGAGATACTGCACTTATCATTGATCATAAAAGCAGACTAATGGGATCTTCTAACGCTATCTGCAATATCAGGTAGCTGCTGTAGAAGAAAATGCATACTTGGAGACTAAAGGCATTTCTGTTGGATGGCCATGGGCATGCCACAGCCAAGGAAGCATCACTCAGGCTGTAATGAACGGAGGGGACTGCTGAACGCATTAAGAGGGAGGGCTGCGCCTCGTGGCTATGTGCCAGCTCATTACATTCTGTGGCAGCCAGAGCGGCCTGCTTCTTGCAATTCCTCTGTTTGTTCAGTTACTCGGCTCAATTTAAGGTAATGTGGGCTACATAAATCCTGCCAACACACTCGGGAGGGGTGCTCGGCTCTCCTGTGCCGCCGAGTATAGAAGATCAAGAATATGAAGACACGGGAGATGATTATTTGGAGCAAGGGGTGATTTATGAGCCACGAGGGTGATAGATAAATGTTTTTTTTTTCATTTTGCTTTTATTATGTGTGTGTGTATGTGTGTGTGTGTGTGTGTGTGGCAACTATATGTTGGCTCAAATATGCTGTCTGGTTCGAGGTAAAGCTACTTTTGCACTTTTAACTACAAAGACACCCACAATGTACCCCACCAGCCAGCCTGTTTCATGAAAGCTACCAATAATAACAAAACAATGTCTTGCCTATAGAAGTAGGAGCAGCCCCGCACTGTGTTGTGTGTGAAATGCTCCTGGCTCTTCTCATTGCCGAAGTCCTCCAAGGGGTCGGACCACAGCAGATCACACATAGGCCCGTACGCTGGAGGCTCTTTGAATCTGTCTAGCTGTGGAGGGAGACACTCTTGTCAGCGGACTGAACTAACATTCATATCCTTCATGAAGAAGGAAGCCAGTACATTTAGCTAACATGTTCACGTCAAAACTTGGGAGCAACTAACATTGCATCAGATTCCTAAAAATAGCAAAGCGCTCTTTTTACATAGAGTAGTGATTCTCAACTGGTGGGTCAGGACCCAAAAGTGAGTTGTGGAGCTGTTGTCAGTAGGTTGCAGATCTACGCCTGGGCAAAATAAATAGAAATAGAAATAGAAACATAAATGTGAATGCATTGCGCGTTCTTGTCTGTGCTATTTGCTTGCTATGCTATCATGGAGGGGAAGGCAATTGAGGATTTAACGTGCCATTCGTCCGACACAAAGCTGCAGATATCTGCTGGAGAACAGCATGCCATAAAGAGAGGACAGTGCCTCGCCGCTCCAGTCAGCGGTGATAGTGGGTCCTGCAGCCAAACTAGTTGAGAACCACTAATATAGAAGATCTATGACTGGTGTTTTTGCTGTAGGTCCTTAAAAACAGCAGAGCGCTCCTGTCTTGTAGAAGATCATTAACAAGCGTTCTCGGAATAAAAACAGTCCTTAGCTCTCTGATAATGTGGCGCCCAGAACGATTTAGCTCACAAGCTCTGGTAAAGACTAAACAGGGAGCTCTGGGCCAACGGTTTGAAGTGTCTTTTTGCAGCAACGTGATTAAAGAAGCGGTTATTTTTTGGGGTTGAATTGTTACAGATTATTGCCTATTCAAGGCAGAAAGGAGGGGGTATGGATGACGTGCCAAAGGCAGCCTTCATTATTCAGCATGAATAAAGCTGACACTCTTTTAAAGCCATAAAACAGCAATGGGTTCTGCTTTGAGCCAAGGCTAGGTCTTTCTCAGACAAAAAATGGTAGATTAGTGCATGGCTAGCATGATGGACACTTCAATAGAGTACTTTCTATTATGCATGCTCTCTGATTAGAGCCCAAGAATCAATTTGAAATGATTGAATTAGAGCTGCATCCAAGTCTTCAAGCTTTTTTAATTAGTGTAAGGATCCATGGTGTGCTGTGCATCATACTACAGTATTTCTACTAGCACTTGCTGTTCTTTGAGGCCGCCTGCTATAAGACTAGACACAGACTATCTTTATGAAATAAACATTGACATCTTGCACATACTTTCCTGATGTCGTCAAGGTTTGTGATTTCTGGGGAAAGTCCTCCGTGTACACACAAGAACTGCTGGTTCATTAGTGCAGCCAAGGGAAGGCAGTCGAAGGCGTCCATACATGCGTCATACACTCTCTCTGAATACTTAATTCTACCTAGAATATAGAGAGGGAAGCGGGGGTTTAAGAGGCAAAAGCATGCCAAGGCAAACAACTGGAAGCACCCCCAAAAAACTTTAAATTACTCAAATTTTCATGCTTTTCCCATGTACGAAAAAGTTATATATGTATTCAAATAAACATACAGTGGAACCTTGGTTAGCGTCATTAATCTGTTCCAGAAGGTCCGACTCTAATTGTAAGTAACCAAAGTAACAAAAAGTAACCAAATACATTTTTCCCCATAAGAAATAATGTAAATCCAACTAATCTGTTCCAGAAAGCCAAAAATATTAACACAAAAGACATTTTAAAATATATTTTTACAAGTATTGTTTTACATGCAGAAAACAATAGAAAATGCATATACATACATACAGTATAAATGATGGACAAAAGGGACATTTAAGGTTACTGTACTTTCACCGTCATTGAAGATGTGTTGTTGGCAAAGATGCAACATAACTTTCGTGCTTTGCCATGAGTTATTTTTTTTAATTCAATAGTAGAGGTGGGGGAATCGACTCAGACTCGAGTCGCAAAATTGACAATTTGAGACCTGCTTGACGAACACTATAGACTCGACTCGACTTGTTTGCGACTGGGTCTTCGTGACTCGAGACTGACTTAGACTTTCGAGAGTTGACTCAAAAGGACTTGAGTTCTTTAATTTAAATATATTTTTTTAAAAAGCTTGATTACGTTAAAAATTCTGTTTTATTTGGAACCATCACGTGATTTTATAGTGCGATGCACACATAAGGCTGCAGAGACTAGCTGTCAACACTCAGCAGCAGCAGTCATGGAGGCTGCTCGACTAAAAATAACTCAATTTGATATCTTATCAAACTAACATTAGGTTTAACTTATGCATAAGATTAACATGATGGTATATGAAGTAAGATTGTTTTTGATATGATGACCAAGCGGACAGCAGGGTACTACATCCCAGTTGTTGAGCTTAATCTTGGCAGACGCTGCTTCATTAATAATTAAAGAAGTTAAATTATTTTCTGCTATGAAGCGTAGGCCTTGTTAAGGGTGCACATGCACAATAATAATCATCAACGTTGTAAATGTTTCATTTGAATACAAACACATCAAGCTATTATTTAATCATTACCTTACATTGCAAAGCAGTCTCAAAAGTCAATATAGTCTAAGTCAATATTTTTTGAGGGGCACACAATATTTTTTTCTTTTAAACATGGCATTGTGAGCATTTTATTTTGACTTACCATAAGCCCTATAAAAGTATTTCCATAGTCATCTTATCCAGTTAAGATGATATCCAGGGCTTATCCAGTTAAGATATCAGTTATTGTTAATGTTGAAATCATTGTCATTACTGATTTTTAATTCAGTTAAACCGGGGTAGCTCATCTGGTTTTTGTATGACTTAATTCGTGACTTACTCGACCTGAGCAATGACTTGACTGTTCAATAGTATTTCTCACCTCAAGTCTCTGCTTTTCTTTTGAATCTGTCTGCAAAATAACTCAAAATGAAGCCAAAGTTGCAAGTACCAGCATTTTGATAAGGAAGGTGCGAAACACTATTAAATTCAGAAATACCACATGGCAAAACACGAAGATGGTGTCCATGGTCATCTCCCTGCCACATTGTGTCTTTGTCAGTACATCATCACATCTTCGGTGAAGGTAAAAGTAACATTAAATGTTCATTTATCCCTTTCATTCGTCATGTATATGCATTTACAATTGTTGTATGCATGTAAAACTTTAAAACCACGTTTTGTGTTAACTTTTTGACACTTGTGGCGTAACTGTTTGAGTTAGCAAAGAACTGCAGTCAACCGCTGACGACATCGTCGACAGGCGATGGAGCTGACTTCCGATACCTGTTTCCATGTATTAGCAAGTTGCTAAAAAGGACGTTTTGTAAGAAAAATATATTAAGACCACAGTTGCGCTCACACAGTGTATTAACAGGACAAGATCCACACCATATTGTACGCTAACTGGAAACGGTCTGCAAACCGAAGCAAAAATGTTGGCGGAAATTACGCGCTAAGCGGGGAGTACGCTAACCGGGCTTCCACTCACTGTGCTTGACTCAACTGAATCCATACTAGGAGGCACTTTGACTGTACATATAATAAAGAACAGGATGAAAAGGGGACTACTTACATTCCTGCTTAAATGTGAAATACTCGGTTAAATGTCTACATTCATGGTTCCCACGCAGCAAGAACAGTGTTTTGGGGTAGAGGATCTTTAAGGCCCACAAGTACAGCACACACTGCGGACAAAGGAGGAGGATAAAACACAAAGTGTAATGGTTTCACAGAGTGGCGTCTGCTTATGATGAAACATTCATGCAGTACATTTTGTGGCTTGTGGTTACACAACGAGCTGGAGAGGATGACAAACCTACAGAGAAGCCATTACTGTATGTTTTATTAATAAATGCCTAATGTGGCAGATGATGCAACAGCAGGAGACTTATACAGTAGCCTTCACATTTCAGCAACCATTTTTATGACAGTATATCTTCTCAAGGAACAATACTATAAAAAGTGATATACTTTAGAGTAGTCAGTGTACAGCTTGAGTAGTATTGAGGGAACAAAAGGTGAACATGTCTGAAATGTGTCCTTAGTGTTAATATTTAATTTGAGCACACTTTTTATCTAGCACTGCCTTAATCCTCTTGGCCATGGAAGTCACCATGATCAGTTGCACAGGTTATTACTGGAATACTCTTCCACTCCTCCATGATGACATCACAGGTAGAGATGGTGGATGTTAGGTCCTGTCCACACGGGAACGTTCTTGGGATTTTTTTGGGCAGGTTGAATAAAAGTCGCATACACACTGTCGTAATAGTAAATAGTCGCATTCAAACGGGAACGGATAACTGAGTGAAAACGATGTAACGCACAGGGCACACCACCTACGTGTGGCGCTGTGAACAGACATGCGGACGGAACCACGTGACACACCAAACCATAGAAGACGAAAGAACAATGCATGCGCATAAATCCGTCGGCTTCCGCTTTCTGAGGCTCTTCTACATTTACATCATTTTGGGAGTATAAGACAAGAAAATACTGGGAGAATGTTGACTGCGGTGAGTTATGACACTCGAAGTAGGCTTGTCATCAAAGCTCACTCCTGGTCACGTGACAGCGATGGGTCGGCGACGTCATCGTAAAAACAAATAAATAAAATAAAACAAAATAAAAATAAAAAAATCAGCGCATAGTTACTCCATACAGAAACGACGAGTCGTTCAGATTTTCCCAATCTGGAAGCCCTTCTCAAAAAACACAGTTCCAGGGCACCCACAACGCCGTTTCCGTGTGGATGAGAGGCTGAAACGATAAAATACTTTGCCTGAAAACGTTTCTGTGTGGATAGGGTTATTTTTTTTATTTTTGGGGTTATTTCACTTCCATCCACTTGAGGAAGGTGGAGCTACCTTGCTTCCATCCACTTGAGGATGCCCAAATTGGTTTCAGGTGTGGTGGAGACATACTTGGCCATTCCATCACCTTCAGCTTCCTCAGCACTCTACACTTGTCATCTTGGAGGTGTGTTTGGGCTCCTTTTCATGTTGGAACACTGCCATGCGGCCTAGTTTTTACTTAACAAAGGCACAGTACATGTTGGAATTGATGTTTTCCCTCAATGAACCGCAGCTCCCAATGCTGGCAGCAGTTGTGCAGTCCCGGACCATAACACTAGTACCCCCATGCTTGACTGTAGGCAAGACGCAATTACAGTGGTACCTTGGTTAACATCTGCCCCCAAAATGTTTGCTAAAATTTTGCCTTTCTAGCAATTCTAGCAAAATTCTTGCTAAAATTTTGCCCTGGCTTGCATTCGCCCGCTTGTTTATCGTCCAAAATACCATCCGTTTTGTTTACGTTGCCATCTTGGATCACGCGCACAAGACGAAATCTCTCGACACTTGCAGGTGATCACGCAATGCATTTGTGGGCCGCGGGCGCCATTTTATAGCAACAGCGTTTGTTTACTTGCTGCAAGAGAGACATACACGACGTAACAAACACATTGACCGCACTAAAGAGAAAGGTGATGGACCGTACTGAGACAAGGTGACACTCATCGAGGGTGACACTTGGTGTTTCCATCTGTCTCATTTTACATCCATAACACTCATTTCTGCTTCCAACAACAAAACGTAAGGACTCCAACTTACTGTAGCATGTTTGCGGTATCCGCAATCAAATGTCACCAGACATAAGGCATCCTCGCCGGCGCACTTCCCGCCGCTAGTGTTTTTTTTTTATTTTTTATTTTCTATATTGAAAGGGAGTAGTACATGCTTATTGGTTCTAGAACGTTGATATTTAGTCTTATATATTTTTTACATTTTTGCAAATTGTGGTTGCCGCAGAATGATGTGTTTATTTTGTAAATGATGGTTTTGTTTTGTTTTTCCCCAACAAAACTAGGTAAAAGTGATGTTAAATGTTCAGTTCATTCATTTGTCATTCGTAATTATTTTTGCATAATTTTCTGCACATAAAACTATAATTATTGTGTATAAAAAGTGTTTCGTGTTGAGATTTTTGGGTGTCTGGAACGGATTCATTGGATTTACATTATTTTCTATGAGAACATTTGCTTTGGTTAGAGTCTGTTTTGGTTTGAGTCAGACCTTCTGCAACAGATTAATGACGCCAACCAAGGCACCACTGTATCTTGCTACTCATTGTATTGCCAGCTATTTAGACAATAATGGCTGTGTGTTGTCATTTCAGTGGATAGTGAATCTATATTTCTATACAAGCTGTACACAGACTACTCTAAAGTATATCAAAGTTTACTTTCTAGTGTTGCTCCTCGGGAAGATATAATACTTGATGTAAATATATTTTGATTATATCTATCAGCTATTAATAAAGACCATTTGAAACTCACTTCAATACTGAAATACCCTCTGTCGACATAGTCCCCCAGGAAAAGGTAGCGTGTGGATGCAGGCGAGCCTCCCACTTCGAAGAGCTTCATCAGGTCAAAGAACTGCCCGTGGATGTCGCCGCACACTACAGGTAGAACAAAAGAGCAGAAAAAAAACATGAGGAGAACAGCACATAAAAGCCTCCACAAGGCTGCTTATTTCCATATTCCACATCCCCGCTGTACCACGGGAGCATAATGGATACATTGTTTAGCATTATGGACCCACTGCTAACTGGTGGCTCCGATTATTGTGTGACACAAAAACAAAATACAAGAAGACAGTGCTGCAAGAATGACACACAGATTTAAGTGGACGGATTTCAGCACTTTTGTGCTTTGCTTCTCCACCATATGTCTCTTTCTACTGGAGACCTTGAAGCGATTCACCATACTTCATCCGAGCATTGGCAAAGACACTGAAGGTTCATTGGCTGAAAATGCTGGAAAACATGTCACCGCCTTTGCAGACAGATTCTCGCTAGGAGAAAACCATCCCTGTGGTGCTGAGAGTCTTTTACACACACTTGAACTCTATGGAATACTTCTCCTGTAGCTGGGTTGATCCCACTTGACTAACAGGAAAACTGCCCATCATCTACAATCCTTAGGTAAAACATGAACACACGTTTTTCTCTTTTCTGTGCGTTCTAAAGATAGAAAAACAAATAAAAAAAGAGACAGCTCATTACTACACGTAATGGGATACACCTGTGCCGCCTACAAAGAGCGCTTTTAAAACTCCTACAAAAAACTCCAACAAGGTTTTAAGGTTTTATATACATGCTTTGATCATGTGATCATCAACAGGTACATTCATGATAACACGTAATAAAGTATTTTGCCGTATTTGGGTCCTTCTAAGCTCTACCGGAACTTCCTTCCTGGGGGCGCATTGACGCAAGTCTAGAAGAGCATCGGAAAGCTTGAGGGACGGATTTATGCACGTGCATTCTTCACATAGCAACATGGGAATGAATGCCGACACCTAGCTTTGGCTTTTCCAAAGTCAAAAACAAAAACACAGCAGCAGTAGCAGCAGCTCCAATATGTAGCGTTACCTTTTGGGAGTGGTCTGAGGAACTGAGAGTGTGGCGCTGAGTGTGCGGTGAAGCTCGTCGCTAGCCATTGTGGTGTGGCAAGGTATAAATACTCCAGTAACGTAGTTTGATCAGCGTAAGAATGTTAATAATAATCATAACAATGTCGCCGTAGCACTCCTACATTATATGTAGGAGTGAGTGAGTTTTTTTCAGAAGGTTTTATAGGCGGAGAAAGTGTTCCCCATTATGTGCAGTAAGAAGCATTTTATCTGTTTTTATATCTTTAGAACACACAGAAAAGAGAAAGACGTGTTCATGTCTGACATAAGAATTGTGGACAAAATGGGAAATTATTATTATTATTTACTTATTATTATTGCTAATTATTATTATTTATTCAATGCAGCAATTTAACATCATGCTTAAAGGGATAGTTCAGATTTTTTGACCTGAAGTTGTATGACATCCCCATCAGCAGTGTAGCCATGAGCCCAGTTTTGGTCAGATTTTGGTGATGAGGAACGTAGTTCCGGTGAGTTGCTGAGATCATAAGAAGTTTGGCTTCTTAAAACAACATGCGTTCAAAAGAGTAATACATTTGCATCACAAAAATGCCTCCTCAAAAAAATCAGAGTAAGTCATTGTTGATTCATGCCAAAAAATCCGAACTATCCCTTTACCAAGTTTAACACTTCGTGAGGATATTTTGTGCCATTCCGTTTCTTCTTTTCAAGCCATTTTGGCTGTGTTGACTGAATATATCATATAATTTCAGAGTTATCATCCTTGTTTCCTTAAATTACTCTAAAATAGCAAAACTACACATTTGTTCCTTGTGACAACAAATGTCTCATTGAAAATGACATTTTTGATTGTACATTTATCTTAACATAAACTAATGCAATCCTTCATGTTTAAGGGATAGTTCTCATTTTTTCAGATGAAGTTGTATGACATCCCCATCAGCAGTGTAGTACATCAACAGCGACTTACCCCCCCCCCACTTGGTTTCGTGAGCCCAGTTCTGGTCGGATTTTGGTGATGAGGATCGTAGTTCCGGTTAGTTGCTGGGGTTACTTCAATTTGGCTTCTACACTGCTGATGGGGATGTCATACAACTTCATGTCAAAATGAGAGCTGTCCCTAAGAGTTCATTCAATGTGGACTACTGGCCTGCATTTTTTTATTTGTATATTAGTCAGACAGATGGTGCTACTTTTGCCCATTCAAAGCATGCAACAAGGGCCTAATAATAATAATAATAAGAAGAAGAAGAAGAAGAAGAATAACAATAATAAGAATAATAGGAATAATAATAATCTTTAAATCATGAAATTTATGGATACAATTAAAAAAATATTTTTCTCATTTAAAAACACTGGAGTTATGTAAACATACTGGCCTTTAACAAGCCTAAAAATATTAAAAAAATGATATTCGAGGTGTCATAAGATCTCGCAAGATGAAAATGTGACAAGATTTCTCGGGCGTAATGTTAAAATCTTGTCTCGTCTTATTCTCGTAGACTCAATCTTGTGCATAATCTCATCTCGTAAACAGTGACACCCAAACTTTATATATACAGTATATATTTCTTTAATATACATTACACATACATACATTAATATGCTTTAAAATATTGCCATTTAAAGAGGGGAAAAATATCAACATATTTTTGCAGAAGTTTTGAGTCACCAAGTCAAACGAGAGACTGCATTTTAAGGGCCTCTTCTGGGTTAAATATTTAGAGAATTGGCAAAAATGCCACATGACGACAAATCATTCACTAGGGATTAGTTTCCTATGACCTTCGCGACCTCACGCTCTATTACTCCCCGGGGGTCGGGGGGAGGCCTGTGATTTGTGTCAGCTGCCGCCAGTTGACAGCATGAGGTGGTCTGATTAAAGCTCGGTGGGTCAATTGGGTGCATTCTGCAAAGGTTAGGTCACAAGGTCACTGGCTAACATTTCACCTGAATAAACTCAAGTGCATGTACGGTGTACATTCAAGAGCAATTAGCGTCCAAAGTTACCTATTTCCTTACAATATCTTCTCCTTCCCATTCAAGATAATTAAGCAGGGCAAATGTGTGAAATGTGTTTGCACAGCATTTAAAAAAAAGTAAAAGCAAATAGCAAAAAAAAAAAAAAGTATCACCCAATTAGAGCAAGCTGGAGGACAGCATTGCAGAGCAATTATCTCCAGTTATGATTCTCGTGAGACACAGCCCTGACAATGATTTTTTTTTATTAAACCCACACTGTGACACACTTTGATTCGGAGGCAAAAAAAAAAACTAATAGAAAAATTGAGCCTTTGAGGCTATTTGTGTCCAGTTTCTAAAAATGTCCCTTTTTGCAATCAAGCCAACACTCACTACAAAGTTGTCGCAATGGACTATTTTGAATGTTTGATGCTCTCAGTTCTCAGTGCTGTTTATTTTGTTAAAATATGTCAACATTGACAACAGGAAGCAGCTCCATTGATTCATAACAGGACACTTAATGTGTCCGGTTAGTATAATGCACCGCTAAAATGAAGCAACACAACAAGGATATCCAGGTTCATCTTGTCTTGTGTAATGTAGTGCGGGATGCTTATTGCTATGGAAACGCTTCAGTAATTGAGAAAAATATATTAGAGGGGGGAGGATGGAATCTGTCCATCATTCAGATCTATCAACAGCCTGCCTCCTCTTGGATGCAACACAGCCACCCCCCCCCAAAAAAAAAAAAAAAAAAAACAAGTGAGAAGCCCACGTAAGAAGAACAGGTGGGAGTAAATTATCTGTAGCGAGAAACAATTCGTTCTGACCATCGCTGTGCTTTTGCACTAAATGCGAGCTCCACTAGTAAGCGGCACATCAGCAGCCTGCAGCTCCAGGGAGTGGGCGGTGGGCATTACACAACGTGGCTTCAGATCCTACACAGGCCACTCCAAGGCCAGCCTCATTGCCTCCAGTAACAACGGGGTGTTCCCTTGCTTACGCCCCGTAAGTGTGCACTTAGGAAAACAGAGGTGGACAGATTGTATGGAGAGGCTATTGGCATATTTTGTCACTGTCATACCAGTGGTCACGATTCTTTCACTTTGTAACTATGGCCATGTCTAACAGAGGCCAGGCACAATACACAACATTTTTATTTTTATTTTTTTTTTTCACAATCCGTGCCTCTCAACACTTTGGATTTGATGTTTTGATGTTTTGGCAACAGAAATGAATGGTGGCCCGTTATGCAATAATTACTTTTAATGATGTTCTTAATATGTGTCTCTAGAGTTTGTTCATGAGCACCAAACATGACAGAAATCTATCATCTCCCTCACTCGTTTTTGAGAGAAGAGGCCCTCAAATGCTTGCTTTTGAAGTTGCAGGTAGGCTTAGCTACACATCTTACACATCTACACATCTTACAAGCTCAGCCAACTATCCATTGTTCAGGTACAGACGTGCGGGCTGGGAGTTTGATCATTTTGTTTTTCTTTAGTGACTAAGCTAACCTAGCATGATGTCACTGTTAAAATGGGACTGTAAGGTTAGCACTATAGCTCACATACTCTAGCTACGGTATGCTAGTGTTGCTAACGTTTGTGTTGTTCTGTCCCACACCTTAATGTTACGTTGTTGTATGTGATACTTGGCATTTATTACACTGGACAAGTGCAGAGTCACAGTGTATATAAAAGCACTTCTTGGACAAACACAGCTCATTAGCATTAAGGCTACACACAAAAATGGTGTGATCCCAGTATGCCAGACCAAAATCACTTTTAAACTGTCTAAATTCCAGTATCAAGGCAACACATTTCTAATACACTATTGGGGGACTTCTGTGCACTCACACTGCATTTGTGTCATTGCCTGTTTGTTTGCCCCATCACTTCTATTCTGTTTTACTGCAATATCTCTGACTTTGAGATATTTCCATACTTTACATTTAATATTTTACATTTGGAGTCGTTGTGATTGTTTTTGTACAATGTCTCCACTGTCATTAATTACTTGTAAGAGGAGCAATTGTATTAATTAAATTAAACAATCTATTCTGCTGTGTTACTACAATTTCTCTTAATATGTGGCCTATTTTCACCCTTATTTTGAGTCGGTCAGATTATTTTGTACAAGGCTGACTCTGTCGTTAGTTTTTGAGAGACGAGCACATTAATGAAATTACATGGTTTTATTATGCTCATGAATGCAGACACGCGAGAGTGTCACAGCTGTCAAGTCTACCGTTTTCCCCAGGAAACTACTGTATTTAGCCCTTCTTTCCCGCTGCCCTCTCGTTTAAATAGCTTCCGGTAAATCTCCTGTATTTTAACCTTCATCTAAAATAATCCTCTGGAGGTACTGCCGGTGACATTGGTGATGTGGAGATAAAGACAGGCAGTATACACGAGTCGCATGTGATGCGATTCACTCAAATCGACAGTGTGTGAGAAAAAAAAATAGGATGTCTTTAAACAGCAATGCTTTTGCTTTACTCATAAAATCAACAAATATGGCCCAGAAAGTCTTAAAGAATGCAAATTAGTCTTATGTGTACAACAAGTTGCTTGTGAATGCCAGAAACCAACATTATGAGTAACTATAAAAAGTGCGGTGAAAGACAAGCCATGTGTTGTGGATCGAGTGGCCCAAAGTGGCGGTTGGGTTATGTTATGGGCAGGCATAAGTTATGGACAATGAACACTGGTGCATTTTGTTGATGTTGCTGGGATCTGTACACAATTCCTAGAAGCGGAACAAGTCCCAGTTCTTGCATGGCCAGCATACGCGCTGGACATGTGACCCATTGAGCATGTTTGAGATGCTCTGGATCGGCGTAGTCGGTATTTGAGGCAAATGGTGGCCACACTAGGTACACACCAAAAAATCTGGCAGTACATCCAACCAGCCTCACAACCACGGACCATATGTAACCACACCAGAACGCTGACATCCAGTATCTTCACCTCAAAGACCGTCTGGCACCAGCCACCCGGACAACAGCTGCATCACCAAAGAATTTTTGTCAGAGACTGTCTCAGGGAAGCTCATCTGCATGCTCAACGTCTTCATCAGGGGCTCAACTTGACTGCAGTTCATCCTTGTAACAGACTTGAGTGGTCATTACACAGCTGAATCCCAGTTTTCACTGTACAGGGCAAACAGCGTATATGGCATTGCATGGGTGAGCGGTTTCCTAATGTCAAAGTTGTGGATTATTCACATTATTATCTGCATGTATATGTAACCGATGTGTTATTTCAGTTGGAAACAGTACGTCTAGATGGGAAGATCAGGGGGGTGGTCCCCATTTCAAGAGTGTTCCAACTACTGGGGGATCACACTCCTCAGTCTCCCTGGGAAAGTCTATTCCAGGGTGTTGGATAGAAGGGTATGACCATTAATCCAACCTTGGCTACAGGAGGGGCAATGTGGTTTTCGTCCTGGTTGCGGAACACTGAACCAGCTCTACACCCTTGCAAGGGTACTGGAAGGTACAAGGGAGTTTGCCCAATCGGTCTACTGTACATGTGCTTTGCGGACTCGGAAAAGGCATTTGACCGTGTGGGATTGGTGGCACACTATTGGGTGCCATTCGGTCCTTGTACAGCCAGAGCAGGAGTCTGGTTCGTATTGTCAGCAGTAAGTCGAGCCTGTTCCTGGTGAACATTGGCCTCCTGCTTAGGCTGCATTTTGTCACTGATTCTGTTCATAATTTCATAATTTTTATTGACAGAATCTGTAGGTGCAGCCAAGGCGTTAAGGGGGTCCAGTGTGGAGGCCTTAGTATCTTGTCTCTGTTATTCAGAGACGATGTGGTCCTGATGGCCTCATCAGTTTGCAGCTTCTGGGATGAGACTCAGCACCCTCCAAATCTGAGGCCATGGTTGTCAGTCGGAAAAGGGTACATTGCACCTTACGGGTTGAGAGTGAGGTCTTGCCCCATGTGGAGGAGATCAAGTATCTCGGTGTCTTGTTCATAAGTGAGGGAAGTTTGGAGCGTGAGGTCGACAGGCGGATCGGCGCACTGTCTGCAGTAATGCAGTCGCTCTACTGGACCGTCGTGGGGAAGAGAGAGCTGAGCCGGAAGGCGAAGCCATTTAGGAAGGCAATTTACCGGTTGATCCATGTTCCCACTCTCACCTTTGCTCATGAGCTTTGAGTCGTGACCGAAAGAATGAGATCGCAGATACAAGCGGCCGAAATGAATTTCCGCCGTAAGGTGGCTGGACTCACCCTAAGAGATTGGGTGAGGGGCTCGGCCATCCGGGAGGTGCTCAGAGTAGAGCTGCTGCTCCTTCATATTGAGTGGAGCGAGTTCAGCTGTTTATGACTTTCTAAATATGGGTTTTGACATTATTAGAGCCCTGTAAACATGAAATAATCCCTATAGTCACCTTTACAACATTATTCTTTCTTTACACCACATTGTGCAGGCACTGCAGGGTCATACGAGATGGCATTGAATCGTGCCGGGCCCTAGACCCCCTCTTTCAATCATGTCAAAAGAGGGAATCTCGAGTGCCCTTGTTTAAATTTGGTGAAAAATAATCCAACATGGGACGAATATTAAAGAGTTGCTGACATGATTTTTCAACTTGGCTTAAATATCACCAAAATCACTTGGGAAACGCCCCTTTTCTGAGAAGTTCAGAACATCGTGGCAGAACATCATGTAATTTTTTATTAATTTAACGTTCGCTTTCAAAACAACGAACAATGTAGAACATAATTACAAACAATATACAGCATATTTAAGCAAAGTTAAAAAATCATGTCAGTGACCCTTTAAAAGCATGCTCATGTGACTCTGTAAGCTTTGTTGACTTGTGTGTTAAGGCCACTCGAGCAACTTGCACACTCATTGTTACTCTCTCCCCTCCCTTTTGAAGAAACCCCCACCGGCCATCTGGCCCGACCAGGAAGTGACTATATGAGCTCAACAACCACAACGGGGCTTCATGCTTCTTCATGCTTCCTTGCATCCCCGCTAAATATTTACATAATTCCAGTGTCATGTTGGAATTGGTTTGTGAGAAAGACCCTAGCTGCTAAAGACACGAGGTGAAGAAATGAGTGGAGAATTGTGGGAAAGTGATGTAGTTCGCATTGGAAGGGAGTCCTCAGATATCATAAAAGAGAGCAAATTGTGATCAGGAAGTTCAATCAGAACATCAAGGAATCTTTTTTTTTGTGTCTTTAATAGTCATTTTTCACATATCACATTTAGTTGGATCTCATCGACCCAGGTCAGATCTTACATAAGAGGCGCTGTCACTTCTTTTTTAGATCTATTGTGCTCCCCTGAAGAGCCTCAGAGGGCTGCGTGGCTGTTGAGCAGCAGGAAACTAGCTTGTGTTTTATCGAATATGCATGCAGGGACTATTTTTTGGAGTGATTGGTTGTTGCCATAGAAGCTATCTCACATTTGCAAAGCATCAAAGAAGCCTCATCAGAAAGTCTAATGGAGGATGGGTGCCACTTGATCAGGAAGAAATGCATGTGCATCAGTCGTAATTGTATGGGCAACCAGGCTCTCCTTATTGGTGTGAATTAGCATTTTATTGGCACTTGAGAACAGAAACATTGGTAACATGTTCGGATTTCAAACTGGTCCACCTACTAAGCAGGTGAACCACAGTTGCTATGGCAACGACAAGAGATAACGTTATGTGCCCGATTACAAGATAGTGTATCATTCAATTTCAAGATGATGATCTACAAAGATACATTTTAGCTCCCCTGTGCTGTTTGCTAATAAACTGCTTTTTCCACAGTCAGCAAACATCCTCATAGTCATCAGAGTAACAAACAACTCCGGACTGACCTGTCACCGGGGCCTCGATGTCCAGCAGGTTCTTCTCTGAGCGAAGGATGGCCGCGCCCTCCCCGATGAGCCTGAGCGCCACCGCCTCCTCCACGCGGCCCTCCTTGGTCAGGTGGGCCTTCAGCACATCCACCTTGGGCTTGCCCTCGCTGTCGAACACCTCCTTAGCCGTAAGTCGGTGACTGGGCGGGAAGGGGACAGCTGCAGGTGGGTGAAAAGACCATGTTTAAAAAAGGCATTAGTATCCCCAGACATTTTCATTCTCCTGGGAGAACGTTGGCCTGTTGGCTTGGCGGCTTTAAGCATTCGCTTAGTTCGCCTATAGCAAGAAATGGCCTTGACCATAAATATACTGCCAAGGTTACAAAGCCTCCTCGAAATGGAAAAGTAACATATAAAAGACGTATTCAAATTTGTGACGCGATCATGGTGTTGACACATGCCTGCATCCGCCGTGGGCTCCGCGCACCTTGCTCCCTGACCCTGCTGCCCCATGATGGCTCAAAGGCGGACAGGTGAGTTGTCCCTGGCCCCTCTCCACCCTAGTTCTCCTGACCTCCACAACGGCATCCCAGCTATAATGGCAAGGTGTTCCGCCTGGAAGCATACTCAGACATGCAACACGGAGGGCTTGGAAGTGTGGCACGGTCTGGGGCTTTCAACAGCCCGGGAATAGTGTGTGAAATCCAGCTAAACTGCCGTCGCTCTGGAAGCCCGCGGACATGGCCATGGAGCTCACACTTTGCAAAACAATGAAGGACACATACAAGAATGTATTCATGTAGACTGATTTGGTGCAAGAATGCAGATAGACATGTTAGAAGCATTATTTTCATCTGCTACATTTATTATGTCTGCTGTTCGATCGTCTTGTTTTTAACCATTTTATGTCTTCAGCATGTACAATCACATAATTGGAGCAAATAACTTCAATGATAGTAATCATTATTCGCTTTGCCATATATTGTACAAACATACTGAGTGTGTATGTGGTCATAGTCAGTTTGACCCCCAGCTGCTCACTGGAAGTGACGCAAACGGCCTCGAGGTCACATGGTTGAAACCTAGCAATATGAATTCCTGTCTATTTCATGAGTACTGTTGAATCACTCCTGTGCAAAATGCTCCAAAGACAAATTTAAACACCAAATGTTCTAATCCAAACAGATTACAGTGTTTCCCATGGGGCTCACAGGACATTCTAACTATGGCATCATGATATCGTCGTCTAATTTGCCTGTGAATATTCTCCAGAATATCCAGGTCAATGTATTCTCAGGGCATTGAATCGATTGCAACTGGACTGTTCATGTTGTCACAGAAGATGTTTCGCCTCTCATCAGAGCAGACTTCATCAGTTCATGCTCAAAGACTAGGTGGGACACACACCAGTCAGACTAGATAGGACATCTCTCACCTGTCAGCTCGCTCCGATGAGAGGCGAAACGTCTTCTAAGACAACCTGAAAAGTCCAGTTGCGATGGATTCAATGCCGTGAGACTCATCTAATTTGCATAACTGGCCATGATGCATGTGTATGTAATTTTATGCATATTTATCAATCTGTGATGGTCAAAATTTATTTGTGGTGGGCTGCGTATGGGAAACACTGAGTTATTGAAAATAAGGCTCAACTAATTGAAAATAAGGCTAAGCTTGCAGTTTTTACAGAATAAACAGGTGTGTTTTTAAGCCGAAACAAGTTAGCTTTAGGCTGTGAGTGTGTTAACTAACATCCATCCATTGCTGAAGGTGACATCAACGGTAACCGGACCTTGTATTCTGGTGTCCCTTTGCTCAGCGAAACAATATGGAGTGTCTCAACTGACCTGTTTTTTCTTTTTAAACTATCTAACAGGTGTGTGTCAAACTCTGCAGATTCAGGGCTCCTTGCTGAAGACAAAGTGCTAAAATGCACCGCTATCCTCCCAGTCTGAGCACTGCTTAGAACTTGTTGATTCCGCTCAGGTATCTGGGGCAATGACAAACCAGCGTCTGATATAGAATTACACCAAGCCCTGGGTTGGCCTCCCCTCACAGCACCTGCTGTGCAACTCAAGACTGAGGCCTTTTGACTGCAGCCTACTGGCACACTTTGACGCAACAGTAGCATTTCGGCTTGTTCGTCTTATTTTCAGGTCGGAGCCTGAAATTATTAAAATACTTTTCCTGTCATAGGCACACCCTGCGCCATAATGCGACCCTTTCAGTGAAGCCATATGACATAACACTTTGTAAAATTCCGAGCAGCAAAGAATAACACTATAACCTGAGAGAAAGCAGTGCTTGTTGCCTCTCAACACATCCTCCTTTCATTGCCTTCAGTCATGACAATGGAAACACTGAACTTTCCCCTTGTGGAATTTTAAACAGCCTTCCTTATTAACGGGAAAGTGTGCCCCTGCCAAAACATTACAAGGCACATTGTAATAGTCTAGATATGTGAGTGTGTGTGTGTGTGTGTGTGTGCGTGTGTGACAAAAACGGACTTCCCAGCATAGCAATGAATGAAAACACCGGCATGCGTCTGTCCGTACGTGCATCCACCATTTTCATGGTTGCGAGAGGCTCTCTCGACGCACTGCTCCCTAATGCTCCATTAGCAGCTCACCTTCATTAATTCAACAGTCCCTCCCTCCTGTTATGTAACTGGCTAGCTGCACTGCAGGCTTGAATCTGGCATGACGGAGAAACGGAGGAGAGAGCGGGCATCTGAATGAACTTTCCCTGGAAATTTGCTTCAGATTAGCATTGTAAATTCCATGCGTGAAATGAGTTTTCTCTCACTGCTAGGAGGGCTTTGGTAAATAAAGAGTATGCATGTAGAAAAAGGGCTGCGATTCTTCAGCAAAGCAGCTTTTACGTTTCACACACATCTGGAGTTTCACAAAAGCGGCAGCTCATCACCTGCAACTTCAGGCGTGCAACTTGTGAATGAAATAATCGGTGTTCAGCTTGGTTGTAAACGGCAGCTGGAGGCAGGCATTCATCCGTCACACTGTGGTTCTTTGAGAATGGAAACATCAGGTTGTGAAATATCGGCTATGTTTTGCGTTGATACACATGTTTTCGTCACTTATTAGCCATCCAAGACATGTAGACAGAACCTTCCTTTGATTCATACCCTAAATAATACTCCACTTAACGCCTTTAACTATTAAGTCTTGTTTGTGCACAGATAGGAAGTCCATTGTTGCCAGGCAGAATTTGTGAGACATTAGTATCCCCAAAAGGCCAATAAAAAAATAAGAGTAAATCATCATCATCTACCATTTGAGCCACTGTACAATAAATGCTGGGTTGCAACCACGTGACCTAGAGGCAGTCGTGTCACTTCCGTTATGACGCGTGGACGGCACACAAAGAATACAGCCACATACAAATTCAGTATCTTGTACAGTGTTTGGCTGATTGTGAATAATGGACATGAAATAGGTGAAAACAAGGCGAGCAAGCTTATCTTCCGTCTCAGACCTACTGAATGTAGCCGATGAAAATAATGCTTCTAACAGGTCTATCTACATTGTTACACCAAGTCAGTCTGCATGAATACATTCTTATACGTGTCTTTCATCGTTTCACTGCGCTGTTTGGCAAAGTGTGACCTCCAGAGCCAAGCCCCAGGGCTTCCAAGGTGAAGCACCTCACCTCGCCGTTTTAGCCGGGGTGCTGCTCAGAAGATCCAGAGTGGAGAGGAACCAGGGCCACCTGTTCACCTCTGAGCGCTCATGGGGCGACAGTGGCAGGGAGACAGGCCGAGGTGCTTGGAGTTCAAATACGGCTGGTGCAGACTTGCCCCAGTCTTTTATACGTTACTTTTCCATTTTGTTTTCTTGCAACAGACCAGGCGTAATCTTGCCGGTATATTTATGGTGCGTATAGAACTTAACGTAACTGGGCACTAATACAGTTGGAGCATTTATAGTAGCTGAAGCGGTATAAGGAAATAAACCTATAGTTTTCTGTTGTGAGGCAATTCTTTCTGCTTTTCCCATTTTCAACAGCATTTTCGAGTTCCAACAATATACTTAGGTTTAATATAAATTTTGCTTGTTGTTGGTCACTGCAAACAAGAGCGTGTTCAGACTCGGCTTCACTCAATGAGAGGCAGGTTCAGTAGCCACCTTTCTCTTTGTTTTTCCGGTTGTTTCTTGAACTTTTTTATCTTTATGATGGACTACTTTAGGAATATTGTTTTCGAAAAGCCCCATTTGAAAGGTTTCAACATGCGAGAACAGCGTACATATGTGGCATTTTCGCTCTGATTTTACTTACATGACATCCAGCTACAAATACGCTTTACCCTCCATCTGTTTGAGCCAGTGACGACAGCAACTGGATGTGACGTCACGTGCAACCCAGCAATATACACAATGAACGGGGAGTGTGGGAACGAACAGGAAATCAGACAGGAAACAGCATTATATGGAGTATGAAACTCACTAGTCTGTATTCAATGTAGTCAGTTAACCACAAAGTTGCCAGATGCATTGTTTACAAAAGTAATGCCGGGGTATGTAATTGATGATGTATCATGAAAGGCTAGGATCACTTTTTCCCCCACACAGGCCCATGTAGGTTTGAGTTCTTTTCTCCCTTGTAATAAAAAATTTCAGTCAAAAACTGCATTTTGTGTTCATTTGTGTTGTCTTTGAATAATATTTTATTTTGTTTGATGACTTGAAACATTTAAGTGTGACCAAAAAAAAACAAAAACAAAAAAAGAATTCAGGAAAGGGGCAAACGCTTTTCACACCACTGTGTAAGATCCGACTTACACCAAAACTCGAGTTACATCACAGTCCTGGAACTCGTACATAGCCGAGACGAGATTGGGTCTACGAGAACAACATGAGATGAGATTTTAACATTAATTTGAATAAAAGTATGTAATAAAAAGTATAAATTAAAATATAAAATTAATAATACATTAATCAAATAATAAAAAATAAAATACAACTATAAAATTGTCCCACAAACTGACACTGAAAGATATTTTTGTCACCATTTATGAGACCAAATAAACCACTGTTATGATGATAATAATAATAATAATAATGCTCACTGTTTTTCTATTGTCTACTTGTCTTAGTCTATTTACATCTGGGCTGTCTAGCTGTCCTTTGATAGTTCTTAATAATTTATATATCTACATTATACATATATCCATCCATTCATTTTTCATTTTATTAGTATCAACATTTTAGATTTTTCTAGTTACATTATGCCTTTTTGCGCTATTTTTCCACTTTTACTGGGTTTTTGTTTATTTTATTCCTGCAATGAGCCACATTCACTCCTGTGCGACTGCTCGGCGGATGCCTCACCTTTGTTGATGGCTTGTATTTAATCACTAAATAAATGCATGATGCAAGAGACACTTAAATGTGCAGCCTTACTTGCTAAATATAGCGACCATGTCGCTAAACACGGATCTCTTCTATGTATGAGGTGTCTTATGAAACAAAACCGGTGATCGCAGTGCATGAAAGCTGGCGCTCAGCCAAATGCGATGCGCGTCAATAGAACCGCTCTGATTTAGGGTGTGGACAAGTTGATCTGACAACTTTAATTAAAGTTGATGAAATGTAGAATTACTACATCTTCTGCTTGGACATCAACAAGTAGCAAGCAGCTGTCGATGGAAAAAAAAACATTCACACGTCAGCAGACGCTGCTGCTTGGAACACCAAGGTAGGTTGGATTGCCAGGTGTGCCTAAAGCTACTTAAAAGTGTGCACTTCCAATAATTCCTCGCATCTTGCCACTTCCAAATTGCTGTATTATCATTCATAGTAGCGATGCCATAGTTCAGTCTGATTGGCTTCCTTGGCTGGCTTGTTCTTCAGCTTTTATCCAAACGAGAAATCTCGTCACATTTTAATCTTGTGGCGACACCCCTAGTTTTTACATTTGAAAAATAACAGCTTCTCTCCAATTAACACCCTGCCCTCTTTGAGGTTTTGGCAAATAACACCCTTTGTGCATTGCAGGGGTAAAAATCAATATAAACAATGCCTTGGATGAAATAACATTCTAGCATGGCAGCAAACTATATCGACAACCTCGTAAAAGATCACAAACGTAGCAATTTGCGACAACCTTTCATCGACTCCATCCTGCCATGTGTGAGGTCTTTCCAAAAAGAGCTGATGGTGTGCGGAAAGGAGCCCCAGAGCATGGACGACAATTGGCTTCATAACAATTACAAAGGTCTGTTTGGAACATGCCAAATAAATGTATTAGTTCGATTAGTTCAGATGTTCTTATGCATAAAGGCCCTCTGCTTTGGAGCTTGGTCTTGCACCGTAAAGTAATTGCACTATATGCTGATCAAGATGCACTGAGCCGCATACATTCATTGTTAACACAGGGAAACTAAAAACTCGGTGGGCTTTTTAATAATGACAGCCTCGATGCATGCAAAAGAGGATGAGCACAATGCCTTGAGTAGGCCACAGAGTGCAACTTACTCTTCCGAGATTGCCAATTTTGTTAATTGAATTACATAACAATGAATAGGAGCCGGGAGTATGGCGTCCAGCATAAACAGGCTGCATTTTAACAGGGAAGGCTGCACACTAGGGCTTGAACAAAGCCGACACAATACTTCCGTCTTTTCCACTTGTCTTTGTCCATTTACATTTTTCACCATGAAGGCCAAGTGTTCCCAGGAGACTTTAACAACATGAGGGGGGTTTCAAGCTCTGGCTTCTCCTTGGCTCTATTGCTAGCCAAAGGCTGGGCTGCACTGTATTTGTTTAAAGAGTAGATGCTGGACTATTGTCAGTTATACTTCCTGTCCCTTCCGTAATTTGTTACCATGTGGGAACATGGTACGCCTCTGTACCGTACCAAAAAAAATCTGATTACGAAGCATGTACTGCACAGTATTCTTAATGCAAGCTTATATGAAGAAAGCCTAAGGTCATTCTGTATAACATAGAACTGCAGCTGAAGCATAAAGCACATTTTAATCAGGAAAATATACAGTAAATGATATGCAATGCTGGATACATAAACATGATTTGTATAGGTCACAGTTTTATAATTGCTGCTGAACTAATATAAAGCTAAGATAATGTCTTTATCATACTGTAGCAGGGTGTATTAAATCCACCTATAGAACATAAGACAGCCCATCCGGCCCTGCACAAATCACAACTGGCTTAGCAGGCTTTAGGCCTGGTGGATGAAAGGTCACTCGGAAATTGCCGCGCACCACTTTGTGATGCATTAGTCGGGATGGGGGGCAGCCCAAAACAAACCCTTAGCAGAGTGTAGCTTTGGCGGCTATGTGTGTTTGAGTGTGCTGATGTAAATCTGTGTGCAGTAGGGGAATGCTACTGATCATTGCAATGCTTGATAAACGGAGTGCTGGGAGTGGGAGGCTTTTAGAAATTGAAAAAGCGCAGAAAAGGCATCCAAATAAAGATAAACTGGAAATGATCACATGTGTCGAGAGGGAACGCCGAATCAAAAGACAAATTCATAGTATGACTTTTCTCAGATTATACTTCATTGTGTGAATGCTTGCATTTATTCCGCCTAATTTTTTATCCGTTAATTCCTCCTTCATTTCTCAACTAATTCAACCCAATCCAACATCAAAATGTTCATCTCATTCAGTACAAGGTGGCTATCTATTTGGAATTTCCAAAATATTCCCACCTTTAGTGTAATTTCACATTTTCTGTGAAAATGTTCCCATTGAAATCGAACGGGCAATTTATTTGCCGCCTCATACTGGTGAAAAATCATTTTACAGTTTTCCATTACTGAATTACTGATTATACAGAGGTGACATAGCTCAGGTGCTTGAGTGCTTCATTCCCCACCCAGAGGTACCACCACTGGTGAAATGTCACCTAACAATTTCTATAACATACAGTATATCACTATAACTTTCCACTTACTATTCTACAGTATAAACCGGGAGTGCTCACACTTTTTTAGCCTGCAAGCTACTTTTAAAATGACCAAGTCCCAAAGATCTACCTACTACTATAAATATAGAAAGTATATATATTTACTATATTTATTTTAAAAAAATATGAGTAGATATTTATGTACGTTATACATGTATATCAGGAGTGCACACACTTTCTCAGCATGCAAGTACAGGTCAAAATTATGTACCTCTTTCTATAAAACATAACATTTACAAAATGTAACCAGTAAACTCTGAAATTCTATTGTAAATATTGATGATTAGTATTTCACATTCACATTTTCAAAGTTTACAAGTAATCAAAGTAGTTGCTATCATAATTCACTTCAATATGGAAATAAAGATAATTACACATAACTCCTAAATAGTTGTGTACACAACCTAAGCACTGGTAAACCTGTATGTCAGTCAAATTAGCTGTTGAACGTTCATTAGGGCACACAGTTACCATTTGCTATCAAACATTACTCATATACAAGAATTTAAAATGATTATGCAAAAGACAATGCAGCCGAAGTCAAGACAACATATTGAAAAGGTTTCACCAATGGGCACATTTTTAATTTCATCATGAAATAATAGTTTAAGATGCGAACGTGTAGAAAACACTGATTTCTGTAGTAGAGTTCATGACGCCAAGCAAAGTCAGTAAACAATACACTTTTTTTCTACGTAACTACAGGTTAACATTGGTCAATTGGTACCCTGAAGGTTGTGAGTACAAGCCCTGTCTAATTGTTCATCATGTTTAATAAAATTACATTACATTTAACACTGCTTATTTTTAAACACCTGATACACATTCTACATTTCAACATGTATACATTTTAACAGCATTTTAGTACAGCTTCAGCTCAGCTTCCAAATTATTCTTACAGCTTCCAAACTACTCCTACATTCATTCCTACATTCTTTCATACTTTTTCAAAGCATTCAGCTCTTCAACACTCACACGCAATGTCTGGCACAGCTTCATCTAGTTTATTATTACGGTTTATTAATTCATGCCCGGATAAATTATCCACCGCTTTTGTTATAATGTCAAGGTGATTTATATTCAACAGTCATCAATATGCTAACTGCAATAATAACATATCGACCTGAGACTTACAACGGGTGCCGGACTCCTCCCTGATGGGTCTCTTACAATTGAAAGAAGACACCAACTGTAAAATGAAGTGTATTGTGGAAGATGTCAAGCGAGGGATTAGAATGTTGCGCTGAGGTGTACTGACAAGGATACGCAGAAACTGGATGGCTGCAAAACAAGAGCTGGGGAAGGGTGATATTGCCTAAAATTCATATTGCGAAATATATACACCCCTGATCAAAATCTTAAGACCAGTTGAAAAATTGCTAGAATTTGCATTTTGCACAGTTGGATCTTAATGAGGTTTTAAGTAGAGCTACAATATGCAAAAACAAGAAGGGGGAGTGAGACAAAAAGACAAAAACTTTTGAAAAAGCAATTTATTGAAAACAACAATTAAACTGAAATAGGCTGTTTATCAGCTGATCAAAAGTTTAAGACCATCGCTCAAAAAATAACTAAAAACTCTCCAAACCAGAACAAAAAATGTTCTCAGTAGGACTCAGTAATGAGTAGCTCCACGCTTGATGCGAGTGTTTCCAGGAGGCTAGTGGGAACATTGCTCCAAGTGGTGAAGATGGCTTCACGAAGGGTATCAACTGTCTGGAACTGATGGCCATTTTTATAAACTTCCCTTGCCATCCATCCCCAAATGTTCTCTATGGGATCTAAATGAGGGAACATGCAGGATGATCCAAAAGAGTGATGTTATTCTCCCTGAAGAAGTCCTTGGTCAAGCGAGCATTGTGGACTGCAGCGTTGTTGAAAAACCCAGCTGTTACCACACAGACGAGGGCCCTCAGTCATGAGGGATGCCCGCTGCAACATCTGCACCTAAGCAGCCGCCGTTTGACGACCCTGCACCACCTGAAGCTCCAGTGTTCCACTGAATGAAAAAGCACCCCAGATCATGATGGACCCCCCTCCACTGTGCCGGGTAGAAAACATGTCAGGTGGGATCTCCTTGTCATGCCAGTAACGTTGGAAGCCATCTGGACCGTCAGGTTACATTTTTTCTCATGAGAGAATAAAACTTTTTTCCACCTTTCAATGTCCCGTGTTTGATGCTTCCTGGCAAAGTCTAAACGGGCAGTTTTTTGGTGTTGAAGGAGACGAGGTCTTTGAATTTGTTTTTTTAAACCCTTTTCCCGTAGATGCCGTCTGATGGTTATTGCGCTGCAGTCGGCACCAGTAAGGGCCTTAATGTGGGTCGAAGACCGCCCTGTGTCTTGATGGACAGCCAATCGGATCCTCCGGCTCAGCGCAGGTGCGATTTTTTTGGGTCTACCACTTGACTTTTTTGTTCCATAATGCTCAGGATCTTTCAAAAAATGTAGAATGACTAATTTACTGCACCCAACTTCAGCAGCAATGGCACTCTGCGAGAGGCCTTGCTTATGCAGCTCGACAATCCAAGCACGTTCAAAAAGAGAAAGCTTCTCAGCTTTAGCCATCAGGAGGGCATGACAGTGTGAATGCCTGACAGAAAATGACAATTTTGACCAGATTTTGGCTTTTATGGCCTGTGGTCTTAAACTTTTGATCATCGGATAAACAGCCTATTTCAGTTTAATTGCTGTTTTCAATAAATTACTTTTTCAAAGTGCTTTTTCTCTCACTCCCCCTTCTTGTTTTTGCATATTGTAGCTCTACTTAAAAACTCATTAAGATCCAAATTTACAAAATGCAAATTCAAGCAATTTTTTAACTGGTCTTAAGATTTTGATCAGGAGTATATATCTTATACTCTAAAAGGACTCGCAGAAATAATTCCACTTCGGGGGAGATGACTGACTTCTGCGCATGTGTTCTTTTTTCTTCTATTGTTTGGTGTGTCACGTGGTCCAGTCTGAAGTATTTTGGTTGAAGCGTGGCATTTAGTACAAATGGCAGACTTTCTTTAATTTTTAAAACTGATCATAAAGAGGGTCGTTGGAAATGTTTTTCTAAGAGATCACCTGCTGTAAGGGGACCTTTGCATTGCAAATGGGAGATGGTTTTGCATTGAATTGTAACATGCACATTTCCCCCCCCAATGCAGGGCAAGTCACTTAATTACAACAACTTGCAGTCAATCATAATAACATAATTAACGGCAACTACAATGAGTTCATTAGCGACAATAAGTGCTTATAAGAGTTCTTGGCCCTCCTTGCTTCTTCCCTGACATCAAAAATGCAGGTGAGGAGAAATTACATGAAACCCAGCAAAAGAGGTTGCCAGGGAAACAGGCCTGTGGAGTTGCGGTCTTAATCTTTCATCCATCAAAGCTTAAAAAATTACATGATCCAAGACTGGAAAATTGGTGCAGCGACGCCATGCTGCATATTTTTGTAAGCTGAACACCAAACAAGCTAGCTGGTCTCGTCATTATTAAGACGGACAGCATGCAGGAACACGCCAACATGAGTGGCCCTCGCGCCATTGCTGCCAGGCCATCAAGTTCTGATAGAAGCTGTCAGTGCTTTTGAGACCTGAATGACATGTGGGAGCGAGCGGCACAAGCCGGCACTAATCCTGCTGTTTGCTCAACAGATTTCAGACGCAGAGAGCGCGTTGGTGGAATGACCAAAAAATGCACCCGCCGCCTGATGACTAAATCCCCCCGATCAATTAGAGAGGAGAGGGCGGGAGCGTGGGAGGCAGGATGAATGTATGTATGCAAAGTAAGCACTGGTGGCAGGAAGTAGGCGAAAGATGTAGTGGCCGTGGCAAGCTGGAGGCGGCGGGGGTGGTGCATTGGTCACTGTGTGAGGGATATCCCTGCATAGGTGTCCACTGCTGGAAGTTGGGGGCACGGTGAGCATCCTTCCAAAGTGTAAGACTCCTAATTTTTATTAGAAGTAACTTGTTTTTAAAAAGGAAAGAAACACTGGTAGCAGCTATAGGATAAGCTTTGGATCAGAAGAATTCGAAACATTTTATTTTATTTTAGATATACCCAGTTGCTTTTCGTGGTCTGTGCTTTTACTGAGTTATTTCTTGAATTCAATAGTGTTTTTTACTTCAGTAAGCCAAAAGGAACCCAAAGAAAGTCACAAGTGCCAGCATTTTGATAAAGAAGGTGAGAAACACTATTGAATTTAGGAAATAACTCGTGACAAAACGGGAAGATGCCATTGAGGAAGATGCCAAGAGGAAGTTGTTGTTCCCGATGCCACATTGTGTCTTTGGGAACAGTCAAGTCTTCAGTGAAGGTAAAAGTAACCTTAACTGTTCCTTTATTCCTTCTATTCATCATTTATATGCATTTAGAATTGTTTTACGCATGTAAAGCTATAATTGTAAAACTTTAAATACATGTTTTGTGTTAGCATTTTTGAGTCAACCACTGATGACATCATAGGCGGGCGACATAGCTGACTTGCGTTTGCCTTTTTAATTTTTTTTTTATTTCATCTAACCTTTATTTAACCAAATAAGTCCCATTGATACCAGGATCTCATTTACAAGGGCGACCGGGCCAAGAGGTCAGCAGCACACGTCACAATATCAACCGGAAAAAAAAACAAAACAAACAAAAAACGCTTCACTTTTGAGAGAACAGCCGCTTGCATTTCAAGTTCTCGGTAGGCTTTGAGACACATCTTAAACTACCTGTCAGTCATCTACGTATGTAATTAGGCTAACCTAGCCTGATGTTAAAATGTGACTAATGTCCCACTCCTTAATGTTACTACGTTATATGCAATATATGGCATGTATCACGTTGGACAAGTGTAGTGGTACAGTGTATGTGTAAAAAGTGGATAAGCACAACAGTGATTCCTCGAAACACACATAAGCATTAAAGGGCCACTGACATGATTTTTCAACTTTGCTTAAATATGTTATATATTGTTTGTAATTATGTTCTACGTTATTATTATTTTTTTTTTAAGTGAACATTAAATTAGTAAAAATAAAATTTTTGCATGTGGCGTCCGCCATTTTGGGACTTTGTTGGGCGTGTGTGACGTCGGCGAAGGCGCATCTCTCATATAGGCAGAGTAAACAAACATTAGAGAATGGACGAGACAGAAGATGTTTACAGTGATTATAGCAAAGATTTGACGGATTAATTTTGGAGGAAGAAGAAACATCTGGAGATGAAATAGAGAACTTGCAGAACATGGAATTAAGCCGTATTTATTCGAACCACCAATGATGGGACTATACTGTATGTCTGATGCTGAGGTGTCCATTGACAAGACATAGAGATGAAGATTGTTCGGCTTCAAACACAGGATAGTAAGTGTAAATTACCTTGGAGTTGCTTATCCTTCAATTATTGTTTTAAATCGGGTTGTTAATTAGCGTAAAGGGGTCTTTTTTTTGTGCTCGGCGGCGCCGCCCCCCTCCAACATATCGCTGTGAAAGTACGTTTTATAACATGTACAATGCTTTGAATGGTTGTCACTAAGGTGGCATAGTGTTTACAATATCCATCCATCTTCTATGCTGCTTATCCTCATTAGGGTCGCGGGTATACTGGAGCCTATCCCAGCTGACTTTGGGCGAGAAGTGGGGTACACCCTGGACTGGTCGGCAGTCAATCGCAGGACACAGATAGACAAACAACCATTCACTCTCACATTCATACCTAAGGACAATTTAGAGTCGCCAATTAGCATGTTTTAGCACCATGCATGTTTTTGGAATGTGGGAGGAAACTGGGGTACCCCGAGAAAACCCACACACATGCAACAGAGATTCAAACGCCTGACTGTGTGGCCAACATGCTAATCACTAGTCCACCGTGCGGTCGTGTTTACAATACAATATGTACAGTATATATATTACAATATGCCTTTCTCCTCCTTTAGTCTTGTTGCTAGCTTCCTCGCATCCAAAATGCGTTTATACCGTACTTACAAAGGTGTTTCTTTATAGCAGTCTTCGAACACGAGGTGGTGGTCCATATCACATACAAAGAAATTAACACTTGCTTCGTTCTCCTCACAGCCACAGCTCCACCCGGGGCTGCTCACTGCATGTGTCTGCTTACAAAGCACCGTCCTCTGTCACGGCAAGTAGCTCACTCCGCACTATACTGTGTGGTTCTCCTGACATCCACAGCTGCACCCGCGGCTGATCACAGCATATATGTCCGCTTACAACAATGCTCTTTCCTCGGCGGCCACGGCGGAGGCTATTCTACTTGCTTCGTTCATTGTAGTGTAAACCTTCACCTTTTGGAGACAAAAAAACTAAGTTACAATATCACTTGGACACTGTTTGGCATGACTACTATTTTTATGAAAAATATACCAAACAAAGAACATAGCACATAATTACAAACAACATAGAACATATTTAAGCAAAGTTGAAAAACCAAAACAATGTGTTCCCTGTAAGGTTTATTAAAAGCACATTTTAACTGTCTACATTCCAGCATCAAGGCTAGATTGTGAGAACACTCTTCCAATACGCTATTGTGGCACTTGAGACTTAAAATTGGTGAAAAATACCATACCTTTAAAATGAAAACTCTGAGGAACATCACTGCGTTCAGCTGGAACTGTCCTGTCTTTAAACAAACCGGTCTGAACTCGTGTTCAATTACTGCATGTGAAAACACCTTTATATAGTACATAAACTAAAATGGACACAGTCAATATGACAACAAACGAATGTCCACATGATGGAGGGCCTTATGATTTTAGTTTCTGGGCCTTTCAGCTTGGCTTCACTGCAGTTTCAGAATTGAACACAAGCAAAGTCGGCCTAAAAGCTTTGGAACTAGATGCTGGCAATGCCTTCTCCGTCACATCCCGTGTGATCCCGCAATCCTGCTCCCAGCTGTAGCAAGGGCAGCTCAGGTCGGAGTGATGCTGAAATCTCTACTACAGCCTGTCATTTGTGATGTTTGCACGATCTGATCTTTCCCCACCAAGTAACTTTCACCCTTCAGTAAAATAAAAAAAGGTTCCAATTGAGTTATTACAAATTGAGAAGGTCAGTGTAAAAAAAAACTCACGTGTTTGAAGGTTTGCGGTGAGGATAAGAAACCTGCAAACCTGCTGTAATAGGACCTGAAGAAGACGTTTCCCCCCGCTGTCTTCGCCTCGCTGAGGTCTGCACTCGCCACCCCCCTCCCTCCATAATGCTGTGACACAGGATTAGCTTTCATTAGAGACGCCGCTGTAATCAGCTTTGGAGCATAGCGGCGGCCGAACAATAGAGGAGGGCGAAAAGGATCTGGAAGCTGAATGCAGGCTGGAGTATTCCTGCACCTATGGTAACACATGATGTTTTCACGACAAGCAGAGCAGAAAAGCTACACTAACAATAACGCGTGTCCATTTTGAGGACATGAAAACAAATGACTGAAATGATTGCAGCCTGCAGGGTCGCCGGAAATGACTGTTGATGAGTTTCACCCAGTTTGTTTAATTGAATTTCTATTTATTTTAGAACTTTTAATAGGAATGACAAAAAAATATCCATATGGCAATATTGTGGTACCTCAGTTTTCATTAATTTGTTTCAGAAGGTCAGATAAAAACTGTTGTTTTGTTAACACCTGTACCACTTTCACAACATCAGCTTTCTTAATTTGTTATTTCTTCGCCAGCATAGAAGTTATCATTGATGCAGCAAATATTACGTTGCGTTACAGCATAGCGTAGCATTCTGACTAGGGATGCTCCGATCAGGGTTTTAGGCTGCCGATTCCGATCATCCATGAGTGAATTCAGCCGATAGATACCGATCACATAGATTAATTGTACATTTTTTATTTTATTTATGTTGAGCGCTATTAGCTATTGACATTTGACTCACTTTTTCAAGAGAACGTATACCACTGGTGAAACTTTCAGAGGATGAGACGCCTTCTTTAAGAAGACTTTGGATGTGAGAGTACATAGTTTGATGGCGTTCTAGCAGGACTTCCAGGTATCATGAAGCGGGGCTCCAAGTGAGAGAGCAGTCGGCAAACCTGGTGTCTTCCACCTCTGAGAGGCTGGTCATCTAGTGTGATGAATTCAAAAATTTTTCGGCTTTAAACTGCTGAGAGCTTTGGCTACATTCACTGCCGTTTGATGATCACATTGTGAGCCTCGAAAACTCACCATACCCTGTCAAGTGTTTGTTCTTCAAATTTATATCCCTAACAAATCGCAGGGAAGTTCCACAAGGAGAGACATGTTTGTTTCCGGTTTGGCACGCCTGCGCAGTGCGCAGAAAAGTATGCGGGGGATGCTCGCTACAGGCTGCATGCTGCAATAGTACGACGTAGAGGTGATCGGCTTTTGTCATCGGTGTTGAAAGGCAGCTATTGTCTTGGTCTTGTCTTGTGAGATTTGGTGTTGGGTGTGTAATCCAAGATGGCTGAATAAACAAGCAATGCTGGGAGTAGTCTAACCATTTCTTTATTAATACTCGGAGTCTCATGAGATCTCTCGAGATTAAAACGTGACCAGATCTTTTGCTTGGAGAAAATCTGTCTCGTAAGAACAGGCAGTGACAAGCCAATCAGATTGTGAACTATTGCATCGCTACTATGAGTGACAATACAGTAATATGGAGGTGGCAGTGTGCAAGGCATTACTGGAACCACACCTTCAGTGCTTAATGCACACTACAGACCTGCTACCTTGGAGTTCCCAGCGTCAGCGAGTAACATGTGGCTTTTTTTCCCCATCGTCGAAAGTTCTGGGAACAAAAATGCCGAGTAGGGACAGCTGTCGCCAAGCAGAAGCTGTAGTAATTCTACGTTTGATCAAAGTTACTTAAGGTGTGTCAGCTGAAAACACGTAGATGTTCAGACCTGTCTGCACCCTTAATCACAGAGCTGCTCTGTTTACGCTCGTTATATTTGGCTAAGCGCACTTTACAAGCACCAGTGATCGCCGCTTCATAACACACCTCATATGTACTGTATTAGAGATCCGTGTTGACAATTTAGCGACATGGTCGCTATACTTCTGTGTGCTATCTGTCTATCACTTCTACCATATATGCAATCACTGACTGTACTGACTGTTCTGTTTCTCGTTCTTACCTGCAGTACTAACAGTGGTCACTGTGTTGTATTGCCTGTTTGCTGCTCTATGTGCCTGGAATTGCTTCTTGGGGACAAATAAAGTTTTTGGTTTTTTTTAATTGAAGTGAATATTTAGAGAGTAGGGGTGCGCATTAAAAGTGAAAGTAAGGAAGTGTTTCTTGCTTGAAGTATCCGCCGTGCACACCTCTGATTGTACATGAGTATAGCCGTGCAATGCCGGTCTGAAAGCTGCATAAACCCCTCCACAATGCAGCTTTATACAGCCAAGAAGGTAGAGCTTGGACACACTCCTCCATCGCCTGGCAACACCTCCCCTTCCTGGCAAAACCAAGACAGTGTCGTGTAGGGGCCATCTGTGGAACGTAGCTCATTGCAGAAATAAACTGCCTGTATATTTCTGAGCTACAGTGCTAACAGTTCAGTCACATTTTAACAGCAACATCATGCTAGGTTAGTCTACTTGCTGAAAAAAAACAAACAGATCAAACTTACAGCCCCCACATCTGTAGCTCACTGACACAGTGGCGTATACACATGGTGGGCGCATCTTGCTGACTGACGGTTAGTAGGCAGAGCTCCAGGCTCATTTTAAGATACAGTATGTAGTAAAGCCTACAAAAGCGACCGTTCAAGTGTATCTTCTCTCAAAAGTGGAGCAAAAGATTAGATTTTTATCATATGCTCATAAACAGGCTCCAGGCACACTGGTTATTGTATCACTGTCATCATTAAAAAGTACATTTTGCATAACAGGGGACATTTAAAATTTAAATTCAGAAAGTCCAATTCAGAGTACCGTAAATTAAATAAAAAGACTATTGGCACTTATATACATATATATATATACACATATATATATACACACACACATATATATATATATATATATATATATGCCATACCCACTAAGCCATACCCATTGTACATATGTAGGCCACGTCCACGTTGTAACATGGACATATGGAAGTGGCAGTGCCCCAGGCAGGATTGGAACCGCACATTAAGTGCTTTGCACAATCCTACCTCCAGTCGGTGTTCCCAGCGTCACTCGTTAGCACCAGTGGGTGAGACGTGAGACACTTTTTTCATCGTCATTCAACAGCTGCCGCAGTCCAAGCAGTCCAATCAGAAGCTGTAGTAATTCTACACTTAGGCATGAGCCGGTATGAGACACTGACGGTATGATAACCTTGGGCAAAAATATCAGTTTGACGGTTTCACTGTATTATAACTGCAGCTCTAAAATGTGTTATTGTGTTATAAAAGTAATTTTTAAACCATATAATATAACACGATGAAAGTGGAACATATGTATTTAAAGTAAATAACCGAATTCTTTCTAATGAAATAATAAATAAATAAAATGCAGTCCTCAATGCAGTCTACTGTGGCTAAGTCACAACACAATAGATATTTTCTTTGTAAAAAAAAAAACAAAGCAAAATGCAAATAAATGTAATCAAGTAACCTCCACTCCTGTCTCCTTCTCAATGCTAACGAGGCAGCTAAGAACGCCTGTGCCCGACGTATGGCAACACAGCACACGCCTGTGGTTTCAGCACATCGAAGCTCAATTTTGACTGCGAGTAATAACACAGGATGCAACAAAATATTTGTACACAGTGGCCGTGCTGGAACGCCCACCTGTGTAGCCGACTTATGGATTGTTGGCAGAGCTCCAGGCTTCATCTTAAGATGTGTGAGAAAGCCATTTTGAAATTTGTATCTTTTTTTTTTTTTTTTTTTTTTTTTACAAAGTGGTGGGCCTATACACAGGGCGGGCTGATCTAGGTAGGGGCGGGCCAGAAACTGTATCATGTTCATGTGGAAGGAGGTTTTTCATGAAAAGACACAACTTCAAACACGAGCATTTGAGCACCTCTTCTCTCAAAAGTGGAGCAAACAAGTGAGGAATATAGATTTTCCTCATGTTCCGTGCTCATAAAAAGGCTCCAGCTGGCACATATTACAGCTAGAAAATGATCAAAAACTCACTTTTGCATATTAGTGGACAAGTGCACGGCTGCACTTACGTCTTTAAAACAAGTAGTAAAGAGTGGGGTCAGACAGGGATTTGTCTTGTTTGGATTCCCCTCCCAAAAACCCCTGTTTTTCACATGCACAGGCCACCCTTTGTGAGGGGGGCACAACTCTCCATCAAGCTGTCAACTGCTGCTTGTAATGGAAGGGACTGACGACACAGTTGTATCGAGAACATACAGTATGTCCACACTAACCCTGAAGAGCCACACCAATGCCCCCCTGTTCAAAGGCTCCCTGTTGGTGCATGCTGATGGGGGACATTGTCACAAAACTACCTACTTGACTTGACTTAAAACGGTTGGACTCTAAAAGTAAATGTCAACACATTTATAATTTATAATTTAACACATGTCTATAATTTAACCTTTTGAAAGAACATAAAAGTCAAGCATACGAGTTTGCTGTGCTATTGCTTGAATGAGGAGGTTTTAGTTTTCTCTCTAATGACTACACTATTTTCATTCACAGTTTGTCTCCCATATAATATGCCTGAACAGGCGCGATCGCACCTCCCAAGGAGGGCTCGTTGGCAGCAGAGACGTGGACATTTCTCGAATGCAATTACAATTGCTGAGATGTGGCTGGGCCAGTCTATAGTTGCACCTGCTCTTGGTAAACGGCGCGTACCGGACCTTAGGATGACCCAAATAAAACACTGCCTGAACTCCACAAAGCACCACCTACCCCTCGGCCCAAATTTCTGCTCGTCCTGAAATGAAATACAGTGCTGCAAATATCACGTTGGCCTGCTAATTGGGGCAAGCCCTCCTACGGAAGCAAGAATAGAACCGACAGATATGTGAGAAAGCATTCCACCAAAAGAACAAGGATGGTGTAACCGTCAGTCTAATCTAATGTAGGGATTTTTGCATTTAATTCATGGACATTTTATTCACTAAACCCTAAAGGCACACACTATACAGTGGTAAAATAAGTGCAATAAAATAGAATTTTAAAAAAAATAAAGAGCCCTACTCATGGGACGATGTAGGGGGTAAGTCACTTTTGATGCACTGCACTGCTGATGGGGATGTCATAGAACTTCATGTCAAAAAATCCCAACAATCCCTCTAATGAATACCAGTGTCTGATATAATTTATCCCAACTATTCTGTATTAATTTACTTACTCATTTATAGTGTTAGTCAGTTTGATTTACTACCTATTCCCGGTATTTACTCACTGTACAAGGAAGAGGGACGGCAGGGGGAATATGTTTTAACGAGGATACAAAAACGCTACACCCAAACGGCGCCAAGACAAAGCACAGTCAGAGCAGTGAATATGGTGAGTCACTTAATAACTTATTGTGTCCAATCTAGTAGATTGATCATTAAAATTCAACTTTGAGAGTGTTTAAAATGTCAGAAAATGTTATTGCCTGTCTGAGAAAAGTGTATAAAGTGTATGGTGAGGGGTTTTACAGCCTTAAAACATATGATAATTGTAAACAAACTTGGCGGATATCACTTATTGCAGGCTATTTTGGGAACCTATCCCCCGCCATAAACGAGGGAACACTGTACTATGTATTTTGTGCTTAAATGTATATTATGTGTGTATATATACAGTATATGTCTATTATACAGTGTTTCTGTCCATTTTTCCCCCCATATTTACTATATTTTTTGTATTTCTTCTTCCATTATTTAATAAGCCAGCCATAAACTATTAATCATACTACACACGTTCTTATCCTTTTTGTTCCGTATTAATGAGATGCATGTTTTAACACGCTCAACACAGGAACAAACTATCCGGAATTGCTGAGACAGACAGAGAACTGGTTGGACTAAATAAGATCTGCTTTTTCAAGCATGTTCGAAACATTTCAAAGTAAACATTTTGAAATAAACAAGCATTAACCATAGTATTTGATTCAAGTATTATGCTGCAACATGCGTCAATGTAGCATACAGTGAGTCCATGGTGTGTTTTATTTCTGGCATAGTGACAGTGCTTTTTCGGAGGACAGGTGGCGAGGCAATGGGATGGCGCTGCCAGCCACCTCCTCCTACATCTTGCCAAGACAACAAGAGTCGAAAGTCCCCGTCCACTGCCATGGCTTCCTGTTCCCTATTTGCCCACCTCAAGCCCATGGTTGCATCTGGGCGTGGCAGGTTCTTCCTCTTCTGCCAGGAAAACCCGACAAGGTTGGGGGGGAAAGAAGAGGAAGTGCAATAAAAAGACTTGTATCACTAACAAGCAAGGAATTCTGAGTCAGCGTGTGATATAACTGAATAACTCGCCATTCCCAGCACCCCTTCCTCTGCGGTGGTGCTCTGTACATCAGGAGAAGCTGTGACGGAGCCTTGCAAGAAGCTGCTATTATGCAACCCCAGTGGGCTAAACGAGACTGTAGAGTAAATCATTCTGACCTCCATATTGCAGAGAAAGCACTTTCGAAAATTCACTGGCAGCGTATTTATGCAGAAGCCACCATCTGTGCAGGCATTAGCAGCAGCCATGAGATTAAAGGTAGTTAAAGCATCACATTCACAAGCCTCCATAGCCATCAAAAATCTGGGTTCTTGCTGCGTCATGTGTCCTTGATGATCGGGTCAGCCAATAAGTTCAAGAGGGACACTTAACAGCTTGACCGCCTGGAGCTATGGTCCAAAGAGTTCTTTGCTAGCTTCCGTGCACCTCTCTGTTTAATAGGTGACCATTGGTTGCTTTTATGTCATCCGTGTACTTTATATGTCCCATAATATAGTATTGGGCCCTATAAAAATGGAATCTACTGTTAAATGTGGAATCTTGCGGATATTGACATAATGTGAATAAAATACTGTCATCGTGAGGAGAAGGAACATTTGTGTGGGGACGTATTTCTCAGACGGACCACTCATTTGTGGCCGAATCTCATCACAAACACAAGCCCTCCCAAACTAAAACATGTCGAAAGGGTGACCTGAAAAGTTGGCACATTTATTCTTGCTCCCAGCTCATCTTAACCATCAACAGACATTCTCAACACACACAGCACACTTATGGCCTTCAAAATAAAATAAATTAGTGACTATGTCTTCCTTAGCCACAAACACTGGCATCACAGTTTGTTGAAGATTTTGTAGCAATGTGTGCAGAGGCTGACACTTCAATAGAAAAGTTAGCTACAAAGTTACTGTACATCTGTTTCTGAAATACTGGGCAAAATTGGCCAATGATGCATTTTTACATTTAATTAATGGACCTTTTATTTACTGTTACAAGTACACACTGGTAAAATAAGTGCAAAATATATATTTTTTTAAAACATAATTTTAACAGTTACAACAGTAAAATTTTTATTTTGATAACCGAATTTGGAAAAAATAAAATGGATTTCACAGGGCCTTAGTAGTATTTTTCAACAAAATGAAATACATCTCAGAGGTCCCACAAAGACGTGTGCTGTCCAAAATCTAGCCATGATGCTGGAATAGTAAGTGGAAAGAACATTTTGTGTGCCCGTAGCTTAATGCTCATGAACTGTTTGCCCACACCTGTCTCTGACAGAGTGTGTCTCCAAGAAGTGCTACTGTGCCCTGTCCGCTTTTTACATACACTATACACTGTAACTGTGCACTTGTCCAACTTAATGGATGCCATATATCACATACGACAACGTAACATGAAGGTGTGGGACAGGACAAACAGGTGTGGAGCATACCTATAGGAGTGATTACATTTATATAGCGCCTTTCAAGATACCCAAAGTGCTTCACAGTGAACCCGTTATTCATTTACTCCACAATCACACTGCTAGTGGTAATCTACTGTACATCTGTAGGGCAGCTTCCCTTTAACTGCAACATCATGCTCGGGTTGCCTACTCGTTGAAGAAAAACAAAATGGTTAAACTTACAACTCCTACGCCTAGCGGGAATTTCAAAAGCGACCATTTGAGGGCCTCTTCTCTCTAAAGTGGAGCAAACAAGTGATGTTTGGTGAGCATAAACAGGCTCTAGAGCAGGGGTGCCCATTATGTCGATTGCGAAGGTAGTGTGGGTCGGTCGCATGTGTCACCAACGTCATAAACGTCACTTTGTAGAGGTCATATGACGTCAGCTCATTGACATTAAGCTCCCCTCCTTATTCACTGTTGCGCCTCTACGGCAAAGCACATGGTGAACAGACGTCTCATAGGGATACACGGGAATGCAACTTTCATCTAACTCAGTGGTAAGATGCCGATGTAACAAAAGTTATGCATTCACTTGTAGCGGCTACTTATGTAGCAAAAATGTCAATTGTTTGATAGCTCTGCTTCACATTCCCAACGCCACAATAAAAATGTGCGTTTCCTACACTTTTGTTTGTGACAACTACTGTATTATTTCATGAGTCATTGGAAAACGTGCCCATTGCTGAAACCTTTTTACTATGTTGCCTTGACCTTGACTGCATTGTCTTTATTGTCATAATCAATTTCATTTCTTACACGTCTGTTAAATAGCAAGTGCTAACTGGATGTAATACATGAACTGTACGTACAATGAACGCTGTGTAGCTATTTTGACTGACATACTACTAATGACATGGACAGAACTATTGAGGAATTATGTGAACTTATATTTATGGCCATATTGAATGGGATGGAACTGTTGACTGATATCAAATATTCTGATGACTTGTGAAGTTTGAAACTGTATGTGAAATACTTTGTATTTAGTACATAGTATTTAGCTTCAAAGTTTACAGGTTTGATTTTATATATGTTAATACAGAACAATGTACATACTGTAAATACTCCTATTTCTAAACATACTAAATACATACATTCTCTATGTACAGGTATACTAAATACATATATTCTCTATGTTTATAGTAGGTTGTAGATCTTTGGGACTTTGGAGTCCCAAAGTATCTCGCAGGCTGAGCACCCCTGCTCCAGAGACACATATTACTGTTGGAACATCATTAAAAAGTCACTTTTGCATAATAGGAGAACTTCAAATCGACTACTGAAGCTGCTGTAGGATGAATTCTCTCCTCGTGTCCATCCTAAAATTGGCAATAGGCATTCGCTTCTTCTCTTAGTCCAGTGCAAACATACCAAGTTTCTCACAGAACAACTAGTTATTTAAATAGCAATTGGACCTTTGTGTGCACAAGCACTTTGTTGGCATAATCTCATGCAACTCCTTTGACCAACAAAAAATCAGACAGTCAATAAAGCATCATTTGCTGAATTGTCATTTAAATATGGTTCTTGAAACCATGTCCTTTGCTGTATAAACGCTAACAGACACAAAACCATATTGTGCCCTGGTAGTTTGCTGTTTCACGACACATTATATTTATTTTCATGGAAAGCAAATAGGGGAAATATAAAGACGTGCCTATATGTATACGCCATCTGTTGGGCTGGCTGCAAAACAAACAGAAATGAACGAATGTTTAATGCAGCTCCCAGCAACTGTCATATACTTTCATCAGCGATGGAAAATAAGCATGAATGCGGTTTTGCGGGAAGGGGGAGGGAGGCTAACTTGATTTCTCTCGACCCAACTGCAACCCAAGCATTGGGCTTAAAATCACTTAGTTATACCTTCTGCCAGCCGGCCGGCTGATTCATACCTCCCTTTGGCTGCACCCAATGCTTGCAGCATTCCTCCAGGGGGATCGGATTACGTTCTATACAGGGAGACGGGCCTGAAGCATTATGAGGGTTTTCGTATTGCAACATGGGTCTGACTCAAAAAGGGAACTACTGGCAGACGCAGCAGTGGAAGTAACCGATGAAAGCTTGGGATGTCAGACCTGCCACAAAAAGTGAACTGGAGGGGGAAAAAAGATGCTGTTGAGGTGGAATACATGACAGAATGCACACAAAAAAGAGACTCAAATAACAGTAACCTACTAGAAATGCTGTCAAATGTACTCTTTAGTTTGAATGTCATAGAAGGACCCTGGGAAAATTCTATTTTATTCTACATTCATGTCACCTTCAGTCGGGACCAAACCACTATTAGATGCTTGCGAGATACGTTTCTTACTAAATATATGTCATATGTATATAATGTCAAACAAATTGAGCTGCCAAAGAGTACAGCAATGCGTGTCTCAGATTAACATGTTTAGACAACAGTGCACAGCTCCAGTATTCAGTTTCAGTCATGGGGTGTCCTAATTTCATGACTGCAAATGACCCCGTAGGTCGTGCTAGTGAAGACATGCTAGCACATGCGTAATACAGATATATATTCAACATTTTATAGACATTAGACAACCGATCAATGACTTATGGACATTAATTGCCAATTCCCGCCCCTGCTCCGGCAAAGCCTTTGATCTTTTTTTGTTTTGTTCCTGTGTGATGAATTTCAAGTCTATCTGTTTTATTGGGTCAAACTTTGGGTTTTCATGACAGCGCCACCACGTGGCGTATTTGTTGTGACAAAAATAGCACAGGCAAACAGTAAAGAGTGCATGTTTTGGCAAATTTTAATCTTTTTGTGTGTTGCATTATACAGTTTACAAAGTCATCCCTCGTTTATTCTTCGTTTACAACACACTGCTCAACTGTAATGCGCGGGATATGGGATCACTGCAGGGACACGAGTCGGCTGCCGCTTTGAACATAGCATGCTACCGAGCGAACTAATTAGCCTCAAATTTATTTATTCTAAACTTAAAGGGTTTCAGACAGAGTGGGGAAGAAGGACAAAGCAAGACGTCAAAAACTTACCACTTCCACACAGAATAGGAGGAGAACTTGTTTTCACTCTATCATGTTGGACATGTCATGGCTGAGTTCATGCAGTGTGAAGGTAATATATCATCAGTGTAACATTACTGACGCCTACTGACCACAAAACTACATATAACTTGTCTTTCAATATATTTTTTTTTTACTAATAATATTCCATAGTCAAACACAAAACAGTGATCATTAGTTAAGTAATTAAGCTTTTAAAAAACAATAGACTGAGGGTGGGATGTTTGAACCGCGATGTAGCAAGGAAAGCATTTGAAAGCATCGGAATCGAAACAAAGAATCGGAACCAGAATTCAAACCATTCCCAACCCTATTCACAAAGTTGTGTTAGTTAACAACCTATTCTAAAGACACCCTCTGACCTCAGACGCTGAAAAAACTGTGACGCCACTCCATATTAACCTGCATCATCTCAAAATTCTGGACTGTGAGAGAGTGATGACACCCACAAGTTCCACTGATTCCACTCTGGTATGGAGTGAGACAGCATCAGGGATCAAAGAATTGGTTAGCGCAATGTAGGCCTCACTAGCGGTGCTAACACAGGCAAAAAAAAAAAAAAAAAAAAAGAATAATCAATTGGAGCTCTGGGACATACTAACCTCCACACAATCTGGCTAACGGAGGCTGGCTGTAAGGCGGACTGATGAGATATCAGTTGGCGCAGTGATTGCCTGGCAACTGTGGAGGCCAACTCAGAGTGAATGGCTACATGGGGTGGGTTGGAGGGGTGGTTGTATCACACATAGCACCGTCTTAGGCTCACAGAGGGAAAAAATTATTTATCATGGACTGCGTGTCAGTGTAAATTAAATTTCACTGCAAAGCGGAGGAGTAGAAGAATGAATGAGCATGCGGCACGAATACAATTTCATCCTTTGGGTTGAAAATGTGGCTTCACATCAAGTGCAGAGCGGCATTGTGAGCAGAGTCCTACCTCCAAAATAACACACACCTCAGTCACGATTCTGGCTCTGTTCAGCCTCTGCAAAGTTTGTTTTGAGCGAGTGGGCCAGGTCCTCTTCTCTCCTCTTGCCATGTGGGCAGGAGAGGTTGAGTGGCCTACCACCAGCAGCGTTGGCCGTTCTGTCTTAGAGAACACTCTTGTTAAGCGCCATCATGACCAAGTACTTTCACTGAGCACAGTGCAGTACCGCCTCTGAAGTTGAATGCCCCTAAAGTCGTAAAATGCAGAATTACAACCAAATTTGGCCTAAAACCATGTCTTGAAGGCTGCCTTCAAACTTTAATCAACTTTATTTACAGAGCATCTTAAAAAGCAACAATAGTTCTTAGGGTGTCACAAGATCTTGCGAGATTAAAACCTGACAAGATTTCTTGTTCAGAACAAAAGTCTTGTGGGCACTAGCCCTGGAATGATAATGAATTAATGAATTAATCACACAGTAAATGAAAATGATCTTGATAACTTTGCTGGCCTCAATATATTGGCATGTGCATGCGTGTCTGTTTTCCTCGCCTCCCGCCTCAGGCAAGCAGGCAGGAAGAGAGTTCACTCTGTGCATTTGTTCCATAGAACAACAGCATGAACAGAGTGAACCCTTTTGTCCGTCATGCAGTCTCTTTGTCTTGGTGGGTGGAGGCGGGGCTGGTGCCATACACACAGTCCATAAGAATGTAGCCTCGTGAGGAGCAATGCAAGTTACTGTAGTAGAAATTAAATTAGTACATTGCAATATACTGTCATACATTTTGTTAGGTTTTTTTCATTGTACTTTTCTTAAAAGTAATGTTGAAATCTTGTCTCGCCTCATCTCGTAGACCCAATCATGTGTGTCGTCTCTTCTCATGAACTGAGTGTCCCAGGACACCCCTAATAGTTACACAAGGTGCTATACACCAGGGAAACTGGAAATTGTGGTTCGGTACTCCGGTCCAGACCAAAAATGCAAAACTCATACCTGGTGCGCACTTTGGTGCGGTTTCCTTAGCGTAATTTTGTCATGGGACCCAAGGCTGCACAGTAATGAATTTCCAATTTCCTTCATTTCAGGGATCGTCGATCGGCCGATCCTTACACAAGAAACTGATCTCATCCACCGATCTTAACTACCTCCGCAGGTGCATCTGTTGTACAGGTAAACAGTCGACAGCACGGCCATGTAAAGCTAAAGCTAGCGGGGGCGTAGAGCCAGACAGCAGCTGTTTCACTCTAGCCACTTACTTCACCATAAAGGGTGGACAGCTAGAGCTGTATATTTGCTCACTTCCACTTCAAAAACTTTGCAGCAGGTACAATCCTCACATGAACAACTAGCCTTGCTCTCTTCCAGTACGGTGTTACACTCAAAACATTACCCCAGCAACTTGTGCTAACTCAACTTACTTTACAATCCTATTGCAACAGTGGCCTGCTGTTAGTGCTTATGAGCAGTAAAAAAAGCAAAGATACTCTTGGGAAAATTATGGAGTTCATGGCATTGGATGACCAGCCATTACTGTGTCCTGCAGATTATTATTTTACTAACCACCTCAAACCTTGTGATTTCCTTTATTTGTAAACGCAAAATTCTGCTGTGCACTTTATTTTGATAAAAGCCTCAAATCAGGCCTGCAGTGTAACCTCTTTTGTTTCTTATTAAAATGTGCAAAATAACAGACTAAAAAGAAGTGACATAATTTCGTAGTTTGTACAGCAATTTTCTAAACTTTTTATTTCTATTTGAGAGAACTACCTCAAGTGCAGTTAAAACAACAAGTTTGTATTGTTTCACTTTGCCACATGAACATTCTGTCTCCTCATGATGACTTCATTTCATTTATATTATGTCACTTTCAGCAAGATTCCGTGTTTGACAGTAAATTCCGTGTTTATTGGCCAATTCCAAGATTCCGTCAATGCGGAAGTCACAGAGCCCTATTCTGTATAAGGAATCCTACTTTGCGCCAATTTACTTATGGTCGGGTCTGGAACCAATTAACTACAATAAACGAGGGATTACTATAATTGTTTTTTTTTATTTATATAATACTATAATTGTTTTATACATATGCGCATGTCGTCTTTTTTACTGTAAATACTAGAGGTGTCACGAAACACAAACTCACGAGACGAAATGATGCACAAGATTTTAACATGAATTTCAAGAAAAGTACAAAAATGAGACAAAAAAATATGACTGGACAAACTTTATTTAATGGAGTCAAAAAACAATGCAGGTGTGTTTTTAAATGTTTATTGTCATACAAATTGATGCTCAAAGTTATTATTGTCAACATTTTTTGTGACCAAGTAAACCACTGTTATGATAATAATAATAATAATAATAATAATAATAATAATAAAGCTCACTGTTTTTCTCTTGTCACCTTGTCTTTGTCTATTTACGTAAGGGCTGTCCAGCTGTCTGTTTTGACAGTTACAATTTAAAAAAAAAAACAATTTAGAAAAAAACATTCTACATATATTGAAAGACAAATATTTGTGTTTTTATTAGTTATTAGCATCAACACTCTAGCTTTGTCTAGTTATATTATGTCTTTTTGCTCTATTTTTCCACTTTTGTTGTTTTATGTTTATTTTATTTCTACAATGAGCCATTTTCCACAAATGGCCTCTGCGCCACACTTTGGACACCCATGCATGTTTTGCCAGGAAGGAGAGTGTGTCCAAGCTCTGCCTTCTTGGTGATGTTCGTCAGGGGCTGGGTTGCATTATGGAGGGTTTTTTTTTTTTTTTTTACAGCTTTCACACATGCATTGCACGGCGTAACGGGGGTGGGGCTCGCTGCCGCGCACCAGCTCGGCAGATGCTTCACCTTTGTTGATGGCTTGTATTTGATTACCGAATAAATGTATAATGCACAAAACACTTAAGTGTTTACTTACTCATTATTGGGGGGGGCATAGAGGGGTTTGCTCCGTGGGGTCGGGTGCTGGGTGATACATCTCTGCCGCCCGTGCCTGGTGGGTGGAGGGTGTGCCTCCTGCATCCCTGGGCGGGGCGGCCCTGTGTCAGGGGTCGGGCGGGGGTTGGCCCGGGGCGGACCGGGCTCCGCTCCCTGGGGGTGGGGGTGGCGGTGGGCGGGGATTGGCGCTTCCGGCGCGGGCGGGCTTCTTTCCGGTTGTGGGGGCGTCTCTGGGCCTGCCGGTTTGTGGCCCCCGGTACTCGTCTGCCTTTGTGGGGTGTGATCTCTCGCTGATCTCAGGGGTTGGCAGTCCTCCGGCCTGCCGGCGCCCTGTCCTTGGCTGGGATTACCTCTCTTCGGCCCCTTGCTGGTCTTCCCGGGGGGGAGGGCTCTCTGGGCTGGCTCTTGGGGCACTGATCTTTGTGCTGCCTGCCCCTGTGGGCCTGGTGGCCTTCTGGCGGCGGGGGCTCGGCCTGGCTATTTGGGGCGGGGCTCTCTGGGAGGCGGAAGGCGGCCCCTTTCCTTTCATGCATTCTCAGTGACAATTACACGCCCACACATTCTTGCACCTTTATATATTTTTTTTTACAATGATGTGCATTACAGTCATTATCATTCTGTTCACTATCATAGTTCATCATTTCATGACTACTATTATGTGTGACTGTTTCAATGCAGTATTGTCATTGTGATCACTATCATAGTTCATCATTTCATGACTACTATTATGTGTGACTGTTTCAATGCAGTATTGTCACTGTGATCACTGTCATAGTTCATCATTTCACGACTGCTATTATGTGTGATTGTCATTGACAGCGTTGTCATTGTGGTTGTTGATATTGTTTTGTCCTTTGTCCTTATGTCCTTGTTCGTCTTTATAGTTGTCACAGACATTTATTTGCTGATGTCGTTCTGTATGTTTCTGTTGTTCTGTTCTTGTTGTCACAATTGTTGTTGTTGCTGCTGCCGGTGCTTGAAAGCTGGCGCTTAACCAAATGCAATAAGCGCCAATAGAACCGCTTGTGAATTAAGGGTGCAGACAAGTCCGAACATCTACGTGGGTTGATCTGACAAATCTTTATGTAAAGTTGATCAAATGTAGAATTACTAGGACTTCTCCTTGAACATCAACAAGTAGAAAGCGGTTTAATGCCAAAAAAAAAACAGCAACACGTCATTCACCGACGAACACCACAGTAGATTAGATTGCCAGGTGTGCCTAAAGCACTTAATGTGCGCTTCCAATAATGCCTCGCATCCTGCCACTTCCACATTACTGTATTTTCATTCATAGTAGCCATGCCATAGTTCCGTCTGATTGGCTTCTGGCTACCTCGTTCTCACGATACAGCTTTTCTCCAAATAAAGAATTTTGTCACATTTTCATCTCAGCCCTAGTAATTACACATGATTAATTGTCTGTATTACATGAAAAATGCGAACTTAAATATCAAAATTCCATGAAATAAGACCACAAAATTTGATATTTCACTTATAAACATTGGCATCTTTGGCATGTCAATATTTTTGGCTAAGATGGTATTTGTGCAGTCAATGCATGTATTTGTTTGTGTAAAGTAACTCTTCTACTCATGAACCGCTGCACACAAAAGTGAAAAAACCTGTCAAAACATGCACCCCTACTGTGTTTGACAAGCTGTCCGCGAGCCCCCACTTCAGAATCACCGCTCTAAATGTAAAACTTCAATGTCCCAACCACTTTTACATGAGACGTCAACGAACCTAACAGAGCATAAAAGCATTAACTCGGGGACCGTTTTTCATTTTCTTTGGCTTTTTGTGATTGAAAAACTCTGCACCTAGCCGCATGTGGAAAACAAGATGTATCCGTCATCCTACGACCTGCGATCAACGTGTGCCAACAAATGTAAATAAACCTTGAGCCTTCCACTCACCTCCAGCTGTATTTGTATAGCTGGAGTTTCTCTCATGTCTGCACAATGTGGTTAGTTAGCTTGCAACACCTGAAAGAAACTCCTTCCTGGGGTTGTCATTTCAAACAAAGAAGGTGGAGGGAGAAAACAACATGAACATATATAAAATACTTGACACCCAGATCCAATTTGCAGATTAAAAACCAAACCAGTCTCTTACATATGAAGTGAAGCATAGCAAGCAGGTTGCTGAGTGATGTAGGTGTGTTAACAGTCCAATACACACATCCAGGAAGTTGCTTTAACACTGCATCCTTCAAGTTCGACACATCCCTTAAAGCGCAAAAAGCCACATTGGAATCTGTCAAAGTACAATCAACAAGCTGCACGAGATCTCTCTGCTGGTCACCAAGAAACCATCACGGTAACATGTCTGAAAGGGCGCCGTCCCGTCCTGCGTGCCTAATGCTTCTCCAAAGCAAAACTGCAGTGGAATGTGGCTCTATACCCTAAGGGTCAATGCGGAGTCGGAGAGAGCTCCGAGAACTGCATAGACAGCCGATATGGCTTATTTAACAGCCTGAAAAGAATGAAATGCAAGAGGTGCGTTGGCTGCAAACAAAGATTGCCATCTTGTTTGGCAAAAACATACAAAACTTGCAATTTAGGTTGTGCATTTCAGAGCACATTGCTGCAGATATTTAGTGGGAACACAATAATTCCTAACATAGAAATAGGCAAGGCAAGTCCGCTTCTAGAGTACAATTCGTACACAAGGTCATTTAAAGTGCTTTACAGAAAAGAAAGGTAAAAGCACTTCATAAAATCATTCCAGGAAAACATAAAATCGTTCTAAAACCATTACATACATTTCCATAAAACCCCCAAAATAAAAAAAAAGTATTAAAATTGAAGAGTGCAAATAAAATACTTCCAGTATACAGTTGAATAGAAGTGTTTTCAACCTGGATTTGAACATTGCCAAAGTGGAGGAGTGTCGCACATAGTCTGGAAGACTGTTCCAGATTTTGGCAGCATAAAACTGAAATGCAGCCTCAATTTGTTTAGTTTTGACTCTGGGCACCCACAGGAGACCACTCTATGAGCTTCTCAGAGACCGAGATGGTTTATGTGGCTCTAACATGTCAGAGATGAACTTTGGCGCAAGACCATGAAAAGACTTGTACACAAACAGAGCCGTTTTAAAGTCTATTCTCTGAGTGACAGGAAGCCAGCGCAGAGACCTGAATACTGGACTAATGTGGTCATATTTCCTGGTTCTTGTCAGGACTCGAGCAGCAGCATTCTGGATGTACTTCAGCTGTTTTACAGCTCGTTTAGTGAGACCTGCGAGAAGCCCCTTACAGTAGTCTAGCCTGCTAGATACAAAGGCATGGATTAGTCTCTTAAAATCCTGTTTATGACTTTCTAAATACAACTTTTAGCATTATTAGAGCCCTCTAGACATGAAATAACACCCATACAGGTCACCTTTACGCTCATATTACTCAATATATTACATATAATCAGAGAAAATAAGCAATTTAAGACATAAATATGACTCGTTCTCGTGTGTTTCAATAAATGTCGTGTGGACAAGAAGTGACGTTGGGGATTAAGAGTTGGTTTTCAGATGAAATACGGCCATGAAACAGCAATCATTTATTAATTAATCAATTTTTGAATTGGGTTTCAGCTGAAGTACGGCCATGAAACAGCGATCATTCATCAGTAAATTAATTTTTGAAAAACCGCAGGAGTGAGAAAACAATTTTCGAACCATGATGGAGCAAGGGACAACTGTACTGTCAGATGCTGCATGTATTTGTATTTGCATATGTAAGCTAACTCTTCTATAACTGCACACAAAAGTGAGAACCTTTTTCAAAACATGCATGTTTTATTATTTGTCTGACAAATACACCACATAGTAGCGCTAATATTAAACCTCATATGCTTGACTGACTTGAAATTTCTCACACTTTATTGTTAGGGTGTTTAGCCCAATCACTCAAAATCAAAAAATGTTAACACAAAACATGTTTTTATAGTTTTACAACTATAGTTTTACATGCAGAAAACTAATTTGAAATGCATCCAAATACATATAAATGATGAACGAAAGGGATAAATGAACATTTAACGTTACTTTTACCTTTGAAGACGTGATTCTTGATGTCACTACAGTAAAACAGCAAGGTGGTGGTGGTTGATCTTGCTGCCACATCGTATCTTTGGGAACAGTTATGTCTTCCATGAAGATAAAAGTAACCTTTAACGTTCATTTATAACTTTTATTCGTCATTTATATGCATATATATATGCATTGTTTTATGCAAGTGAAACTATAAATGTAAACGTATAAAACATGTTTTGTGTTAACAGTTATGAGAGTCTTAAGACATACAGTAGCTAATAGGAAAAATAAGTCAAGATGCAAATAGGAGTTAAAATAATGACACTATAAACCTTGTGCAGTATTTAGGAAATAAATAAAATATGCAATGATGAACTCGAACTTTGTCTTTCCTCAGTGTAGCAACGCGCCACTACTCTCTCGGAGATGAATAAAGTATCTATCGCTCTAGCTACGTCTTATTCTTCACCGGCGTGCACATAACCAGTTCTTTTTGTATAGTATTAATCATTTATGGGAGTGTGTTCATAACCATGAAACGTTGTAACACAACATTGTAAAATGAGGACATGTGGCAGCTAACTTAATCCCTGATAGAGTTCAACGTTCCCATTCTCTGCTCTCTGAAATGAGCATTTTCATTATCAGTGGTTCAAAACAGCATGCATGCAGAGGCTTGCCCCTGTTCTGCTCACCGTAGAATTAGACTACACGTATGTTTTCACCACATGGAGCCCCCATGCGATAATAAGGACAAAAAAGGAGGAAAAACCTGAGTCTCAGTGTGTGTGCACAGTGGTGGTTTAGCCCCAAGTAAAACCTTACTGTGGAGAGGTTTCATTCTGACATTCCAAGCATTTTTCTGTGAGCAGTTTCTCATTAAGCACAAAAAAGCCAGAATTGCCACATAATTATGTGTGTGTGTGTGTGTGTGTTCGTTCTGTGTGTTACATAAACAGCCAGGCCATTCAAAAGGTGTGGCAATTCATAGTAACGTTGAGATTCCCCATGCTTAAGAATGGCATTTATCTTTTTGGCACCAGCTTTAAAAATGCATCAGGAACAAGGCAGGGTGACATACTGACCTAATTCCATAACAGGAAATGTTCAGCCTGCTGTGTCGCGCGTGATATACATAATTATCATTCTTTTAATGTACTAAAATACTAAATGCCCTAGGTGTAGTTGAGTTTTAAAGGTCGTTTAATATGCAAAAGTGACTGACAAATATTGCAACAGTAATATGTCCCTATGGCCTATTTATGAGCATCTCCTTCACTCTTTGCTCCACTTTGGGGAGAAGAGGCGCTCAAACGCTTGCTTATGGCAATCTCGTGCAATGGAGTTAAACGGAAAGAGGCGCCAGCGCAGTTAAAATCAAAAGTGTAGACTCACTTTGGCTTTTATAGCGTGGATGAGTCGCACATCGTATCGTATCGTGAGGTATCCCAAAAATTCCCAGCCCTACCATATACTGTATGTCTCTCCCACTCACAAACACATCTCTCCTTGGAACAACACTTCCTCATTCTCGGCTCACTCGCTCACGGTGCATTCACAGACACTCCGCACTTGGAACATCGCAACATCCTTATTATGCGTTTAATAGGGCTGGACGATATATCGATATTTTTAAAATACCAATATTTCTTTTAAGCACGATATAAAAAACAAACACATCGTTCATATTGATATAGACTGGATTTTCGCTGTTCTCTTGTATCTTGACAAAGAGGTCTGTCTCGCTCTGCTGTGTGTCAGAGCCCCCTCCGTACTCCGTGATACATCTGGCGACATTCCAAACCCTCTTGACGACGTATTTTCTCAAAAGCGACTAGCGAAAAATTTAGCTCAGAAGATTGATGACTATTTTACTGCTTGTACTATTTATTTCACAAAGAGAATGGACTATTTTATTTTAGCAGCTATTTTTCTTTTATTTTAATGAAACAATTTCACACGTCTTCAGACTTTGACTTTGTCTAAACTCACTTTGTGGACAGAATATCGGGGTAGATATCGTATATCAATATTCAGCACAAATATATGAGTTTTGGTCCATATTGCCCAGCCCTAGCGTGTACGTGTGGTCTAAATAAACAGAAAGACAAAGATAAACAATATATATTCTTATCACTAACACTCAAAGTAACTCACTCTTGATGTAAACACAATCATTAAATTCGCTTGTAGATTCATATAACGCACACAAACAATGAACACATCTATAATTGTCTCCTTTTTTTATGTTAGAGCAGGACCAAACTAACACTGTGCTCTCTGTGCTGGCCAGGCGCTGTTCACGCGATGATGCGGTCAAAGTGCACTACGTAACTCTAAATGTGGAAGTATACCCCTCATTGCTCGTAATAACACTTTGAAAGTGTGATTGAATTCAATTTGAAAACTGTGACCAATCTGATGAAAATTGTAATCATTTGACAGCCCTAATATTACATATTGTTGGTTAAGACTAGGATTCGTCGTTTGAATTTGAGCGATTCCGGTTCCCAGCTCTAGTTTCGATTCCGTTTCTTAACGATTCTCGATTCCGATGCTTTTCAATAGCAGGGTCACAAATGTTTGCATGGTTTAAATGAGGGTGCTAAGCATAGTTTTTTTGGATGAAATGTCTGAACTTCTCTGTGAATTGTGTAATGATATGAACTTTTTATCAACTTTACTAGGGCTATTTTTGAACCCGTATATCAATATCAAAACATTCAACTTGAATATAAATGTTATAAAGTTTGTTTTTACATGAGTATACTTTCACCAAAGTTGTTTACTTTTCCAAAGTAAAATACTTTGTTTGCTGCCACAATGTTGTTGTAAGCTATTTTTTATGAAACCCTTAGTTTGTGAACACAGATGAACAGGATATAATCGAAAGCGCTCTTTATTTTGAAGGCCGGAAGTGTGTTGAGGTCAGGGTTTCCGCTACATGTAACGGATCGTGGAGGTGCGCCACTACAAAATAAAAGCTGCCACACCATAAAAATTAGGGTTTTAAAAGTAATATATTGTATGAATGGATACAGTATATATGCTCTATAAATTACATGTATACCTTATTATTTACTCACATTTTTAAACGATTTAAAATATCATAAAAATGTTTCACTGCACTTTATTTTGATAAGCATGCACCAGAATCACCTGTCTGCCTTGCTGGCACTCAGATGTGTTGTGTTGACTTTCAGTCTGTCTCTCATTATCGGGAGAATGAACAACAGCCCGTTAAATGTATAGTCAATTGACAACATCTTATCACATGCTAAGCCTATCTATTTCAGCGTGTGTGATTGCTCACGTTTCAATCTCATTCCATTTCTGGCCTTTTTTTTTTGGCAGTGACGCCATCACAGGGGTCTCCGACAGGTAGCGCCTATGCTAGAAGTAGCTCACCAGTTGATTTTGAGTAGTTCCCCAATTATATTTTTATACGCAATCTATTCAAACATGACACCTGTATTTGATGACAAATGAGCACACTGAGTGGATATGTGCTTTGTAAATAAAGTGCAATTTCAATGTTGGCAGTGCTCTGAGTTTTGCAATGTTCTCGGTTCATGTTCTGCTAATTGTTTAAAGAACTAAACAAATAAGTTAATAAATAAGTCATAAAAAATTGATATTTGTTATTAAAAAAAAACAAGCGTCTGCACGACACAGCGGTGGCAGTCCACCCTCCCATGCAGCCCACCACCACAGCTTAAAAAAATCCTCGGGGAAACCCTGAAGGTCCCTTGACTGTTGCTAACAATGGCGTAATAAACCTGCCTAGCCATAGATCCTGTCCTTTATTTACACCGAACTTCCACATCAGCGAGCATCCTGAAACCCTGGCTTACATGAGACAGACGTCATTTATTGTTCGACTTCCCATCGCTGCCCCACCCTATTTAAGACCTTGCACAAGTGGTGCTGACCTTTCATCCAGCCATCTGACCTATGACTCATGTTTTAGCTCATGTGACTAAGTGTATAGCCGCGCAATGTGTTAAAATCCATACAATCCCATTAACCTACTGCCTTGGCACACTCTGTGAGGTGAGGAGGAAGCAGATTTATTACAACGTGAACCCCCCATTTTCTTCCAGTCTACCGGGTTCGCCTCTCCTCCCCCACTTGGCCCAAACACGTACAGTGGCTGTGTACATGTTATAGACACTGACTGTATTGACTATGTGGCAGCTCCAAAAGAAGCATCTAATCCCACATGACTCTCATCTCTGTTCGAAATGGCTTTTTGTTGCACACAAAAGGACGGTGCGATGATGTCTCCTGGCTGCAAGATGAAACATGCTGAGGGGTGCTCATGCCATTCTGGGTTGGGCCCTTAAGTCTGAGAGGTGCCGCAATTGTATATAAGAAGTGTGTTGGCCAGACACACGTCCATTGGTGTGAGTGTGAATGGTTGGTTGTCTCTACAGTCATGGAAAAATGATTAGACCACCATTGTTGCATCAGTTTATTGATCCATTTTAATGCCTGGTACAACTACACGTACATTTGATGATTGATTGATTGGGTGGTCTAATCATTTTTTTCTATGACTCTATGTGCTCTGCGATTGGCTGGCAACCATTCCAGGGTTCACCTCGCCTCTCGCCTGAAGACAGCTGGGATAGGCTCCAGCATAACCATGACCCCAGGGAGGGCAAACGGTTTAGAAAATGAATGAAGGAATGAAAGGTGCCACAATTTGTTCACACAATGGTTGTTTATGAATGGTTTGTCTATATGTGTCCTGCGATTGGCTGGCCACCAGTCCAGGGTGTACCCTGCCTGTAGCCCAAGACAGCTGGGCTATGCGCCAGCATACCCGTGACCCTACTGAGGACAAGTGCTATAGAAAACGGATGGATAGATGGAGTTGTTTGTCCACTCAGAGTGTCTCCCAAGAAGCGCTGTTGTGCACTTAATCCACTTTTTCCATATTTTTTACACATACACAGTAACTCTGCACTTGCCCAACTTACCAGATGCCATACAACACATTAAAATAAGTAACATTAAGGAGTGCAACAGGAGGACACCATTTTTTTGCAAAGTGGTGGGTGTATACATCGCGGGGGCTCATCTAGCTCGAGGCGGGTCAGAGGCGGTATCATGTCCATGAGGACGGAGGTTTTTCCTTCATGATGTTATGAAAACACGCAACATCAAAAGCAACTGTTTTGAGCGCCTCTTCTCTCAAAATGGAGCAAGCAAGAGAGATGACAAATTATTCTCACATTTGGTTGCTCATAAACAGGCTCGAGGCACACATATTACTGTTATAACACCATTAAAAAGTCACTTTTGCATAAGAGGGGCCCTTATAGCTTCACCCTGCAACACATCAACTCCATCAATCCACAGGTTTCCCCTCCACCCGATGTCTTTATTGACACCCAACAATATCCATTTGTTCACGTGAATTAGCAGGAGTAGCAGCTAATGCACGGAGTCAGATTACAACCTTCTGAGCGGAGCTGCCTTTATCCTCCTATATGGAGCTTAATCTGTCCAAATCCGTCGCTTTGCTGTGTCCTAAATCCACAACAGAGCCTAATTCCTGCTTAAATCTAATGAGCGGCAAATGTTGACTTTTAGTCGAGTTCAAAACAACACGCCCAAGCATCACAACACAGGAGGACACCTGCATAATGATGCAATACAGGCCAAAACAAATTGATACTGCATGTCTATATGGTAGTTAACAGCAAAAACAGTTCATTTTTTGCAGTTAAAATCGCCACTGGAAGTCCAGTTAATCATTATTGTGGATATACAAGTACTGATTCTAGAGCTATTGATCACCATTTGATTTAAAAGCCTGCCTCGATTGCGTCTAATGAAGGGCTTCCATTTCACAATTAAAAGAATCCTTGCTATGTGTTTGCATTCCCACAATCAGTTCATTTGCAAGTCTGCAGTGCAATAATAAGAATACTTTAATATCTTGTTTCCTCTACAGCAAAGACACTCATGTTGATTAAAATGCACCAGAAGAAAGTGCAGAAACAAATCAGGGAGGGATCAATAGCAGCAAATCTTTTCCAAAGAGACTCAATTCCACTGCTCTCCTTGTTATAGTGGTGCTTGAAAGGACTATTAATAAAACCTCCTGAAGCTATTTTAAGCCACAGCAATAACATTAGATGAATGCTAAATTGTAAATAGGTGGTAAAATGTCATTATAATCATCTCTCCAACCCATGCACGACAGATTGAGCGATCAAAAGAGGTTAGCCTCTCCGCTACAAAATGTCACACGTGCTCCATCTCCCGTCGTCGTGATGCGGACCCTGTGCGCCACTGGGGGGGCTCTGAAGGACCCTCATCCCCAACTATACTGACCGGGAAACACCATTACTGCGATTTGGAGCGAGGCAACAGTTGACAGGCATATTTTCCATTCATCTTACATATCCAATTAGGCCTGTCACAATAATCAAACAATTAACCACACGATACAGCAGCCTGAAACACCGGCAAAAGTTGGTGGAAAATCTCTTACAGAGCGTGGCTGGAAGCCAGCTGGGTTAGCTTAGTTTAGCAGAACATGCTAGTACACCATGTTGCCTTTTACCAATGTTAATGTAAGCGAGTGTTTTACGATGCCAGCAGACATTGTCCAGGTTTTCAGTGAAATAAGGGGAGAGGCACATATCTTTCTGCTCATAGCTCATCTTAACGGTCAATAAAAATTCTCAACACACACAGTACACTTCCCGCCTTCAAAATAAGAGCGCCACATCCTGTCTTTTTGTGTAAACAAAATAAAAGGTGTCATAAAAATTACCTTACAATACAATTCGAATTGCATTGGTGACTACGTCTTCCTTAACCACAAGCACGGACATTACAATTTGTTGAGGATTTTGTAGAAATGTTTGCAGTGGTTGACATTCCATCAGAAAAGTTAGCCAAGCTACATCCGCTTCTGAATTACTGGGAAAAATTGTCCAATGACCTATTGCATCAAGGAAGTGTATATATAAATTAGCTGACATCTGCTGTGACACACAATGTCATATTCAGAGTATTTGCGGGTTATTTCTCAGGGTTATTTTACAGACATTAACAAAAGTGACACTGATTCAAAATCAGAAATATTGTGATCGACTGTGATTTTTATTTAAGTAAAATTTTTGCTAAAAGAGACTGGGTCCATTTTATTTTCACTGGGGTTTTTTGATTTGTCTTCTTTGTTTATTTTTCTTTATTTGTTTGTTTAATGTATTTTATTTAAAAGCAATTGACATTCCAATTACAATTTTAAATAGTCTTAAGAAATTCAAGTTTATTGCTTTTGATACGGTGTACTCACATTATTATGCCATATATTATCTTTACATTAAGATTAAGATGAGACTTTTTGACATGAAGTTGTATGACATCCCCATCAGCAGTGAACTATACCAACAGTGACTTACCCCATTTGGTCCCGTGAGTCCAGTTGTGGTTGAATTTCCGTGACGAGGAACGTAGTTCTGCTTAGTTGGTGGATCATTTAAGTAAAGAGTTTGGCTTCTCAAAACAGTATGCGTTCAAAACAGTAATACATTTGCTCCACAAAAATGCCTCCTCAAAAAGATCAGACCTCACAAATTGCTCGGCACTGAGCGATTTGTGAGGTCTGATCTTTTTGAGGAGGCATTTTTATAATGCATCCCATTAGAAAAGTTAACAAAACTACATCCGTTTCTCAAATACAGTGGTGCTGTTCAGCTGTCGCGTTTTTGTATCCTTGTTAAAACATATTCCCCCGCCGTCCTCCTTCTTGTCCTTCTCCTTGAATCGAAGATTTATTTGGTCAGTTTAGCTTCTTCTTATTCTTATATTGTTCATTGGTGGTTAACAAGCAGCTCACGCAGTCTGCAGTTTGCTAGCAACGACACAAAGGAGATTGATTGACAATGGTCTACAGCCAATCAGGATGCACAACACAATGGGCGGGTTCTCCCTTAGCCAATGTTGTGGCTCTATATTTGGCCGGCGATTGTCTGATGTGGGTTCCTAACTGCTCGTACAGGCACGTAAACACACAATCGGGTGGAGCTGCACACATCTTCAACATGAGTATACAACACCCTCGACTGGTAGCAGAAGTAAATACAATAACAAACATTCAACAGAGCACCAATAGGACGTAGAACACAATGCGTGCACATATGCTGTTAAAAAAATATTCAAAATTGCACTTAAAAACCCGCAAAACAGCGAATCCGCAAAAAGTGACCTCCAATGTAGCGAGGGAACACTGTACTGGGCAAAATGTGTAAAAAGTGGACTATCCAATGATGTACTGCATCAATAGATGTAAGGATTTTTGCATTTAATTAATGGACATTTTATTCACTAACCCAAAAAGCCCACGGGGTGGTAACGTTAAGTGTAAAAGTTTAAAAAACAGAATTCTAAGAACTTTAAATGTAAAAAAACTGAATTTGGATTTCATAGAAACCTACTCTAATTATTGGAAAGGTCAAGTAGTGGCGTTTCCTGTGCTCCACCTCATTGTGATTAATACATCTTGAGCAATTCCACCAAGAGGAAGGGGCAAAATTATTCAAAAATCATTCCGGTACAGATGCTAACTGTAAATTCTGTCATGATGCAATTGCACAGGGCCCATGTGGTAGAGGGTTTTTGGAGTAGAATGATGGGGAGGGAAAGTGAATGGATTAGAGCAACACCATGTAGCAGGGCGAAATAGGCAGTGCAAAACAAATGACTTCACACCGCTAGCACAGTTTTATTTTGGAGAGCTGCTTTGTACACAAAAAGCGCTCGTGTTGTCATAATATGGACGCATGACGCCAAACTTGACTGAGTACCTCCCTGACAGCAATCACTAATATACTCTGTGTGCGTGTGCGTAAATGAGACTAGAGTAGACGTGGACCAATAAAGTAGAAAACAAGACCTATGTGACACATGGAATAGTGGGATCAGAGCCATAAAACTCAAGCAGTCCAGCATCCCGGAAATATTGTTAAATCTCTTCATAAGCCACACTTGTCACATCTATTTTTAATTAGCCTTCAAGTTGCTGGCGACCAGAGGGGGATGATCTTTTGAAATATTCACTAGGAAAAAGCCCAGAGAGAATGTGACTGTTTCCAGCTTCAGCAACTAGATACAACACCAACGGCTAAATTCTAACTTGTGGTGGTTGGTTGTAAGGCTAAGCGCATGAAACTTGGCCAGGATTTGTTTTTTAAAGATTACCTTTAAAATGTCATGATCCCCTCCGATGCAAGGTGTTAACACTCTTTACCCTTGGGACCAATTTGGTCCCATTGACTCCCATTATAACCACGTTGAGAATAGGTTTTCTAATTGCAGTTTACATTAAAACAATATATATATATTTTTAAATATGGTTCAATCTGGCCGCACGGTGGTCTAGTGGTTAGCACGTTGGCCAATACAGGAACAGCCTGGAGATCGGGAAGACCTGGGTTCGATTCTCCCCTGGGCATTTCTGTGTGGAGTTTGCACGTTCTCCCGTGTGCGCGTGGGTTTTCTCCGGGCACTCCGGCTTCCTCCCACATTCCAAAAACATGCATGTTAGGTTAATTGGCGACTCTAAATTGCCCATAGGTATGAATGTGAGTGTGAATGGTTGTTTGTCTATATGTGCCCTGTGATTGGCTGGCGACCAGTCCAGGGTGTACCCCGCCTGTCGCCCGAAGTCAGCTGGGATAGGCTCCAGCATGCCGCCGCGACCCTAATGAGGATGAAGCGGTATAGAAAATGGATGGATGGATGGTTCAATCTGCAAAGATTTGATATGGCAAAAGTGAAAAACAATTTCTATATTTTTATTAGGCTTTAATTAGAGGGTAAAGGGTACTACTTTTTGTGTTAATAAACTCTCATTTGTGTTAATAAACTCTCATTTGCTCCAAAAATAATAATGCATGACAATCCATGTTGTACCCCCATTGGGGTACAACATAAAACAGGGGCTCTTTGTGAATTATTTTGTGGGGTCTTTTGGTTGATTTGTTCTATATAAAAAGGTGATTCTCAGTGCATTGAATCGATCGCAACTGGACTGTTCAGGTTGTCTTAGAGCAGTGGTTCTCAATTATTTTCAGTCCATGCCCCCACCAGGGGACACAAGTATGTGATCAGCATATGCCGATCAATGCCTTTCAATGACGATGACAAAAACCTGGGGCTTGTACCATTGCAGCCTGCAGCCTGTGGAGACCCATGTGTGCAGTGTAATTTCCTGTTCTAACATCTTGGGTAGTGTCCCCCTCACACTTTCCTTCAAACTGTTCAGAGTGATGTAAAGTTTGCATCCTGCAACACTTGCACGTTAAAAAGCTTTGAATTAATACAGTATTCGAAGAACAAACGCTTGACGGAGTATGGTGAGTTTTCGATACTCATGGTGCAGCATCAGTCAAAAGGCAGCTAAGGCTGCCAAAACACTGGGCAACACTCGCCCGTATGTGAGTGACAGTCAGTCTATGCAAATAACCCAAAAAAGAACTGAATTAACTGGACTAGATGACCAGCCTTTCTCAGTGGAGGAAGACACCGGGTTCCGCCGACTGCTCTCTCACATGAAGCGCCACTACTTGCGACCTGGAAGTCCTGCCAGAGCTCCATCATTGAATGTATTCTCCCATCGAAAGTCTCCTTCAAGAAGGCTTCTCATCCTCTAAGTTTCATGAGTGATATACAGTACTGTATGTTCTCTTGAAAAAGTAAGTAAAATAGGTTTTTGTCTAAATTAAGGAAATTTATGGTTCCTTTTTTCAGATCATTCAGCCAATAGTAGGGATGCAGCCAGGTATTCTGGGCCTCATGAAAAAAATTCTTGCCTATTTTTGGGGCCCCTTGGAATTGTCCTAACTTTTCCCTATACAGTGCCCCTGGCCAAGAGGACTCATCATAAATAAATTGAAAAATTTACAGTTAATCCATATGATTGGTATCAGTATCATACGATCTCACTCATGGATGATGAGTACTGGAATGGACAGCATAAATCCATGATTGGAGCACCCCTAATAACTGGTGAGGAGCTATCGCATTACAGTTATTCTGTCACTCACGCGCCTGCATGTGTTTGTGTTGATAAAATGTATACTGTATCTATGGTTAGGTCTTGTTGGAAAGACTTGATGCCAAAATGTATTCACTGCATTTTTATTACACTTTAATGAGAGGGACCATTTGGTACCTAAAGGTTGGTTTATAGTTCTGAAACAACCCTAAGGTCTCAACATTGTTGATTGGTGACAAATGAGGCTAACAGGCTGGCCTTTATGCTTCGTTTAAAAAATAAGTAGTTACATACACAAAAGCTAAGCAGTTTAATGGCTGCATTTGGGTTTCCCTTCTGTACCCAAAATTGTATTGTATGTACTTTATTGATCCCACAGCGGGGAAATTTACTTGTTACAGCAGCAAGCAAGCAAGACAAGTAAAAATGAATTGAACCGTGACCTTAAAACTGAGGTATGTACTGTATTGTTATTATGGCGTACCGTTTATACCCATGTGTGTCTCTTACATCTTAAAAATGTGTTATGATTTTTAAAAATCTTTGTGTGTTACCAGGCTTTTACTCAAGAATTACATCACCGCACAGTCTGCCCAATATGAGGGAGGAGAGGTTGCAACTAGTATTGGAACAAATCCATTCAGCTCACATCAACAAACTCTGGCACTCACTTTGTCCCTAAAAACAAGGCCAAAAAGAGCGGAGGAGGGGATGGGAATAATCCTTGTCATGCTTTGTGTGCACGCAAAGGTCGATTTGGATCTTCATTGTATTCTTATGCTGGATTGCAAAGGTGGAACGTGTGAAGGCAGGAGCTGTGTACAATCTCACAAAAAGGCGTCAGAGTAGTATTATGCAATGGTGAAAGGGGTGGGAGGGAAAAAGAAGCCCCCTAGTAAAAACTATTTGGTGGTGCATGCAAAAAATGAAGAGAAACGGCTCGTAAGATGTGGGCACTGCAAATCACCGTGCATCTCTCATGCAATGCATGAAAAGAAAAGAAAAGGCGAGCAGCTGCAGACTCGTGTGGAGGCCAATTCTTGTTCGGCTTTACAAAGTGGAGTAACCCTCACTTCCTCGTCTAGAGTCGCTGTCACCGCTCCGGCTAACACCCTCTTCCTCCATAGCTAGCCAACCATCTACGACTGTGAATTATTTGCAAAAAAAGAAGCAGAAAAAGGTACTCACATTTCACCACCCTGTCCGTCGTGGATAACTTCGGCTCGTCATTCGGCTTATTTTCGGACATTTCCAGTGTGATATAATATTGAGATATTAGCAGGAAAAGTAGGCGGAAAACGGTCCTTAACCCAGCTACTGCTGTTGTTGTTGTTGTCGCTCTCTCGCTGAACAACTCTCGAGTCTCGCCGAGAAAAGGCAACCGCAGTGATCTCAGTGCTGTCCTGTCAGCAGCCAAAAATACAAGCAAGAAGGTTTACAGTTTCACTGCTGGAGCTTCAGGAGCTGCTCGGTCTGATTTACTGTTACTCCGCTGCAAGCTGCCTCAACGTACACTGCACACGAACATGCTTGCTCGTTACACCCGCCCCACTCACGCTGCAGTTGTGTCTATTGGTTGAGAGCGGAAGTATGCCGTGCCCTCGGAAGGCTCCTTTCTAAAAAGCCTCTCTCTCTCGCCCAATCAAGTGAGATTGTGGTAAATTTTGAGAGCCGTATCTATAAGAAAAACACAAATAGAAATGTGCACGATTTAATTAATAATAATTATTGATTATTTTAACCCTCTGGCATAGAGCTGCAAAACGCTCACATAGCTCTGCTGTTTTTAAATACTATAAATACTTCAATCAAAGATAGTCTCTATAGGATTTCTTAACCTTTGTCACTTTCCAGTCAGAGGTGCCCAAGCAGGGCCCATTCAAATATTAAAGGGATAGTTTATTTTTCACATGAATTTGTATGACATCCTCATCAGCAGTGTAGTGCATCACAACAATGACTTACCCCCAGTTCTGGTGGGATTTGAAAACGAGAGCTGGTCGGATTTGAATTTCTGATGAGAAACGTAGTTCCAGTTAGTTGCTGGGGGCACTTAAGTAAAGAGTTTGGCTTCTCAAAACAATATGCGTTCAAAAGAGTAATACATTTGCATCACAAAACTGTTGCCTCCCAAAAAAATCAGCCCTCTCGATGGCTTGGTGTTACTGCCTTATCACTGCGCGCTGTTGCCTCTCCATTGTTTTTTGTCATACAACTTCATTTGGAATATTTTCATAGTCAAAGCATAGACAACCTGTTTCTACTTTCTAAATACGGTTATTAACATTATTGGAGCCGTGTAGACATGAAATAACACTCCTATAGTCACCTTTACACTCCTATTATTCATTGTTTACATCACATTGTGCAACTCTTAAGCTGCAGGGACTGGACGGCCGCTAGCTAACAAGCTAGTTCTCTAACAAATTAGCAATCTAGTGAGGTTACCAGTTAGCCTCAAATGTATTTCTTCTTAGGTTAAGAAGCCAAAAACTTACCACTTCCACACGGAATGGGAGGAGAACTTTTTTTCACTCTGTCATGTGGGACATGCCATGGCTGACGTCACGACTTCATGCAGTTTTATGGTAATGTCTAAAGTGTAAATGTAAAGCAATGTAATGTAAAGTGATAAAGGCCTTAAAGTTGGTATTATTTGTGGATGATACCACTGCCTTTTGTTCTGGGGAAAGCACACACAAACTAATTAAAAAGGTTAAGGATGAAATGCTCATGTTAAAGACATTGTTTGATAAGAACAGATTATCCTTGAACTTACAGTAAGTAAACCTAAAATAACGCTATTTGAAAATAGCAGAAAGGATACGTACAACCAAATACAAATAGATGGAGTGGATATTGAAAGAGTGAATGAAAATACATTTCCGGGGATCATAATAGTCAAAAAAATGAGTGGGAAATTTCATATCAAAAATATACAACAAAAGGTGGCGAGAAATACTTCAATATTGACTAAAGCAAAATTTGTTCTTGATAAAAAATCACTCCACACTCTTTACTGTTCTTTGGTATTACCATATCTAACTTATTGTGGGTTATTGTGGTTATATGGGGTGATAATTATAAAAGCAATCTTCACTCACTCAATGTACTGTAAAAAAGATTGGTGAGGATAATTCATAATGCCGAGTATAGACAACATACAAACCCTTTATTTTTAAAATCACAGATATTAAAAATTGCTGATTTAGTAAATTTTCAAACTGCTAAAATAATGCATAAACTTAACACTAACTTGTTACCCAAAAACGTCATACAGTATTTCTCTGTAAGAGAGGAGAAATATGATCTTAGGGAAAAATTAAACTTGAAACGCTTACATGCAAGAGCAACACTGAAAACCCGCAGCATTTCAGTATGCGGAATTCCATTATGGAACGGATTGAGCAAGGAACTCAAACAATGCACCGAGATGAGCAAATTCAAAAAACAATACAAGCAGTTGATGTTTTCTAAATACAAGGAAGAATAGTCTTGAACTTGCTTTATTATGCTTGTCTTCATATTATTTATTTATTATTTTATTGATTATTATATTTATTGTTCTGTCATGCTTGTTTTTAATTATTATTATTTATTTATTATTACACTGATTATTATATGGAATAATATTATATGGAATACAGGAAGTGAATAATATGTACTGTACAAGATGTGGAACGGATGCGGGGTAGGATTAAATAAGGTTTGCTTCTTCCTACTCCTTTTGGACATGTGGAACTGTGAAATGATTCATGAGATGTTTTCCATTGTAACATGCATGCATGTTCAAATAACATTAAAACAAACCAATGTAATGTAAGGTAATGTCTCATCAATACTACGTATAATTTGTATTTCAGTGTTTTGATTAATAATACACCATAATCTACAACAAAACAGCAATCATTTATTAATTAATTAATTTTGAAAAAAAAAAAAAAAACGATATAGCGAAGGAGCAATAATCAAACAGTAATTTTGTGAGGGACGACTGTAGTAGCGTGTCTCTTGGTGTATGTGTATATTAGATTTTTTTTGTCCAGTTAAATTTAAATTTCTATGTGTTGCCATGTTAATCTAATCTGGCCAGGGTATATGACTACAGCGCTTTTTTGTTGTTAAAGGGTCCCTGACATAATTCATCAACTTTGCTTAAATGTGTTACATTTTCTTTGTTGTTGTACATTGTTTGATTTTTGAAAGCGAATGGTAAATTCTCAAAAATTGCGTTTATAGTTCATGGCGCCAGCCATGACGCACTAGCTCTCGCAGTTCTGTCTCATTTCAAGTGACGTCATCAAAGTAATATTGCCCAGGTAAACATAGTGGTGTACAAGACAAAGGCTGTTTACAGTGATTATAGCAAAGATTTGTGAGATGTGTCAATAGTTTTCGAGGAGGAAGAACGTTTTTCCTCGTGAGAGCTACTTTTACAAAATGAAAATGGCCAAGAGCTACTCATTTTTGTAACATTTATTTTCAGAGCTTATTTTAAACCCAAACAAAGCGAATATGCTTGTTTTACCAGAACATTAACAAAATGCTGGTGTCCACAACTCACATTTTGTATTTCCGAATGCATTTCTTTCTACTGTTCTTTCATTATTAACTGAAAACCTGAATGAAAAGCAAGCTTGCGGGCACCCCGTGTGGTCGTGGGGGGCTACCTGGTGCCCGTGGGCACCACGTTGGTGACCCCTGCTCTATACAGTATATGATGAGATCCACTCTGTTGTTATTAAAGGGATAGTTCAGATTTTTTGACATGAAGTTGTATGACATCCCCATCAGCAGTGTAGTACATTAACAGTGTCTCCTGCCGTAGCTCTCATTTTGCCTATATTTACAGTGTATGGGTTGAAAGTGTATTTGTAGTGCCAGTTACAACTATTTGTGTGACACAGGTGTTTGCACCAGCCAGGTCTGGCATGTGGAGACCGCTAATGAAGCTCAGAATTTTCTGAGCTCAGTGTACGTGCATGTGTATGTGTGTGTGCATGTGTGTGTGTGTGTATGTGTGTGTGTGTGTGCGCACACACACACACACATACAGACACACACACAGGAGGTAGGTCAGGACATCCTGCTGTCCAGTTATTTCTGCCTGTGGAGACATTCTCACCAGATCATTAGCCTTAACACTGGTTCTGCTTTACACCCGTGGCTCTTGCATTTATAATTAAACACTTGTCAAGACAAGTTTTTGTCGCCCCCTTTCCAAACACTTTGATGGTTGTTTCGAATATTTTAATGGCTGCAAGCTGTTTTCACATATTAAAATGTGGTAAATAAACTCCTATAAAACTTCCTTTTCTTGGCATTGTGATCAAAAAACAATATTCAGCACCGCAGCCTTTTGGAGTAAGTATGCTATGAAATTTTCCCAGTGGTATTAATTGCGTCGCCCGAAGTCAGCTGGGATAGGCTCCAGCATGCCCCCGCGATACTAATGAGGAAGAAGCAGTATAGAAAATGGATGGATGGATGGATGGTATTAATCACAAAAAATGGTCTGTAAAGTGTATGATTCATTGACTGAGACAGCAAGATAGTTTTCGCACACATTATCGTGTATTTTGGAAATGCCCGGACACTGTTCTATTTTTTTTTTTAATTAATTAATTAATTTATTTATTTATTTGTTCTGTTTTTATAAATACAGTAATGCAGTCAAATATGCACTAAATATCTGAGCAATATTAGTTTTCTTACAACCAACATGACTCCTCACTCCCCATGATTATTTACTGTGCTTAGTGTCCTTTGGTGGTGCGAGAGGCACAAACTTGGTGTCCAAAAATGAGCCCTGAGGTATATTAAAGTTCTCATATTATGCAAAACGTGTTGCAAAGAGGCAGAGTCATATAACTGGACCCCAAAGCAGACAGACACCAAATTAACACCAAAATTTCCACAACAGTGCAAAAAGTGTGAGAATATATACCAGGGGTCGCCAACGTTTTTCCTTGTGAGAGCTACTTTTACAAAATGAAAATGGCCAAGAGCTACTCATTTTTGCAACATTTATTTTCAGAGCTTATTTTAAACCCAAACAAAGCGAATATGCTTGTTTTACCAAAACATTAACAAAATGCTGGTGTCCACAACTCACATTTTGTATTTCCGAATGCATTTCTTTCTACTGTTCTTTCATTATTAACTGAAAACCTGAATGAAAAGCAGGCTTGCGGGCACCTCATGTGGTCGTGGGGGGCTACCTGGTGCCCGCGGGCACCACGTTGGTGACCCCTGATATATACAATGCAAAAATATTAACACAACAAAAATGAGCAGCAAAATAGAATGGGAATAACTGACAGGGGAAAAGTCTTTGCATCCTCGCGGAAGATTAAAGCGTTTGTGCTCAAAGCACGTGTACTACCTTGGCCAGAGAGAATGGCACGCGTTGAGTCTTAAAATACAAAAATGTATTAACAAAGGGTGCACATACTGTAAGTCCTGGGTGCTAACACACAAGAAAAATGAATAAAAAGAGACAGCAACATAAAGATTCTGCAATTCAAAAATGAAATATAACTCAAGAACACTGCAGCAAACACAGGGCTGTTCTGCAGGTAGAACAAGTGGCAGGATGAGTCTTGGGCCAGGGAGGTTGAGCTTGGGTTGAGCTTGAGCTGAACTTGAGCTTGAACTTGAGTTTGACAGAAGCCAGGTTTATGACAGAGTCTACCTAATAAGATCCAATAAATCAGGGGCCTAGCTTCTTGGATTCACCAGCCAAAGAAAGAAAGTACTTTTTTAATGGACAGCCATACCTCTTGACAAGGGTTGTAGGATGTAGCGGGAACCTTGCGTCAGTCGGCCAGACGACAGTTGCGATCAGCAGTCCGGTCAAGGCAGCGTGAGTGTCGCACCAAATGCGACGGGCACGCTGGCTGTGGGCTTGAATTGAAGCAACAGCAGTGGCCTCCTCCTGCTCTGGAAACAGGGGACTGGCGTCCGTAAGCCACTTTAAATGGGGACATACCAGTGGCCGAGCTGAGGAGGGAGTTGTGGGCATACTGTATCCAAGGCAGGAAAAGAGACCATGATGACAAATGCTGGCAACAGACACAACGGAGAGGGGCCTCCATGTCTTGGTTGACCCACTCTGTCTAGCTGTTGGACTATGGATGGTATTTGGAAGACAAAGTGGCAGAAGCACAGAGGGCCTTGAAGAAGGACTCCCACACATGGGCAATAAACCGATAAATCTGAATACCATGTATGCAAATGCTTGTCAAGAAGTCAAGACGTCTCCAGTGACGAGGGAAGGTTGCGAAGAGCAATGAAATGAGTCACCTTGTAAAAATGATCAGCGACACTGAGGATGACAGGATTGCCTATAAAGAAATATAGGAACAAAGGAAGACCAGTGACAAAGTCCAAGGCAATATGAGACCAGGGACAGGAGGGGACGGGCAGAGGATGCATGAGACCCGCGGGCAGTCGGTGAGAAGACCTGTTGCGGGCACAGACAGAGCAGATGGAAACAAATTCCTTCTCCACCAGAACTGCTAAGCAATGACAAATAGGGTGCAGCATGGATGGCAAAAACAAACAGACACCAAAGACAAAAACATCGATCCTAATGTTGCCCCCTTACCCACTAAGAGTTCCTGGCAGTTAGAGCCTAAGGGAAGGCAAGTGTCTCTTGGAGGTATGAGCATGGATGATTCAGAATACTCAGACAGTGACTTGGGAACAGCAGGTTGGACACGGTAGATGACCTCTGACTGGGTTGGAGGACTGGAGCTGGTGCCTTGACGCTGTGTGGGCCTGACCAGACAGCTGGCGAGGAGGTGATCTGGTTTGCTGCAGTTGAGGAATAACTGGAAGCTGGCAGTGATGGTCCTTCTCAATTGGGGTGAGTCTTCCTCCACCGAGCTGCATGGGAACTGGAGCGGGGTCGAGGTGTTGCGTGGGAGACGAGCCAGGCACCAAAAAATAATCCATGGGGTTCAAACAAGGAGATGTGAGTGGCTGGATTGCTGGGCTACTGGTTTCAGTGAGGCTTTCTCTCTCTTTCTCTGAGCTGATCGTCTAGTTGTATGGCTAGGTTGACCAGTTCATCAAATATCTTTGGTTAATCTTTTGCGGCTAATCTTCATCTGGCGGATTAAGCCCTTACAAAAAATTCTGCAGAGAGTGACATTGTCATTGCCACTCTTATCAGCAAGTATTCCAAACTTTCCTTGAGTTTTATCCAGCAAACACATAACTGCCTCTTTCCCTTTAAGTGGGTGATCAAAAATTTTCCTCATCTCCGCAGTAAAAGCTCTATAGGAGGAGCTGGCTTTGTTCCTCATCTCCGCAGTAAAAGCTCTATAGGAGGAGCTGGCTTGTGAGAGCAAATGACTAGCACCCTCGCCGTTGCTTGGCCAGGCAAAAGATTAATTTAAAAAGCAGTCTTGGACTGATTTTGAGAATAAGTAAGAGGTCGTTGGTCAAAAACTAACGAGCACTGATGCAAAAATTGGCCACAGGTGCTGGGCTCACCAGAGTAGCATGGAGGATGAGGAATATTAGGCTTGTGTACCTGAATGGAAACAGGTGCGGTCATAGCGGTGGAAATGACGTAGCGGCGGAAACAGCCAAGGCCTGTTGAACTGAAGAGACCAGTCGACAGGATGTTCAAAGTGTCTATAATAACTTGTAGTGGTATTTCATTCTGCCCGAGGACCTTACCCTGATTGTGGATGGACACGAAAAGGTAAAAATACCATAGACACTAATGTATTAAAAGCAAAACAATAGCAAGCCAAAGAGGCAAGAATACAAGGTTCTAGAATTCCAGATTGGCACAAGAAGACAGTCCGGCACCTGAGTGCAGCGAAAACAGGGTTTATAAAGGCCTGATTAGGCACACAAGACAGGTGTGCAGCAGGTAGCAGTGAGTGGCTCCCAGGAACTGCAAAAAAGGGCACTGCACAGAAAAAAAGAAAAAGAGAAAAAAGAGAGCCAGCAAGCAAAAAAAACAAGATAATTACAAAAATGACTGACGTTCATAATGTTCTACGAGTAATATGTGTCCCTAGAGCCTGTTTATGTGAGAAACGTTTCGAGAATTTGTTTGCTCCAATTTTGTGACAAGAGGTGCTCAACGCTCGGTTTTTCAAGTTTTTGAAGGTTTATCATGACATTATGAAGGAAAAACCTGGACACTCCTGTCCCAGCTCTAGCTAGTAAAGTCCGCCATGCTACAAGCCCTCTACAGACAGGCTTCGCTACACATCTTAAAATAAATTAAGCCTTTCCATCAACTACAAATGCGGGAGCTCTCACTTGAATCATTTTGCTTTACTTTACAGCACAATTTTAAAATGTGACTTTGATGTTAACAATGTAGCTCGAATAGCTATACTAGTGTTGCTAGCCATTGTGTCCTCCTGTTCCACTTCTGAATGCTATATTGTTGTATGTGATGTAAGGCATCTATTATGCTGAACAAGTGCAAAACCAGCATAGTATAGCACCCTTAAATCTCACCTTTCACCACTTTGTGTGATGGATAGTGACACACTCAAATAAAATCCAATTGCCTTTGCAAAGATAATAAAGACCAGTTTTGAAGTATTGACTTAACAATATGTTTTTTTTTTTCGTTTGAAGAGCACTGTATCAGACTGAAATGTGTTTGTAACATTTTTAATTAGAATAATAATAATTAGGGATGCACCGATGGATCGGGCACCCATTAGTATTGTCTGTTTTTCTGTACAAAAAACACCTCATCGTCATATGCCAATAAATGCCTTTCAAAAACGTCACGACAACACAAACATGACTTGGATGTTCATGTGTGCTGTGTCGCGTATGGTTCCCAACACCCGTATTGTGCTGACAAGGAACGCACTTTGTCCCGGGTCCGTACTAACTTTTTCAAGTGTCTGTTGTTGTCATTATACTAATTATTTATTGTCCTCCTAACACTTTTTGTTGTGTTGTTTAATGAACATTACCTTTTTGCCAGGGGCCGTTGGAATTGTCTAAGGGTGACCATCATAAACAGCATTATAAATAAATTGAAAAATGTACAGTTAATCCATGTGATCGGTATCGGCTGACCTCACTCATGGATGATCGGTATCGGAATTGGCAGCATAAAACCCTGATTGGAGCATCACTAACAACATAATTAATAATAATAATAATAACAATTGGGCAAGTGCAGAGTTACACTGTATAAGAAGAACGTGGATAAAGTGCACAATCATGCTTTATGGAGACACACACAACTCATTAGCATTAAAACTACAAATAAAATGTAATGTTTCCAGTAGGGCTTACTAAAAGCACTTTTAAACTGTCTGAATTCCACCATCAAGGCTAGGCACAGTATTGGACAACAAACTTCTAATACATTATTGTGGGACCTCTTAGACATATTTTAAATTGGTGAAAAATACTAATATGGGACATTTAAACAGAATTTACATTCAATACGTCCTAGTGTCTGCATTCATAGATAATAAAAAACATACCCAATGCAAAAAAGAGTGAATCCTACTCATGTCACATTGGTTTCCTCATACGATCAATAAATTCAGCCGTTTTCCTCGCGTAATGGCTGCCATTTTGCAGCATAGTACAGTATACAAGATGAGCAACATGCTTGCTGCCCTTTTGATAATAAGAGTGTATGTAACAGATCATTCATGCACATCCCTTCATTTCATACAGCTGAAGGACACCAGCATCGTAATGCTCTTTCTGTTGCTCACTACATCAGGCGTTGATGATGTTGCATGTATGCCTTGGAAGTGAAGGTCAGAAACTTCCCAGGATGCTCAATTAGCAAAATCTTGATGTATGCACAGCATGTGTGTTCATAGCTAGAGACTTCAGACTTAGACTTAATTTTTTTTTGGACAACTCACTGTTGCCCAATTATTGATTGTCATTCAATCTTTATTTATCCATCACAAACAAGACGATAACCAGTGCTGAATGCCTCCTGTCTTCAGCCTCATCTCTTTATCCTCCTCTTCCCTCAGACTCGCATCACAAGTTGTAACTTTCTCTGATGCATCGGCTCACGCAAAATTCGCCCTCAGGGGAAATTCAGATGCTTCTGCAGCTGTTGCAAATGTATTTATCACCCTAGCAACAGCGCTAATTGAGAGTGACTGCAGATGGAGCGAGGTCTGATCAAACTGCGAGTCAAAGTGCCTTGGAGGCAAACACAGGTCTCCCCCCAGCCCCCCAACAGGGATGTAACATACAGACAGATTTGACATGCACAAGCTGACATTTCTTGAAGGGTCATCTAAATCAACTCTGACAGCGGAGGTAAGAAAGCAGCGCCATGCTTGTGTTGCCTGTTTGGAGGAGTCAGCATCATCGTCACCATCATCAGTGTGGGTGGGGCTTTTTAATGGCTGCTGTTTCATTCACCTCCAATTAATCAAGCCGTGATGCATCAGGGATTTGGGCGCTGTCAATACATCTGAGACAAATAGCTCCCTCCCGCTTCACGCTCAACCTGAATCACTCACAGAGCCTGCGTCACATCCACTGGTGGGCCCTGGCACCACATGCTTCTTTGTTAATTAGCTGTGAACCGCTCCAGAGGGGAAAACTGAATTATTCAGTTTAAAGTACAACGAGAATACAAATATAGCTGTGGCTGTTGATCTACAATGTTTGTGCGACCAACCCCGCAATATTGTGGCCCGTTTGCGTTAATTACCAGTCCAAACACACAATGTATTTAATTTTTCAGTGCCTGGCAACAAATGTGACTGAGTGCCTCTTGGCATTTAAATCGACTCTGCACTCCAATCAAGATGTTATTGTGCATGTGCCCTCTATGGCCTGCAGCTCTGAAGCCCTCTGTACAGTACATTACTACCCAAATGCATAGGAACTTATTTAAATGCTGCATTGTGCACTATGAATGTGTTGACCTTATTCTACACATGTTTGGTCAACCCCAACACCTTGTTATCAGACTCCATTATCATCTGAATAATAATTAAAAGAAAGGCCTTTTTATGAGGCCTGTCATAACAGGAATGCGAGTAAGTTATGTAAGTGAGTCCACATTAGGTACACTTGGCAAATCTAATGTATTAAGACACAGTGGAGCCTCGGTTAGCATCATTGATTCGTTCCAGAAAGTCTTGACTCTAACCAAAACGGACGCTAACCAAATCAATGTTTCCCATAAGAAATAATGTAAATCCAATTAATCCGTTCCAGAAAGCCAAACATGCTCACACAAAACACATTTTATAGTTTTACAATTAGAGTTTGACATACAAAAAACAATTTGAAATGAATATAAATACATATAAATGATGAATGAAAGACATAAATTAACATTAAGGTTACGTTTACCTTCACTGAAGACGTGATTCCTGACGTGCTGTCCCCAAAGGCAGCAAGATCAACACGGTCACCACCTTCCCGTTTTGCCATGAGTTATTTCTTGAACTCAATAGTGTTTCTCACCTCAATACTGTAACCCAAAATGAATCCAAAGACAGTTGCAAGTGTCAGCATTTTGATAAAGAAGATGAGAAACACTATTGAATTCAAGTAACTCAAGACAAAACAGGAAGGTTGTGTTCGTGGTGTGTCTTGCAGCCACATCGTGTCTTTGGGAACAGTAGGCTTCAATGACGGCAAAAAGGTAAAAGGTAAAAGAATTGTTTTATGCATGTAAAACTATAATGATAAAACTATAAAATGTGTTTTTGTCAACCACTGATGACATCATAGATGAGTGACGTTACATCCGCTTCCGGTTGGCGTTTTGTTTGCTAGCTAATAGGATGACAACAAGGAAGGACATTTTCTGATTTAAAAAAAAAAAGAAGAATACAGATGGACGCACGCAGTGTATTAATAATACAACAAGACACATACCACTCCTCCGTGCATCACCACTTTATCATGTTGAAGGGGCACCCATGCGAGCGCCTGGTGATCGCGTCTTCACTTATGGGGCCCAGTCGGGCCCATCCCAAAGAAGCCACACGGGATCTCCCCACCTGTAAATGCACCACCTCCGGGGCACAAGCATAAGGGTCTGATGCAATGTGCATTGGCGGTCAAGGGTGGGTGCCTGGGCGACCTGGTGTCCGGTGGCCTAATTTGGTTCTTGGTACATGAATGTCACTTCTCTGGCGGGGAAGAAGCCCAAGCTTGTGCGAGAGGTTGAGACATTCCAACTAGACATAGTTACCTCGTCCCACAGTTTGGGTGCTCAAAGAGGGGCTGGATCTCTGGAGTTGCTGCAGGGGAGAGTTGGCAAGCTGGTTAATAGCCCCCTGGCTCAGTACGTCCGTGCTGGAGTCATCCCCGGTGAATGAGAGAGTCATTTCCTTACGCCTTTGGGTTGGGGAAAGATTCCAAACGGCAGTTCAGAGTACCCAGCTTTCTTGGAATCTATGAGAGGGGTGCTGGAGAGCCCCCCAGCTGGTGACTCTGTACTTCTACTGGGAGATATCAACGCCCAACGCGTGATTGGGAGAATGTCCTCCCCGTTAGTCGAACCTTGGCTACAGGAGGTGCATTGTGGTTTTCGTCCTGGCCGCAAAACACTGGACCAGCTCTACACCCTTGCAAGGGTACTGGAGGTACATGGGAGTTTTCCCAACCGGTCTACATGTGCTCACAGCATGTCAGCGCCTCACTCACAATGCCTCAAGCCACTGCCAAAATGTAAGGCTACATATTAGAGCTGCCGCCACTGCTGCTGTGTTTTTGAGTAGGTGTATACTGTATATAGGTAGGTGTAGCATTCGTTTCTATGTTGCTATGTGAAATCAGTGTGCCCAGGAAGAAATATGGCAAAATACTTCAAGTATTACATGTTATCATGAATGTGTGGTCCTAGCATGTCTATAAAACCTTGTTGAAGGTTTTTGGAGGTGTTTTAATGGCAAACTTTGTAGGTAGAATAGGTGTGCCCCATTATTTGCATTAATTAGCTGCCTCTTTTTAGCTGGTTTTATATCTTTAGAACGCACAGAAAAGAGAAAGAGTGTTCATGTCTTATACTGTATAAGGATTGTGGATGATTGGCAAAATTCCAAAAAAGTGCAGTTTTCTTTTAATGGCCGCCACACACGGGAGGCGACATCGCCTCTACTCCATTCATTTTCCATGGAAACTGCATCATAGGGCGATTAACGCGTGTCACCATCCAGCCAAGTGACGGGCGAAATTTGTGCGTGTCATCGTGCACACGCTGGCTTGCAACTCGATCCCAGAAAGTTGAAAAATGTTTTTCAACTTTTTTCATTGCTGTCGCCCAGATGAGCACCAGTCAGCGGGAATTTCATTGATCGACCAACAAGCCGACAGGATGCTAATCAGTATGCTATACTTGCCGTGTCAGATTTCCCGGAGCTATTTGACGTTTCTAAATAAGAATGTCGGTCTAATGCCGGTCTGGAAGCTACATAAACCCCTCCAAAATGCAACAACAGAGCCAAGAAGGCAAGAAGGCAACAATTCACCTTCCTCGCCGAACACACATGGGTGTATAAACTGTGGCGCAGGGGCCATCTGTGGAACGTGGCTCATTGCAGAAATAAAATTAACAAAACCCAGCAAAAGTGGAAAAATAGAGCAAAAAGACATAATGTAACCAGAAAAAGCTAAAATGTTGATTCTGATAACTAATATGACAAACCAATACAAATTGCCTGTAAGAAAAATCCATGTCATAAACGCCAATTCTGCAACTTTGATGACATATTAAACATATTAAAAGAAATATTGCATTATTATGATATATTATTATTTGTTATTATTATATATTATCATAACAGTGGTTTATTTGGTCTCAAAAAATGTGGACAATATCGTTTACCGTCAATTTGTGAGACAATAAACATTTCAAAACACTCCTGCATTGTTTTGTGACGGTTAAATAAAAAAAGTTTGTCAGTCCAGTCATATTTTTTCATTGTTCTTTTCTTAAAATTACTGCTGAAAATCTTGTCTCGTCTCGTGAGCCGTTCTAATATTAATATTAAGTATCAAATTAAAGGTGCTGAAAACAGACCATGCATAAAATTTGTCCCTTGGAGCCGTTGTTAGTTCCCCCTGGGGACGCAGCGAATAGACGAAAGTCAACGAGAGGAAACAGGCTCAGTAGCAGGAACTAGAAGAGTGCAGGGGCAAAGGCTGGAAAATTTTCTGTGAGCCTTGTGATAGAGGTAGATTGCAGACACTCACTCCTCAAGGTCCCAACTCGGCTGGCCATCACAGGAGAAGAGAAGAAGAGAGACATCGGATCAGCTACTGAAACCGTAGAGAACGCTATGAGGTTGCTTTGGTTGAAAAGGGCTAATCCATGGCCAGCTGCTGGGACGCAAGTCGGGGCCTGATCAACCCCAGCTGGGTCGCCTTTGTTTACCAAAGCCTGTTTTTTGGTGTTTTTTGTTTTTTTTTACAAAGTGGTGGGTGTATACATGAGGCAGGCTCATCTACTGTAGGTCAGAGGCAGTATCATGTCCATGTGGAAGGAGATTTTTCCTTCATGACGTCATGAAAAGACCCAACTGCAGCAAGGGAGATTATACATTTTTCTCACGTTTGGCACTCATAATCAGGCTTTTTGGACACACATTATTGTTAAAACATCATTAAAAAGTCCATTCATCCATCCATCTTCTATGCCGCTTATCCACACTAGGGTCGCAGGTATGCTGGAGCCTATCCCAGCTGACTTCGGGCGAGAAGAGTCACCAATTAACCTAACATGCATGTTTTTGGAATGTGGGAGGAAACCGGACTACCCCACGCACAGACAGGGAGAACATGCAAACTCCAACAAAGATTTGAACCCAGATTTTCCCGATCTCCTGACTGTGTGGCCAACATGCTATCCACTAGGCCATCGTGCGGCCCCATTAAAAAGTCACTTTTTCATAACAGGGGACCTTTCAGTATTTTGGAGAACATTCTTGAAAACATTTATTATTCTTTTGGATCATTAATTACAATAACACAACAACCTTATGTTTAAAGCAAGCATGATCTGCTCCTGTATCATGATTATAATGTGAATAATATCTCTTTAAAGTAAACAGAACTTAATATATAATGAAGTGATTATGACTTAACTATGAAAAACTTTTGATCAATTGCTAGTAAAGGAAAACTGCACTTTTTTTGCAATTGAGACATGAACACACGTGTTTCTCTTCTCTGTGCGGTCGAAAGATATAAAAACAAATAAAAAGAGACAGCTTATTACTGCACATAATGGGACATATTTATGCCGCCTACAGAGGACCGCTATTAAAACACCTCCAAAAACCCCCAACAAGGTTTTATGGTTTTATATACATGCTGTGACCATGTAGTAACGGGTACATTCAACAGTATTTTGCTGTATTTTGGTCATTTTAAGCATGACCGGAACTGCATTGATTTCACATAGCAAGATAGAAATGAACGCTTACACCTAGCATTAACTTTTCAAAATAAAAAAAAACACACACACACAGCAATAGCGGCAGCTTTAATATGTAGCGTTAGCTTTTATTAGTGGCCCGAGGCACTGAGAGCGTGGCACTGATGCACTGCAGGCGAGTGTGTGGTGAAGCTTGTCGCTAGCCAGTGTGGTGTGGCAAGGTGCCAATACGGCAGTAATGTAGTTTGATCGGCGTAACAATGTTAATAATAATAATAACAATGTTGCTGTAGCTTGGTGAATATGCACGTCACATTATATGTAAATGGAGCATTGTTGGCGCATTTTGGTGTCTTTTTCAGAAGGCTTTATAGGCGGAATAAGTGTTTCCCATGACGTACAGAAAAGAGAAAGACATATGTGTTCATGTCTCAAATAAGGATCGTGGATGATGAAAAAAATCCCCAAAAAAGTACAGTTTTTCTTTAAAGCTTTTAATGAGTTGACCTTTTTCCAGATTCCCTGATTTGAGTGTTATCTTTCTCACCTGCCATCAGGAAACCATGGTATTGTGTTGAAGTGACAATAGTCTCCACTCAAAGCCAGATAGTGTAATAATGTCATTGCTTGAACACGGAACATGAAAAGCTCTCATTAGGCACATGGGCAGTTTGAGGGACGTCTTAATTGTTCTCTGTCGTAAGGGGGAACTCCATACAAAGGCTTGCAGTAACAAACAGGGAACGAGAAAGTTTTACCAGCGTTCCTTCATTACGCTTTGCATGGAGGGAAAAACCTGCGAAAAGCAATGTTCCAAATGAAATTAGCAAGCTAAAACAAAAATAAAATGAAAAAAAAGTCAATAAAAGAAAGCTTGCAGGTTCTTATTGACCTCATGGAAACTTATTGCTGTGCCCTTTTTAGCAAAGCTGACGATCAATGGCAGAAGCTGATGAAGCCATCAATCTTCGCCATAATGAGCCAAGAAGTAATGGAAGCAGCGAGAATGCTTTGCAGGTGTGAGTAGGGCAGTGTACTTTATTGCATAAGGACACATTGGGATGGATGGAGGGAGTGAATTCATCTGACTGCTGTCTTTTGTATGTAAAGAAACTTGTTAAGATCTGTGGTAATAATAGAGTAAGCTGTTGACAGCCTAAATGCCTCCAGCACCGATGACACCTCCTTTTTCATCTTCAGTGCAGAGGACACCTGAAGAGCTTGCAGCCCAGGTAAACAACACATTAAACGCCATGCCATGGGTGTATGTATATGTGTTTTTGCTGTAGGTCCATAAAAAACTTTACACATGTAGAGAATCTTTGACTAGAGTTTTTTGCAATTGGTCCTTAAAAACAACAGAGGTGTCCTGTCACGTTGAGGATCATTGACAAAGCGTTTTTGCAATCGGTCCTTAAAAGCAGCAGGGCGTTCCTGTCACGTACAGGATGTTTTTGTTTTTTCCAGCTCTCCCACTGAGAGCGAGGCATGCTATTTGCTAATAGCACTCTGAGGGGCAGGGTGGACTATGATCAGGGTAATTATGAAATTAGACATCTTCCCATTTTCGAGCAAACGTATCATTTAGTGAGTAAACCAAGATGCCTTTCGATTTACAACTGCAACTTCATTTGGATGATTTGCTTGTGTTTCGTGGCAAATGCATTGTGTTGGCATTGCGTCCAAGCAGATTACAGTACACCACTTTCTCCATATACTAATACCCACGGATTACATTTAAATCCATTGTCAGTTTGAGAGGATAATAATCAGATTTCAGCAATAATAATAATAATAAATCCCAGCCTGTCATAAAATCTGTGTTGAATATATGAGCTCACATTGACATCCCGGATAAAACCCATCATTCTCCGTGTGCAGTTTCCAAGCAACACAGCCACTCATGGTTGAATTATAATATTACACTCTTCCTATTCCTGTGAATGACTTCTTGGCTGCAATGAATGCATTAGCTAACAGCAGAGGTCCACAACACTCTCAGCAGGTGCATATAAAGCTTTATATATTATGATAGCTGGATGCAGCACTTGTGCACGGTGTGCCGTTATGTGCCTCATGTTTATTTATGAGCACCACAACTGCTGAATGGCTTTTGCAGGTAGTCTGGAAGTGCAGGCAGGCGCTCCACACATTCACATAAAAAGCCTCAGAAAGAACAGCAGGCACAGTCTGTGGATTTAGTGGAGGATCAGGAGTGTCAATCCCAAATGGGCGACACAAGTAGCCTCCATCTTTTGATGTAGTGGCTGCAGAGAGAAGCTGACACACTGAATTGAAGAGTGGAATGCTGAAACTCCCTGGTCGAGTGTTTTTCCTTGGTTACCTTGGCAACCAGAACATGGATGGAATGTCCTCAAATGACCATTGTGATGGTCAGCAGTTGCGATGCTGTACATTAAAAGGTCCCCCATCCTAAAACAGTGACTTTTTAATGATGTTATAACAGTATGTTACTGACTGCATCTCCCTCACATGTTTGCTACACTTTTGATGGAAGAGGTACTCAAAGCTCACTTTTTCCTTCTGCATCAGGCATAATGACAGCAATGCTTCGAACATGTCTATCTGCATTCTTACACCAAAGTGTGAGCTCCATACTCAAGCCTCCAGGCTTCCAGGGTGTTGGTGTCCGAAGTCCCGGACACCGCCACACTTCTAAGCCCTTCGTAGAGTATCGCTGGGCATGCTTCCAGGCGGAACACCTCGCCGTTTTATCCGGGATGCTACTCTGGATGTCAGGAGAACCAGGGTGGAGAGGGGCCAGGGATACCTGGCCGATCCACCTTTGAGTCCTTATTGGGGCGGCAGGGGCAGCTGTGGCAGGCCGAGGTGCGCGCAGCCCCCGGCGGATGGAGGTATGTGTCAACAACACGATCGGGTCACAAGTTTAAATACACGGTGCAGACTTTTCCCCTCTTTTAAATGTTACTTTTCCATTTTGTTTTATTGCAACAGAGCAAGCTTTGTAATCTTTGTAATCTGCCTTTGCAATCAACCCGTCGATCGCGAAGGCGTTGTGGGTCGATCGCATGTGTTACCCACGTCATTTCACATTTGTAGACGTCATATGACATCAGTCAGCTGACATTAAACTCCCCTCCTGTGGTGAACTTCTCAAGCAACACACGGAACTGCAGCTTTCATCTTTATTATTCAGATTATGGATAAACTAGCTGAGCGGTACGATGCCTATATCCAGGGGCGGACCTACCATTAAGACAAAGCAGGCAATTGCTCCCAACCAGCTGCCCCCGCCCCAACCAGCACGGGCCACGGCCACCACAGTGGCCACACACACACACACACACACACACACACATCTGTTGCGATGATGTCTGGGTTGTTTTTGTTCAAAAATAAATACACATACATTTTGACATACACTCGTTTTATATCTTATATCTTTATTCCCTCATTCTGTTCACCCTGTATTAATTTAGTGCAAGGTTGTCTACTGATCGGGGCCTTTGAGGCTGCCTTTCCTGCTTTTTTGTGTTAGAAGTACATATGACGAGGGCCCCAAGATTGCTAAGTCCGCCACTGCCTGTATCTATGACATAAGTTATCCGTTCACTTGCAGCGGCTAGTTATGTAGAAAAAATGTCAACTGTTTGATGATTCTTCTCCGCGTCCTGAGCCCCACAATAGAAACGTGTGTTTTCTACACTTTTGTTTGTGAAACTATTATGTCAGTATAAATTGGAAAATGTGCCCATTGTTGAAACCTTTTTAATATGTTGCCTTGACTTCGGCTGTATTGTCTTTTGCATAACCATTTTCATTTCTTGTATATCTGTAATGTTTGATAGCAAATGCTAACTGGACGTAATGCATTAACTGTATGTATAATGAATGCTACGTAGCTATTTTGACTGACATATTACTCAGGTTATGTACACAACTACTGGACTACGGACTATTTTAGGAATAACTTTTTACAAAACCCCATTAGACGAATACCTTGCTCCCACAGACAACCTCAGAGCCCACTCCATGTCGCCTCAAGCCCGTCCCGGCACCGCGGCTCAAGCCACCAGATCTCCGGCCGCGGGGAGTCCGACCGGGAGGAGCCAGTGAGCCTCCTCCAAGCCTCATTACAGCAATGATTAAATATACATTTTTACCTGCACATGGTCCTGCTCTCTGCATCCTCAGGGTCATCGCTGCATTGCCACAAAGCCAGAACGTAACAGCTTGCCCTCCATCCCTTTGAGCCAGTGATGACTGCAACCCAATATGGCGCCACATGAAATCCAGCAATAAGGAAAGGTAATGCACAGTTAACTATACAATACTTATTTAGTGACTTCAAGTACCAATGAACAGCTGTAGATTACATTTACTGTGTTTGTTAATTTAACAATTATCCTCCGGCTCCCTACTACAGTATGTTCCACCTCATTGCACTGTTTGACATCATAAGGTGTTGTAAAGAGAGGGCTTGGATTTATAAAGCACCATCTGATGCAAATGGCCAGTCTTTTCTTCTTCGGCCATCACGGATTACTCTTTACAAGCCATGCAAATTCAAGTGCCCTCTGCACTGCTTCTTTGTCCTTATAATACAGTGAAGTGGCTCAACTAGGCCTGGCCCATGAACAGCTCGAGCTTAACCCAGATTTACTCTCCATGCAGGATGTTGAGGAGATAACAGTGTGGTCGACACGGAACCTTTGGCAAGGTAGTGGTATCACGCAATATTTGGTATTGAGTGTGCATTTTTTCATTAAGAAGCAGCATTGACTCTGCACAAAGCAACAAAAATTAGCATTATGGTCTAAGCAAAACTCCCTGACAAGGTGTTAATCTTCTTTAAAAATGATGTACAGTCGTCGCTCCACTTTGCGGTTCGAACAGCTCTCTCATTCTGTATTGTTGTTTTTAAAAAATTAATTAATTAATAAATGACTGCTGTTTCGTGGTTGACTATGGCCTATTACTAGTCAAAACATATTGAAAGACAGGTTAAATGTAGTATTGTAGTCACTAGGCGCCGGTAATGTTACATTGATTAGATATGGCATTAAATTATCTTCACACTACATGTAGTCAGCCATGGCATGACCGACAGTGTGAAAACAAGTTTTCCTCCCATTCCGTGTGGAAGTGGTACGTTTTTGGCTTCTTACTTTGTCCTTCTTCCCTACTCTGTTTGAAACCCTTATGTTTAGAATAAAAAATTGGAGGCTAACTAGTGAGCTCGGTAGCATGCTCTGTTTAAAGCGGTGGCCGTCTCTTGTGTCACCGCAGTGAGCCACAGCCTGCGCATAAGAGTTGCGCAATGTGGTGTAAACAATGAATAGTGTCAAGGTGGCTGTAGGGGTGTTATTTCATGTCTACAGGGATCTAATAATGGTAAAAAACTTTATTTGCAAAGTCATAAACAGGTTTTCTATCCTCTAACTGTGAAAATATGCCATTTATTAATATTGAATCCCACGGTCGGGTCTGGACCCATTTAACCGCAATAAACGAGGGACGACTGTATTGCTAAAATGTTATTGTTTGTCCACTGTTTTCATGCAACTTTCTTTATTATTGTCCAGTAGGATGTCCTCAATTACTGTAGGATGCCCTCAATTACTCCTCAAATTAACGATCAACCTGTTTGTTTTTTGTTTGTTTGTATCACTTTGAATACACAACTAGAAGACTCGTGACTCATTGTTATGTAACTAAGTTATATCCATAAATTAGCCATTTGCCGTCCCCCAAACCTCCGTTCATTAAATTGATCCGCTGCAAGACTTGGAAACATGGACGCGAATTCAATCAGTGTTGTTTATGTGCACCCCTGGAAATGAAGCGGCTGCAGATTCCAACCTCTTGATTTGATTACTGACTCTTTTGCTGAAGGGACAAATGCTGGGTAATCCTCTAAAGCAGCGTTATTACCTGAATCAGGGGGATCCGAGTTCAGCTCATTCCTAAAAACACCAGAGCACTCTTATGTAAATTGTAAAGAATCTTTGACAATTCTTTTTGCAGCACTGTAGCTATTTTTAGGGACCTATCACAAAAATTGTAGTCTGACAGCAGCTAATGAGGCTAGGATGTTTCACGTTATGTCCAACTAAACAGAGCCATGCTACAAAATGATGTGCACAGCAGGTAAGTGCAGGACTGATGGGCTGTGGGAAGAGGGCAAAATGCAAGCTGCTAATGGACTTGTTTTTTTCTTCCCTAGTAGACCGTTATGAAGCGTTCATTTCCGACCACTGGAACATTTCCCAACTCGATGATGGGGTGCTCCACTTGCTGTCGATTAGGACAGCCGCAAAAACGTCACATTGCGGCAAATGATGTGTGCTTGCAGCAACTAGGAGAAGACGAAGAGAATGACACCGTTCTAACCTCCAGTAGCCCAGCAGGGTGTAGACTTAAGACCACCAAAAAAAGTAGGGATCAAGCTCATTATATATCTCAATGTAACTTTTATTTACACTCTCTAGAACATTGGGGAGTGTGTCTGTGACCATTATTAGTACATGCAACATTCCCAAGCTCAAAAATCATAGTAAAGTCATTATTGTAAATGTTCCAATAAAATCCTCAATTAACTGCAGAGTCTCCTATAGTTGCTGGGTGCAAGATCTTCAAAAGCAAATAAACATCTCTAAAATAAAAAGCTAGCATTAACAGATGTGCCTGTAGGCAACCTCTTTTTTTTTAAATTAAAGGTTTCTGTCATGGTTAGGTACTGACTGCAATGAGGGCACTAGCATTCGAACGTACTATATCCCGCCCTCTCACTGCTCAGTCATGACTGCTAATTGTTGATGAGACTGCATGTATCAGTGAGGTTCGGCTGGTGAGACACTGACTCCTTTGGAGTGGTTTTTTTGTGTTAATACAGGTTGGTCATTAAGAATACTACTACTAATAATAATAATTAACTTTGGTTTTCGAATTGTTTTCAAATATTTATTAGTCCAATTTATTTGCCCCACACTCACTACCATCGCGATATTAAATCCTTCCATGATGAGATCTTCCAAAACAACTTATTTTTATGGGCATACCTAAAAGACAAAGTCTACGCTATGAGATCTGCAACAGTCTCAAAGTTGACAGCAGCCACTGAACATGAATGCACGCTGTCACAAGGTGGCTAACGCAAAAGGTTGGAATCCGTAATGCAGATAGACACAGCGCTAGTAAAAAATAAAATTTATTACAGAAGGTAATAATGACATGAAAAATACAAAAATAACTACCAAAAGATAAACTAAGGAACACAGGGCTAGAGCCAAAAATACAAAGAACAAAAAACACTGCAAGGCAGGAAAAAAGGGTACTCACTGAACGAAAAGAGCTGCAGGAAAAAAGGTGCAGAACAGGTAAGTAGAAGTAGCAAAATCACAATGGCAAAAAAGATACGCGAGCAAAGGGGACCAGTTGGGAGCCAAGGAATGAGGAACAGGAAGCAGGGTTGGCAAGGGAATAACTGGCAACTAGATAGTGGCCAGGCAGAGGTATATATGGGGAGCTGGAGATTGATCACAGGTGTCCCTGATTACTCATCAGTGCAGCTATGACACTGCAAGGATAAAACAGAGGCGGCAGCAGAGTGCAAAAACACAGAACATGACAGTAACCCCCCCCCACAAGTCGCCCCCTTGGCGGCATACCTGGTTTGTCAGGATGGAGAGAGTGGAAGTCGCTGATGAGTGTTGGGTCCAGGATACAGGAGCGGGAGACCCATGAGCGCTCCTCTGGTCCGTACCCCTCCCAGTCGACCAGGTACTGCACCCCCCTACCCCTCTTCCTAGAGTATAAAATGGCCCTTACCGTATAGGCTGGGAGACCATCGATCATCCGCGGAGGAGGCGGAGGCTCAGCAGGAGGACACAGTGGACTGGAGGATACTAGTTTAAGACGGGACACATGGAAGACGGGATGAATCTTGAGTGATGCAGGTAACTTGAGTCTGATGGCAGATGGGCTGATGATGGATTCAATCGTGTATGGTCCAACAAATCTGGGTGCCAGTTTCCTATTGGTGTTGGCTAAAGGTAAGTCCTTGGATGATAACCATACTTCTTGGCCGGGCTGATAGTTCGGGGCGGGGTCCTGTGACGATCTGCCAATCTGCGGTTGCGAGTTGCAGTGCGGGATAGAGCTGCTCTGGTCTTGCGCCAAATCCGGTGGGCCTGGCGGATGTACTGATGGATAGAGGGAACAGCTACTTCCTTTTCTTGAACTGGAAACAAGGGTGGTTGGTATCCAAAGGCAGCTTTAAAGGGTGACATGCCTGTGGCTGCGCAGACGAGTGAATTGTGGGCATACTCGACCCAGGGGAGGTCGGTGGTCCACGAAGGTGGGTTACGATGGCCGACGCACCTGAGAGCGGCCTCCAAGTCCTGGTTGGCCCGCTCAGTCTGGCCGTTAGTCTAGGGATGGTATCCTGAGGATAAGCTCACCGATGCTCCCAATGTCTTGCAGAACGCTTTCCATACTTTAGATGCAAATTGAGGGCCACGGTCCGACACAAGGGCCATAGGAATGCTGTTTGACCAGCAGGTGGGCTGTTTCCATGGAGGATGGCAACCTGGAAAGTGCAATAAAGTGTGCCATTTTGGAGAATCTGTGCACAATATCAAGTATGACTGTGTGTCCTCGGGATGCCGGCAGGCCTGTGATGAAGTCCAGTGCAATGTGGGACCAAGGGCGGGACGGGACTGGGAGAGGTTGGAGCAGTCCTGCCGGCAACTGGTGGGAAGACTTGCTTCTGGCGCAGACTGAGCAGGCGGTAAAAAAGGCTTTGACGTCTGATAACATGGAAGGCCACCAAAATCTTTGTGCCAGGATAAATCTGGTGCGTCCGACTTCTGGATGAACAGCCAACTTAGAGTTATGTCCCCATTGTAAAACCTCTGACCTGAGACTGTCGGGCACGAACAACTTGTCCTCCGGGCAAACGTCAGGAATAGTAGTCCCAGAATTGGCCTCCGAAATCTTCCTCTCCACCTCCCACCGGAGAGCCCCCAACACCCGAGCCACAGGCACGATAGTGTCCGGGGTCTTGTCTGCCTCCGCCGGGCCGTAGATCCTGGAGAGAGCATCGGGTTTGACGTTGTGGGACCCCGGCCTGTAGGTGATAGTGAAGTCAAATCTGGTTAAGAAGAGCGACCAGCGTGCTTGGCGTGAATTCAGTCTGTGTGCTGATCTGATATATGCTAGATTCTTGTGGTCAGTGAAGACGATGAACGGCTTGGCTGCGCCCTCCAGCCAATGCCTCCACTCCCTCAGCGCAAGAACGATGGCCAGCAGCTCTCTCTTCCCCACGTCGTAGTTTCCCTCTGCTTTGGTAAGGCGACGCGAGAAAAATGCACACGGGTGGAGCCTCTGGTCGGCCGGGGATCTCTGAGACAGGACCGCTCCCACTCCTGTATCCGAGGCGTCAACCTCAACGAAAAATTGAGCACAGGGGTCAGGATGAGACAGTACAGATATTAAAAGATGTTAGCCTTGTCAGAGGTTCAGCAATAGAACTGAAATTCCGGTTAAACCTCCTATAGAAATTGGCAAACCCCAAGAACCTCTGTAAAGGCTTACTTGCTGTCGGAGATGGTCAATCGACCACTGCCTGGATCTTGGCGGGATCGGCTCGAAGTTTGCCGCTCTCCATGATGTAACCCAAAAAGGACACAGAACTGGCGTGGAATTCACATTTCTCAGCTTTGACGTAAAGTCTATTTTCCAATAATCGAAGTAGGACTTGACGGACTTGTCGTACGTGTTCCTGCAGATCATGAGAGAAAATCAAAATATCATCGAGGTACACAAAGCAATTCTTATTGATAAGGTCGCTAAGAACATCATTAATGAGATTTTGAAAGACAGCTGGAGCGTTGGTTAATCCGAAAGGCACAACAAGGTATTCGAAGTGCCCCAGGGGTAGTGAAAGTTGTTTTCCACTTGTCTCCATCTCGAATCCGTACCAGGTGATAAGCACATCTAAGATCGAGTTTGGTGAAAAACTTAGCATTGTGCAATGTGGAGAAGGCCGAATCCATCAATGGGAGCGGGTAGCTGTTACGTACAGTGATGTCATTAAGTCCACGATAGTCAATGCAGGACGAAGAGATTTATCTTTCTTTTCAACGAAAAAAAATCCCGCTCCCAGAGGTTACATAGATAGACGGATGAGACCTGCTGCGAGAGATGAAGAAATGTATTCCTTAAGGGAAGCAAACTCGGGACCGGAAATGTTGTATAATCGGGAACTAGGGAGAGTGGCGTTAGGCAGGAGATTAATGGCACAAATTGTAGGGTCGGTGCGGGGGTAGAGCTTGGGCTAGGTCTTTGCTAAAGACTGGTTTGAGATCATGATAGCAGGGGGGTACATTAGACAGATCGATTTCTTCCAAGCTCTTAGCCATGACGGAAGTTTTGATCATGGCGGCACGTAGGCAGTTACTATGGCAAAAGTTGCTCCAATTAGATATGCGGTTATTGTTCCAGTCAATTGAGGGATTATGGAGTTTGAGCCACGTGAGGCCAAGGTCTACGGGAGCGGCTTGTGAGGAAATGATAAAGAATCTGATCTCCTCTACGTGATTGTCGGATAATTGAAAAGAAATAAAAGAAATAGACTCAGTCTGGTGTGTGACGGTGGACGAGTTGAAGTCCCTCAAGCGAGTGCAGGAACAGGTAGCTCAATGAATTTAATGTTCAATTCCTTAGCTAGATTAGTGTCGATAAAGCTATCATCTGCACCAGAGTCCACCAGAGCCGTTATATTGTGTCTACCCCCCCCTTACAGAGATTATACCCTCAATTTGTAGTCTTTGTTCATCTTACTGACAGTCCGTGTGAGTCTTTTCATACTCACACTCGGTGGAAGATTTGGCTTCTTTAGCCCGGAAGGAAGTCGTGGTCTTCACAGGTTGCTCCTCGCCGTCAGAGCAAGGTGTGGGGCGGCGGGTTGGGCGCACCAGGCATCTGGCTATGTGGTGATTCGGTTCCCCGCAGTAGAGGCAAAGTTGGAGGGGGTGACGGTGACGGTGACGGCGAGCCGTCTCAGCGGAGGTGAGGCGTCATCCTCCCAGCTGCATTGGCACTTCTCCATTGTCGGAGCCGGCGTGACTCGGTGAAGTATCCGCTCTGCGTTTGCCGAGGTCATGTAGTGTCGTGTAATAACTGGCAACTATATAGTGGCCAGGCAGCGGTATATATGGGGAGCTGGAGATTGATCACAGGTGTCCCTGATTACTCATCAGTTCAGCCATGACACTGCAAGAATAAAACAGAGGAGGCAGCAGAGTGCAAAAACACAGAACATGACACAAAATGTAACTTGGAGTCAAGGATAGCAACTTTAATGCCACAAGGGGACAGTAGCTGCATTTGTGGTATCATGAGCGGCTTAATCATCCTCTGCATGCGCTTTACTCAGCCGTTGTTGTGAAAGTCATGTGTTACACTTTCCGTACTGGTGTTTACAATGAACTCATCAGTGGCATTAATGCTGGCTCAGCAGTTTTCTCCTTACCAATATTACAAGATTGGGTCTGATTTGCGACATATGCATAGTGCGTTTGAGAGGAAGTTGGGTGGTTTGTAATAGCGTTTGTTAATGAACACACACACCACAGAGGATATGGTTGCATTTATACCCATCACACAACATTACAAGCTTGTCATTCTAAAACAAACACATAAGCAAGAAAGAGGGGAAAAATGGTTTGCAACAAAAACCCACAAGCGAACTGTTCCATTTGAGAGCCTTGAATATTCCATGGAGATTACATACAAAAGTGATTTCTGGTATTAATGCTTATAAATCTTTGAAAAAACCTGCAATTTCCCTTTTTTCATCTTAGCACTGCAACAACCCCCTCAGACAACAGCTCTCTAAGCCTTAATACTGTATGAATACCATTTTACACTTTTCAATGTACTGCAGGAATAGCCGCCTCTGGGGTCCACATTTTCAAAAATTAAGTCATAAATGTCATGTTCTGTGTCGCTTTGTTGCCGCCTATCTGCTTTCCGCTGCAGTGCATGCTGACCTGCAGAGGCGGAGCTGTCGGTGCACACCTGCAAGCTATCAGACTGGCACTGTTGATAAGCTGTTGGAAGATGATGTTTGTTCTTTGGGACTTCTACGCAACCTGTGCCGCCTGCCTCTTGTCTTGCCTATCTTATTGTGCTCTAGTAATTGTTCTCCTACGTTGTGAGTATTTTTTCCACTCAGCGTAGTGTGCTTTTACCTACTGCTCGACTTTCAGCAGCGTCTTCTGCTGAAGACGTTTAGCTTTTGGTTGTGTGTTTCCTGCAGCCTCTGCTCAGGGAGCTGCTAGCCATCGTTCTTGTGGTGCGGGAGAGGAGGCATTGGCTGGAGGGTGCGGCCATGCCATTTGTGGTGGTAACTGATCATAAAAACCTGGCATATATAAAGACAGCGCAAAGACTCAATTCCCGTCAAGCACGCTGGTCGTTATTCTTAAACCGGTTGAACTCCATCACCTACAGACCTGGGTCACGCAATGTGAAGCCCAACGCCTTGTCCAGGGTCTTCGGGGCTCCTGAGGTGGACAAATCCCCGGAGACCATCATAGCTGTAGCCAGGGTGCTGGGGGAAATCCAGTGGAGGCGGAGAGAAGGGTGGCCGAAGCGGCGGAAGGAGCAGAGTCACCGGAAGGCTGTCTGGAGGGAAAACTTTTCATGTTGGCGGAAGTGAAGTTGGAGGTGCTGCAGTGGGGACACTCGTCTAAAGTGGCTTGCCATCCAGGAGTTAGACGCACCCACTTTGTCATCGCACAGAGGTTCTGGTGGTCCTCTAGGGCTGCGGACGTGAAAGAGTTTATGGCGGCCTGCTCTGTCTGCTCCACGAACAAGTCGTCTCATCGACCGCTGGCTGGATTGCTTCAACCGTTGCCCATTCCCTCTTGCCCCAGGTCACATATTTCACTGGACTTCATCATTGGACTTCCTCCATCTAAAGGGAACACTGTGATCCTCAATGTCATCAACTGATTCTCCAAGATGGCCCACTTCATAGCCCTAACAAGACTGCCATTATCATTAGAGACTGCCTGACTGCTATTACGATACGTTTTTCGACTGCATGGTATACCTACTGATCTTGTTTCCGACAGGGGACCCCATTTCGCTTCTAAAGTGTTGAGGGCGTTTTGCAAGGCACTAGGGGCATCAGTCAGTCTCACTTCCGGGTATTACCCCCAGTCCAACGGCCAGACAAAGCGGGCCAATCAGGACCTTGAAGCCGCCCTTCGCTGTGTGTGTTATCGTCACACTTCTTCCTGGGATACCCATCTCCCCTGGGTGGAATACACCCATAACACCCTCGTCTGCACAGCTACAGATATGTCTCCCTTCAAGACAGTTTATGGTTACCAACCACCGCTCTTTCCATCGCAGGAAGCTGAGGTCAGCTGTCCACCTCCGTCTGGCACGTAGGGTGTGGCATGAAACCCGAGCAGCACTCTCCCGGACGGCGGAACGAAACTGATGGCTGGTGGATCGACGCAGGACTCCGGCTACGGAATACCAGCCAGGGCAGGAGGTACGGCTGTCATCCAAAGACTTACCTTTGGCAGGGACCTGCAAGAAACTTGCTCCTAGATTCGTGGGACCCTACGTCGTCGAGGCCATTGCGAATGCATGATCCGTCAAGCTGAAGCTGCCACCCAGACTTAGGACTCACCCGGTCTTCCATGTCTCCCGGTGAAGGCTATTTTGGACGTGAGAAGAAAGGGTAGGGGGATGCAGTATCTTGTCAACTGGGAGAGATACGGACCGGAGGAACGCTCCTGGGTCTTCCGCACCTGTATCGTGGACCCGTCACTCATCAGCGACTTCCACTCTCGCCATCCTGACAAGCCAGGTAGGCCTCCAAGGGGCGCCTTATTGGGGGGAGGGGTTCACTGTCATGTTCTGTGTCGCTCTGCTGCCGCCTATCTGCTTTTTGCCGCAGTGCATGCTGACCTGCAGATGCGGAGCTGTCAGTGCACACCTGAAAGCTATCAGACTGGCACTGTTGATAAGCCGTTGGAAGATGGTTATTCGTCGCCAGATTGTTCCTTGGGACTTCCACACAACCTGTGCCACCTGCCTCTTGTCTTGCCTATATTATTGCTCTCTAGTAATTGTTCTCCTACGTCGTGAGTATTTTTTCCACTCACCATAGTGTGCTATTAGCTCCTGCTCGACTTTCAGCAGCATCTTTAGCTTTTGATTTTGTGTTTCCTGCAGCCTTCCGCTCGCAGTGACTTTTTGTTACCTTTTTTTCCTCTCCTGCTTTTTGTATGAAATATATTTTTGTTCTGCTGTTGTGTCCTTCTCTGCATTACAGGGTTCAAATTAGCTAACACGCCTACTCATGACAATAAATGAGCAATATTTTTTATGCTAGTCAAATGTTCTCTATACCAGGAGACCCCAACCACTGGGCTGTGGCCCAGTACCGGTCCGTGGGTGGGGCCAAACCGGGCTGCGGAAAACTTTGAAGCGCAATGTTAAAAACATAAAAGACACTTTAAAAACAATCATTTTGTAAATAACTACATGTAATTTTTCTGTACATGCATACCCTTTTTGAGAGTAAGGGCTATCATTTTATTCAAAAAATAATATAGTTAGAAATACCCCACTTTTTGCAAGTTTATGTTGGTTTTATTCATTGCGTTTCGGCGAGTGGCGACCCTTCTCACTTGAACTCGGTCCTTGAACTCACCATAGTTTTGTTCTTCGACGCTGCACAGGTACTTATGCTGTATTTTTTCCATTCGTCTTTCACCTCATATTTGTTCCCAAATGCTAATACTGTGTGAAAATGCATAAAGGTCAGATTTGATGATGTTATTGAGTGCTGATGTGCATATTTGTCACACCATACTAAGATATTATAATCTTTTCTCTGAAAACAAACAACAGGCTAGGTTAATGTAGATGCTTTAATTTTATACACAATACATAATAAATAAATAGCATTGGATCGCTATGATGTCTGACTCACAGGCCATTCTGATCATTCACAGGCCAAATAGCCCACTGGCCACCAGCTGAATAGCCCTGCTGTACTGCTTATATCACGTTAAGAGTCCTGTGGGAATGCACCAAAAAGACACCAAGGAACTACTGGGCTGCCATCTGCAACCAATCTGGGCCTGGTCTGAACAAAGTCAGCCAGAATAAGCCATTACACATGTTTTCCACTGTCCTTGTCCCCAAAATGTGGAGGAGACAAGGGAGGATTTTGGAGGTTTCCCTCAATTGAGACATGAGAGCTTTCAAAGTACTGGCCATTTGCTATGAAACAAGCATTAAACAGAAAATAACCAGAACACATTCAGTTATTTCATTGTAAGAGCTAACATGACTAAACATTCAAAAATTATTTAACTGTATTTTATTTTTTAAAAACTGTATTTAATGGGAAACATGCGTAAGAATTGTCTGTGCGGTTCCCAAAACATGCCAAGGAACTTACTAAGAAATATGGCGCCATCGTGTGGACAAAAATATAACATGCATCACATGAGTCGAAGGCACTTTTAAGATTATCCAGCAGGAGGCGCCATCACATAGTCTATCACGATCACAGTGCCTGAAACAAAGTATCCAAACTTCTCAATGCATTCAAATGCAGTATGGTACACACTACACGCATGTACGCACGCAGAAACATATATTAAAACAACACGAAATGACTATAAATATTTTATGCAACGGCCTTAAAAGCATTAAAAATGATTGAACGATTAAAAAAGGATTTAGTTTGCGTTTTATTGAAGGACTTCTACAGTCAGAAGGTGCCAAAACATTGAGCTTATCCAGCACATACAAGTAAATCGACTGACTTCTGGCTAACTTGGTGAAACGGCTGTTTTTTTTGTTGTTTTTTTAAAGAAATTGAACATTTAAATCAGGAGAATTAAATGTTTGAATGCTGTGAGAGTAAAAGCGAATGACAGTGAGACATCCATCAAGTGACAGAATTAGCAACAATTGTGTATACTTGTCAAAAGTCAACATTTGCTGTGATTTACAGAACTATCAGGGCTTTGGCACATGCACACACAGTGGTTTGTCGAGTCGCGACCTGAATGAATGAATGTGAGCTGCATGGGGAATTCGGCGAATGCGTGGCTCAATTTGACTGTAAGTCTTGAAAGCCAAACACTACGTGCCAACAAAGCAGCTGGCTACATTTTTGTCCTCCATCATGCTCTTTGTGAATATGCATTAAGAGCGTGCCTGCTTAGACCTGCCAGTTAGCCTTTGGAGATGATCCGGCTTCAGGACCCCCATGGCATTTCCAGGCATATGTCTGCTTGTCACCTGCTGAGTGCTTTCCACTTTGTGCGTCAGCCCACGGCCCACATAGGCCGCTGTTCATGGTCTATGCAAATATGGGGGGACCAGAGAGCAACTTTGCGCGGGATCAAAGATTTGCAGCTTTTGAAAGTCTGACACAGAGAGAAAAAATCCTGGTACAGTTTTATAATCTGCTGATTGAAATGCAAATTGAGCAAATGCTGAATTGATACCACAACTAACTAGAAGTGTAACAATACATGTATTCATAATCACACGTTGTGATGTTATTCATTCACTCAAAATAAAATGATTCACACTGTTCAAACCAGAGATAGGGACTCCAGTTTGCGACTCGGCCTCGAGTCACACTTAAGTCCCAGAGAGACTTCAGACTTGACTCGGACTCCTGTTTTGGGACTCGTGAACAACCATGATATTTCTTTTGGGGAAACTCTGAAAGGTCTGACAAGCTCAATGTCATTCCCTCCTTTTTGACATGGTAACCATATTACGCATCACACATCACGCGTACACATTAGTACTTCAGATGACACTATGGCAACCTACACAATAAATTCATTAAAAAGGTAGTTTTGGTTTGTAAATACAAGACTCGTTTGAAAAGTACTTACAGAATGGTCTGCCGCAGAAGAATACACAACGTGCTCAATATTGGCTGCACTGGTTTCACTTCCAGAACCATCATTAGGATAAAGATGGTATTGTAATGTCTACCGGACATTGTAAGGACGACGAGGAGGTGGTCGATCAACAATTTCATTATTCCAAAAATAAAAGAGGCTACTGTCGGCCGAACCACACCTAAACGACGTCAGCAAACGCAAATGTCCTCTCCTCAGGCAGCCACAAACACAGTCAGGACTCATGTCACGTTCCCCGACAGTCGGAAGTCACAAAACTCTTAACACTGACTACAGTACACATAACCGCCAGGTTGCAGATCCTCTGAAAAAGACAGTTACAACTCAGTGGTGTAGATAGAAATAGCTAGAGATTATTGAGATGGAAAGGTTGCTACTGCTTTGGCTTTAAGTTTTGATCACTGTTTCATTAATTCTTGTATTTAGTGTTTTATTACTGTATTTGATGTCCTTCATGTGTTCTTCCTACAGCGTGAGTGACTTAGGAGTTACTTTTGTTACAATTTAGGTATAAGAGCCAACTTACACCAAAATTCAACTTACATCACAGTTCGAACTCATACGTACTGTAACCCGAGGACCACCTGTAAATTTATTCTTAACGCAAGAACACAACTGACACTATGATTTTTGCATTAAGGAACTCGCGGATGGAATCGCGAAATTGGCCAATAAAAAAGGAATCTACTGTTAAGCGTGGAATCTCGCGGAAATTCTTTCGGTCTTCCTTGCCAGTCTGGTCTTGTGAAACTATGCAAGCTACACATATTCCTCACTTTCTTTCCTGGAGGCTTTGTCATCTTGGTTTGGGAGAAGATTTCCTTAGCCTGCGGAGCTTTGGTGTACCCTTTCCTCCCACTTTGGCCTGATCAGGAAAAAGTATCTCTAGTGTCTCTTGAATGGCTTTGTCAAGTTGACCATTGGGAGAGTTTGGGAGAGTCAAGCTATCAGATACTTCAAGAACGTCGTGTTCTTGAACTACTTCTAGAAGATCGTCAGAATGGTTTTGTCGAGTCATTCTTGACCTTTGGGAGAGGTCAAGATATGATATACTTCCGCAACTTTGTGTTCTTGGGCTACTTCAAGAACCTTGTGTTCTTGAATTCCTTGAGGGGTTGTCAGGATGGTATCCACATGGTTGTCTTCTTCAGGTATCTTGTGTTTTTTGTGATTGTTGTGAACCTTGAATTACTTCTTGAAGTAGTTCCTTTCCCATGTGAGAACCGTTTACAGTTGGTCTGTTTTCAGTGTTAGCTGTCATGCTAGCATTTTCACCTTTCACCTTTGATGCATTATCATGCTCGATGCTTGATTTGTTTGTGAAAGCCTTCTTGGCTTCTTTGGCACCCTCGACAAGAGCTGTCTGGCCTGCTCTATCCCTTCGAGCGACAAGCTTCACGTAGCTTCATCTGTTCACTGGTGAGATATCACATAGGTATCACATACTTGTAGGTATCAAACAAGTCAATTTGCCATCATAGTTTGTATCAGACATTTGAAAGGCATGCACTTTTAGCATCATAATCGTTATCATACTCTTTGATGAAGACACGTACAGTAATTTGACACATTTTTAACAATATGTTCTCAAATAAGCCAAATTGGACAGAACAGCTTTTACTTTGTAAACATCAACCGCTTGTACTGTTTCTTGAAATCGTTCATTTGAGTGCATTGTTTGAGTTCTTTACAAAATTCGTTCGATCATTTTTTTTCATTTTGTTTGGAAATATACCCATCTGAATTTTGGGGGCGGCATGGCGCAGGTGGTAGCGTAGTCGTCTCCCAACCTGAAGGTTGCAGGTTTGATCCTCCGTCCTCCCATGATCATGTCAAAGTATCCTTGGGCAAGATAGTGAACCCCCAGTTGCTCCCGATGCTGCGTCATCAGTAGGTAAATGTGCTAACAGTGTCAAAGCGCTTTGACTACCTTAAAGGTAGAAAAGCGCTATACAAGTGAAAGTCCATTTCCATTCCATGTACGCCAGCCGTTATTATCTCCTTTTTACTGTTTCCAGTTCATTTCCATTACAATCAGTTGATGTTTTTGCTTTACATTTACTGACAATATCAATGATTTGCTTTTTTCTCACACCAGTGAAGAACATGGAGTTGACATTCCTGTCTATAATTTCATTCCCTTCGTCCACTGACAAGAAACTTGGGATTCTTCCTTCCGGGTTTGGTCCAATTTTTCCAAAGAAGTTATAGAACCTTTAAACTACCTTGTTTATATTGTCATTTTTACCTTTTCCATCTGTGAAATATTGAGGGTAAGCTGCTTTCTTAACCCCCAATTCCTGATAATACTCTTTAGGATGCCCCATGTTGCTCTAATGTTGTTTTTATTCTTGTCTAGTGGTTGACTATAATATTCTTTCATACACACTCTCAAAATATGAGTTAACTTGTTTGTATACATTTTATATGTTTTTTTCTGCTTCTTTAGTTTTTTTTGGATAAGAAAACTCCTATATAATGTGTTTTTTTTCTTACAGGCATTTTGCAGTCCCTTTGTAATCCATGGCTGATTTCGCTTCTTTTCCTTGTTAAACATTTCTCTAAATGGGCAGTGCTTATTGGAGAACTTCATGTAAATATTTGGAAAGTTTTCATATGCTTCATCCACATCATTTTCACTGCACACGCACTCCCATCTTTGTTATTCTTTCTTCAAAGCGTTATTAATACTTTTCTCTGTGCATCGTCTTTGGCAAGTCCTTTCGTCTTCCATCTTTCCCTTTTTATAGTGCAAAGGGTAAAAAATGGAATTTAAAAAAATGTAAACAGAAAAAAATGATTTTGGAAGAAAAAAAAACTAACATGGAATTTGGGAAAAAAATAAACATATTTCATCAGGCTCTATTAAAGGAATTAAAAGGTTCTCTCTTTGGCTTCAAACTACACTTTTTTCAACCGAAAAATAAAAGAACACCACCAGCGGCTAGCAGATGTTACCAATAGTGTTTTAAAAGAAGAGATTGAACAAAAACTCATTTCTATATTTGTCACAATTCGAAGTTGGAACAAACATGCATGACTTTTATATCAACATTGTATCAACATTTTAAAGGGCATGCAGAGGTAAAGCCGAAAGCTACTGCCATCTTGTGGAGTTAAGAAAAAAAAAGTTGCAGAGGGCCACAGCTGTTAATGTTTTTTTTTACCCGGCGCTAATTAGAGACCCTGGCTGTCATTTGCTTTTTTAGATGAGACACCCGGCGACTATAGGAGACTCCACTCTGTTTGAGAGCTGGGATTAAAAAGTGCTGTATGCATGGTCAAACAGTAGCAAGGCCAGATTATACAGTCACTGCCTTGCTTGTAAATATTATTAGGACACGGCTCTTAAGTGGTGAGGGCCTCGCTCTCTCTCAATTGAAACAAGCCTGAAACTAGTCTATTGGATTAGCATGCTTAACCATCACCATCAAACACACACACACACACACACACCCTCGCTGGTCCTCCCCGGTCCGTTCGGATTGTGCACAGCTGCTGCCCAACAACCCCGATAAAAATCAAGCAATTTCACAGTGAGCGCCATCCTGTCATTCCCTAATCCACAAGGCGGCATAGGACACAAGTTCACATGAAGCTCACTGTCTTTTCATGAGGACCCCTTTTAGATCGTCACAGTGAGCATAATACTGATCCAGGGTGTGGACTGGACCGCCAGACATGCAAACTAGGCCTCCATATGACAGGAACACTTTTTTAGGAATGTACTACAAAAACGTCAAAGTCAAAGATCCTCTAATAGCACGAGCACTCTGCTGCCGAGTGAGTAGGCATTGTTGATAAAGCCATTATGCCCAGTAGTTCCTCACTGCAAGCCTCCAGCCTGCACTCTGTCCTTTCAGCCCCCCAGCCTCCATTTAAAGAAGGATGTTTCACCAAGGTTCAGTCAGAGGACAAAGAGGTACTTCACAGGGGGAAGTGAGCAACAAAAAGGAATGACTCCAAGAGGCAAGGAAATTGATTTGACTGCACAAATGTGGGCAGGGGTGCACACAGCAGGACACACCTCTGTGCTGACACATTTACACTTTAGACCAGAGGTCCCCAACCACGGGGCTGCGACCCACTCCCGGTCTGTGGGCGGGGCTGAACCAGCCGTGGAAAACTTCAAGAAGCAATGATAAAAAAAAGTTTTGTCAGTAACTACATCGAATTTCATGCAATTGCATATCAATTTTGGAAACAAGGATATTGCAAAAATAATATACTGTTAGCAAGCCCACAATTTTTGGATGGTTAAGTTTTGTTGAGTTTCTCCAAGCGTTTATTCCCACTTCAGCATCCTTCTGTATAACTTTCTCTGATGCTGCCAAAAATACTTCCTGTTCTTCTTTTCGCCTTATGTTTCCCAATGCTGATGCTGTGCGTGAATGCATAAAGGTGAGGTTTGATGACATCATGTGTTCAGTTCGAGCGGCACAACAATTAACCTCAAGTTAATTCATGCTAACGCCCTGCCTGTCACCCACACGTCAAACAATGATGTGATCAGCTTCTTGTAAGTAAGTTGGAAGTTACTTTTTTGATTTTGTTCAGTGCAGTCAGACAGGATGTAACACGCACATTTTGTTTTGACGACCGGATGTGTGTTGATGGTCTTTGAGCCTTCACAACGTCAGTGGTCATCTTAATAAGTGCCCGGTTACATTGTGCTTTTCTCTGTTTTTTACACAACACAAAAGAAATTAGTCCCCGCTCCACCAGAGGTTTGTTGGACCGTGAACTCGTCCGTGGACTCAACAAGGTTGGGGACCACTGCTTTAGACGACATGTTGTAGTATAAAAAAGGACCCAAAATGAAAGCTCAAGAGGCATTAGCTCCGCTGGCAAATGACTAGAAAGCACAGAGATGCTGTTTTCTCCCTTTTCTGCTCTTCCATGTTGAGTTTTCTCTGGCCTACTGTATGGATTAAAGACCTTAAAGTTTTCTTTCTGGACACAACATTGCTTTGATGCTAAGGAATGAAGACAGCAAGAATTATGAGGTGAAATTCCTTTCACACCCTTCATAGGGGTTAAACGTCACACGGAGGCTATGTTGTTATGTGATACAACACAAGATGACGTGTTTTAAACATATATCATCGAGCAGCTAGTAGGTAAACATGCCTAACAGATACCTTGCTAAATTATGCTTTAAAGTGCACACGTTAATATTATTATTTTCACCGTGAAAAATTACATTGAAAGGCGTTTTCCCTGTGTTGCTGTGACTTTCATCACTAAAATCACACCGGCGTTGCCCACTCCATTGTTTCGGTGTTGTGGTGGCACATTTTTTGTTGAATTTCTGTCGTTGTTGTACGTATTTTGAGTGTTGTGTGGCAGGCTTTTGCTCACCTGAGCAGGAGTAAGCTTGTCCACCTTTTCAAAAGACCCAATTCGCAGCAATAAATGGACCAGGCAAGTGCAACGAATGCGAGCAAAATGGAGACCTTCAGATTTGGCGGTATTGTGCTTGGCACAATTTGAAGACAATTTGTTTTTGTACTATTCCTCAGTTAAAGGAAAGTTTGGGAGTGGGTGTGTATTGCCGGAGTGTGCTTCAACCATCTGCTGTCCCGATGTTCGATCGGGGAAAAGCTTGCCAAGGTGACAGTAAGTAAATCCACATTTCTGTGCTAGATATACTCTACCAATCTTAGAATGATACGTTTTCATGTCAAATTTCAATGCTAGCATACAAGCTAAACAAACATCAGTTTTCCTCAATCACTGCTCACTGGTCTTACAGTAACGAGTAACTTACAGTATGCATATATCGCTGTGGCAATCACTGCCAGCAAAACAACATTCCTGTTTATTATTAACATTTAGGTGTTATACCAGAAGACAGCCTCCCACTGTTGACACATTCGTTATTGGCTGCCTGGTCTTCAGATTCATTAGAATCTGTGCCCATGTTGCTCCGTTGCTCGTCAAGATATGGCTCAAATCTGTATGGTCTGATGCCCAACGCCCCCTCAAACACCGCTTCATTTTCTTCTACTTCAAAAAAGTCTTCAATAACCGAAGAACACTCTGAAATGTCAGAAAGTAGCTCTCTTTCCTCGCTCTGCTGTGCCTCCATGGCTGGAGTGACTGCTGAAAGGGTTCCGGGTGTGACGTCGCCGCCAAGATGGCGGCGGTTCAGAAACTCGCTGTGAGGAGTGTCAATATCATGTCAAAATAACCACTTCATTTCACTCCAATTTCATAGTTGGTTTATATTTATGACAGTATGACAAAAATGTTTTATTGAGTACTTTCATTTAGTTGTTTTGTGTGAACTTTTTTTGGTGTCATGAGCACTTTAAAGGTATACAAAAGTGACTTTTTATAGATGTGGTGCAGTATTGCACTGCTTATGAGCACCAAACATCTATCATATCCCTCACTAGTTTTCTCCAACTTTGACAGAAGAGGCGCCTAATTGCTTGCTTTTAAAGTTCCGGCTAGGCTTCGCGACACATCTTAAAATGGAACCAACTCGTCGTCAGTCAGGTACATAAGGGCTGTGAGTAGTAGCTGCTCTAACTGGAAAAAAGGATGTGAGTAGATAAACTAAAGATGTCATTAAAATGGCACTGCGATTATTACCGTATTTTCACGACCATAAGGCGCACTTAAAAGTCTTAAATTTTGTCCAAAATGGGCGGGGCTCGGGATGCTTGGGCTAACGTGTCTGATGCACTGTTCGAGCTTTCACAAAAGCCAGCATCATTTCTGAGGCGCTGCACGGCAACGACGACAGGGAACCTGGCGTGTTTGATGGAGAACTTGCCCCGCTCTTCATTTGGGATACAACAGATGAGGACTTTGATGGATTTGTGGATGAGGATTGATCAAAATAACGTGAGTACATTGTTAGATACTTCAATAAAGTACAACCGAACTCAGTTTTGCTCTCGCTGGCTTTTTAAAAACATACAATAGCATGCATGCTAGCGTATTGTAGCGTCGCTGGGAGCACTTCCTGTTCCCCAGCGTGCTTTGCAGTGGTGTTTTGGCGCAAATGCTCTTAAAGTTACATTGTTGAGCTACATAGTTGTTTGTTATTGTTCTGCAAAAGTAGCGGTAGTGTCTCTGTGTTTGCATTGCTGTGTGATGTTTTTAGTTGTGCACCATGACTGAGACTGTTGTGTTGAGGGATGACCTTCCTGATTTCAAGTGGGTTTGATAAACTGAATGAGAGGTCTGCTCTTAATTTATCTAAAGTAAGAAAGCATTGTCGCTTCCTCTGAGCGACGCTGTATGTTTTAGCGTGCATACCTGCGCCCAAAAATACGGTGTGCCTTGTGTATGTGTTAAATACAAAAATAGCACCTGAAGCTGAGACTGCGCCTTTTTATACGGTGTGCTTTGTGGTCGTGAAAATACGGTACCTCCCATTAGGAAATAGCCATGTTAACATGGCCACAAAAACGCTGTCATGTAAACACACCAATGAGAATATTCTGATCTGACCAGCCTCAAAATTTCCTTCCAAGGTTATAGTAGGTCATACCAATTCAGAGCAGTGTGGACAAGGAGCACGGACAAGGAGCTCGTCTGACCCACCCTTTGTTAGTTGAACCCACCCCGTGAAAACGCCCATCACTTGATGGAGGACAGCTTTGTAAAAAAAAATAAATAAAAAAATCAGGCTTCACTACACATATTAAGCAAAGCCTGGAGCTCTGTCAGCTACAGATGTGGGAGCTGTAAGTTTGATTTGAAAATAAAATTGCTTTGCTTTTGCGCAAACAGCTTTAGTGATTTTGAAAATGAAACATTAAACAATGCAGACTGCTAGCAGGTACAGTAATTCTACTTGTCAACAACAAATACAAACTTTCTTTTTTACAGTATGAAAGTGCAACTTTATTTTTAGGCCCAGTGTTCCAAAACAGAAGACGCAAGATGGTTTTCAAGCCTTGGCTTCTTTGTGTCCTATGTGGAAAATTAGTACACCTCTGTACCGTACCGATACATTTTATACGATCACATGTACCGCTACAAATGTACCATTATTTCACATCGTTTCCAATCTTTTTTTTCTTTTGTAAAGACAGTAGCTGTTTCATTTAAAATAACACTAAAATCAGATGTGTTTGATGGATGCTAAAACTCTTTTTATTATGAACACATCACTGAATCCTGCAACCACAGCTGAGCAATCAAACACTGCCATCTTAGTTTAGATTATGGATTAATGGTCAAAATGTACAGCAACACGCAAAACCACGTATCATATTTGCACAGCCGCTTTCAGCATGGGGGCTGCTAATCAAATAGGGGGATGGGAGGTGGGGTGGCCGCCACAATCTTGCAAAAAAAAAAAAAAAAAAAGCAGAGAAATTCCCTGAGTGTAGTTTGAACTTTACAGTAGAACATGACGTGAAAGAAGGTTTTAATAAATGTATGCAAGCTCTTTGGCCTGAAGCCATGTAATGATTTTTCTTCTCACTCTGTTGCAGGTGACGGCCTTTGATTCTCGCAATGTCACACCTCCAGTGGTGCAGCCACTAATAACACACACACACACACACACACACACACTCACTGTGGCTGCTCCAGGTGCCAGAGTGTGAAGGGATCAGCGAATGGTGGCACTCGCCTGAAGCTGGAAAGTGGCCACGGCGTTAATGAAAGCAACGGAAGAGGTTTGCTGCTCATCGACACTTTATGAGAAATAATCAAAAACAGAGCTGAGGCCCAACACAAAAGCTGTCTCAGAGGACGCGCTCACTCATCATGCCTTTACATAAAGCTGGCCTATCCAACTGGCGGACGTTATAGTAGTAATCCGGTGCTTCTCAAATAGTGCAGGGGGGCAAGGTGTCGGTGGGGCGATGGCATTATCAACAACGTCTTCTCAGTGCAATTATGGAAAGTTCTGGATAGTTCCTTTCATTTTAATCTGAAATGACAAAAATGATCAAAACAGCTCAACTTTGACCCCAATGGGATGTCAGGGTAGAGTAAATGTTATTTTTACAATAAAATAACGACCCATTTCCAAAATAGTTATGCATTTATGTACTACTGAGCCGTGGACCTCTGATATAGAGTGTTATTGCAGCAAATGCTTAAAAAAGCAGAGCACCTGTCATTTAGAGCGTCTCTGACTAGCGTAAACATATTGCTGGTCTACTTTATGACTTCACGTGTGACTATATTATCCATTTGGTCAGGTGACAGTGTAAAGGTATAACAGATCCTTGCATTGACATCCTTTCATCTGTTTTCTATGCCGCTTGTCCTCATTAGGGTCACGAGTAATATACAAAATAAGAATAATAGCGAAGGGAGAAGTCCGGCCCCTGCGGTCCTTAGCCCTGTGATCAGGGATCAGTTTATGAGCCATCATGACATGATGGATGTCTCCATCCATAATGCTCTTGAAGATATTATTTCCACTCTGCTGCTGCTGCTAGATGAGATGTTGAGCTCGCCTGCTTTGCTTTGCCTGTAGCCAAAAAGCAGCCTAATTGTGTTTTGTCCCATATGTGAATTATTATTAACAGGGAATCATTTACCGCACTTCCTTTGCCAATTTCCTAAATTAAAAAAAAAATTGCATGTTGAGATTTACTGTTTAAAAAAAACCTTGCACCTCGCCTCCTCCTCCTCCCTCCAACAACACCATTTTTGGTGACAGCTTCCAGCATCGCCATGGCAACTCCCAATCTGCGAGGATGGCGGCCCTTGCCGCGCCGTGTGTTTGGTTGGCGTGAGACTCTGAGAGGCGCAGGTGGAGCACATATGGAACAATGGGGCCTGGTTTAAAGAGGAAGAAAAAGAAAAAGAAACACCCTGCTTGCTTGTTTGCTGCATGTTAATCCCAGCGTTATTTTCTCTAGTGCTGCTTGCATTCTGGGCCTGAGCCAGAACTGCTTTATGATGCGAGAGTCCGCGTTTTCACTGTCCTTCACGAAAAGACAGCGATGATTCCTCCTGATTGCCGTGTGGCACCGCTACATCATCCAGTCATACAGGCCATACATGCTGACTTTTAATGACTTTTGTGGCTCATATGGCTGCAAAGCGGCCTCGCAATGTTATGGAAATGATGAGCATGTGCAGTAAATAAATCAATCATCCAAGGGGCCTTATCTATCACTGCACATTTAACCAGTCAGCTCCTATGTCGGTTAATTAAAGCACAATGGTCGAGGAGAGGAACCTGGCAGCGGTCCTGCCTCTGTTTAAGCCTCCTCTAGGCCTGCTGGCTTTCTACAGACAGATGATATTTGCCCCGTTGCACCCACACGCACCCCTCCCTTCATCCCAGCTGAACACATAAATCATCTTCGAGGGACTGGGCTTGGACCCCCAAATTCCATAAACAATGGTGTTTGTCCACAGATACCAAACAGAATCGCTGGATTCTCTTCAAAGCAAAAACAAACAAACAAACAAAAAGAAGCACTTATCTTAGGGCATATTGCGCAGATTTGGAACAAATCAATTAAGATGCTGTGCCACATCCCTGCGTGCAGATATTGTATAGAATGTTCCACTGCTGCGTTGCTTTCATGTGTGGTCTGAGCGGGGAGATAAGAGTGTGTGTGCGCACTTTAGGGGGAGTCTAATTGTGTAACGCACATGGCAAAGTTCAATTTTTGAACATCCTTAGCGGCCATGCTGGGCATTATCCCATACCATAGTATATTTTATATTTAATATATTTTTTAAATACGTGTCAGAGGTCCCACAGTAGCGTATTGGAAGTGTGTTGCTTAAAATCTAGCCTTGATTTTGGAATTTAGACAAAGTGCTTTTAGTAAGCCCTACTGGGAACTGTGTTGTGTGTCTGTAGCTTTAAGGCTAATGAGTTGTGTCATCAAGAAGTGCTATTATGCTTTTTTACTTACACACTGTAACGCTACACTTGTCCAATGTATCCATCCATTCCATCCATTTTCATCCGCTTATCCAGGTCCGGGTCGCGGGGGCAGCAGTCTTAGTAGGGAAGCGCAGACTTCCCGGTCCCCGGCCACCTCCTCCTTCCCAGGCCAGCTGTGAGACATAATCCCTCCAACGTGTCCTAGGTCTGCCCCGGGGCCTTCTCCCGGCTGGGCATGTACCAAAACACCTCACCAGGGAGGCGTCCAGGAGGCATTCGAACTAGATGCCGGAGCCACCTCAGCTGGCTCCTCTCGATGTGAAGGATGACCGAGCTCCTCACCCTATCACTTAGGGTGAGTCCCACTACCCTACGAAGAAAACTCATTTCAGCCGCTTGTATCCACGATCTCGTTCTTTCGGTCATGACCCAAAGCTCATGACCATAGGTGAGGGTGGGAACATAGATCGATCGGTAAATTGAGAGCTTTGCCTTCCGGCTTAGCTCTCTCTTCACCACAACGGTCCGGTACAGCGACCGCATTACTGCAGACGCTGCGCCAATCCGCCTAACGACCTCACGCTCCAACCTTCCCTCACTCGTGAACAAGACCCCGAGATACTTGAACTCCTCCACCTGGGGCAGGACCTCATTCCTAACCCGGAGGGAGCAATCTACCCTTTTCCAACTGAGAACCATGGCCTCAGATTTGGAGGAGCTGAGTCTCATCCCAGAAGCTTCACACTCAGATGCAAACCGTCCCAGTAAACGCTGCAGGTCACAGCTCGATGAGGCCATCAGGACCACATCGTCTGCAAAAAGCAGAGATGAGATCCTAAGGCCACCGAACTGGACTCCCTTGACGCCTTGACTGCACCTAGAAATTCTGTCCATGAAAATTATGAACAGAATCGGTGACAAAGTTCAGCCTTGGCAGAGCCCAATGTTCACCGGAAACAGGCTCGACTTACTGCTGGCAATGCGAACCAGGCTCCTGCTCCGGTTGTACAAGGACTGAACGTCATGTAGTAGTGTGCCACCAATCCCATTCTCCCAGAGCACCCCCACAGGACACCGCGAGGGACACGGTTGAATGCCTTTTCCAAGTCCACAAAGCACATGTAGACCAGCTGGGTACCCTCCAAGTACCCTCCAGTACCCTTGCAAGGGTGTAAAGCTGGTCCAGTGTTCCGCGACCAGGACGAAAACCACATTGCACCTACTGTAGCCGAGGTTCGATTAACGGTTGTACGCTTCTCTCCAGCACCCTGGAATAGACTTTCCCAGGGAGGCTGAGGAGTGTGATCCCCCTATAGTTGGAACACACCCTCCGGTCACCCTTCTTGAAAAGGGGGACCACCACCCCAGTCTGCCAATCCAGAGGTACTGTTCCCGACTTCCACGCAATGTTAAAGAGACGTGTCAGCCAAGACAGTCCCTCAACATCCAGAGCCTTGAGGAATTCAGGGCGAAACTCGTCCACCCCCGGAGCTTTGCCACTGGTGAGCGTTTTGACTACCCCAGATACCTCAGCCACGGTGATGGAACTATCCGCGTTCGTGTCCTCAGCCTCTGTTTCCTCTACGGAAGGTATGTCAGTGGAATTGAGAAGGGCCTCAAAGTATTACTTCCACCGCCCGACTATATCCTCAGTCGAGGTCAGCAAGCCCCCATCCCCACTGTAAACAGTGTGGACCATTGACAGTTGACAGCTCAGCCCCTCTCTTTACCCTCGTGTCCAGAACATGCGGACGCAGGTCTGATGATACGACTACAAAGTCGATCATAGACGTGCGGCCTAGGGTTTCTGGTGCCATGTGCACTTATGGACATCCTTATGTTGGAACATGGTGTTTGTGATGGACAAACTGTAGTTCGTAGTAAACCCACGCATGCACGGGGAGAACATGCAAACTCCGCACAGAAATGCCCAAGAGAGAATCGAACCCAAGTCTTCCCAATCTCCAGACTGGGACTGTGTGGTCAACATGCTAACCACCAGGAAATATGACCACATTAGTCCAGTACTCAGGTCTCTGCGCTGGCTTCCTCTCGCTCAGAGAATAGACTTTAAAACAGCTCTGCTTGTGTACAAGTCTTTTAATGGTCTTGCGCCAAAGTACATCTCTGACATGTTAGAGCCACATAAACCATCTCGGGCTCCGGGAAGGTCAGGGAGGGGTCTCTTGCGAGTGCCCAGAGTCAGGACTAAACACGGTGAGGCTGCATTTCAGTTTTATGCTGTCAAAATGTGGAACAGTCATCCAGAAGATGTGCGACGATTCTCCATTTGGCAATGTCCAAACTCCAGGCTGAAAACACTTCTATTCAACTGTGCATTTGAGAACTAAAAAATAAATGATTTTGGAACGATTTTGTGTTGTTGTGAAATGATTTTATGAAGTGATTTTATCCTTTTTTTCTGTAAAGCACTTTGAATTACCTTGTGTACGAATGGTGCTCCATAAATAAACTTTAGAAACTTTGCCGGTGCTTAAATTGTACCTGAACCAGTAATTTAAAAAAGGAGAACATAAAAATCTTGTGAAAAATGAATGCCTTTTTATTTTTACGCAATTTTGTGACATGCAAGTTGAACAGAATAGTAATTTTAGTCCTCCAATAGTATAAAAAAAACATAAGTAATAAATTCACCACTATGAAATAAAATTCACAACAAATTGTCATAATTACCTGAGACAAAGGAGCAATAATACAAAACACTGTGAATGTGGGGAAAAAACGGCAATATTTTACAGTTCTAAAAGGGACTGTAAGGGACAGGAAGTGGAAAGGAGATTTGATTTGAGGCGTGGAGCAGATCTGTTGCTTTTTCCTTGGGGTTAATACATTTATGCAAATGCAGTTAGAGTAACAGTTGCACAAATAATGCCATGTCTGGTCTCCCTTTTAATTTAACTAGTGGCAGCTGGTTAAGTGAACGAGTAAACAACCCAGTTGAAAGTGTGCGAGTTTTGAACGACTCGGTTACTACTCAGCCATCTCTAGTGGGCTCCGGTGCCATTGTAGTACAGACTTTCGGTACGCATCCCTGCCAACGTTGGTCGCCGACTGACGGATAGTTGGCAGAGCTCCAGGCTGCATTTTAAGATGTGTAGCAAAGCCTGCCTGTGGGATCAGACACCAATGTACTTAGCCTTCTTCTTCCATATACAGTACCTCTTAAACACCGTATGTTTGTACTGTTCCTCTAAAGCGGCTCAAATCCCCCTTTGAATGTCGAAAAACCACAAATAATGACACACCTGTAGACGTTTTTTATACTCTGACCTTTTAATATGCCTCTCCCAGTTCTTAAATGCATTTTAAATTCAGAAACAATTACATGCATACAGTACATTACAAAATGTGCAGTTACACAGCATCATGTCTTGTCAAAGCATCTTCCTGCTGGAAAATTTTGAGTGAAAGGACTTGGGAGACCGCACCCTCTGCTGGCCCACTCTTTTTTTCCCCTGCAGATAGTGCCATCAACTAAATTTCTATTGAAATTATCAGAAAAAAACAAAGTATTTTCAATTTGAAGCAGAGGAAATAAACCTGTGAATACGCAAGGGAGCGTATTCACAGGTTTATTGCCCATTGTCCACACTGAAGCTATTTTACATTCTACTATTCATCACATCACTTTCTTATTTGATTTGTGGCGCGTCGTTCAAAAGAATAAAATAAAATAAAACAAATCAATCCTCCTTTCTGTGTAGAACATCAGTGCGTTGGATGAGTCATGCTGCCGCTCCGTTTATTCTTGTCTTAATTATCTTTGATTTCCTTTGGACTTTATTTGTGCAAAGGAAATCAATGGCAGCAGTCTGTGGTCAAGACAAATTGTACGATCAGTAAGTCACCAGCTGAGTGACTCCTTGCAAATGCAAAGTCCGCTCATTGATTAGTGCAAGATGAATGCATTCGGCTCCCTCTTGGACTGCTTCTTCTCATCTACATCGCCGCAAATGTGTTATGTTAGAGGTTTTTTATTGCTGTTAGTCAAGCAAAACAAGCAATGTGGAAATGATCTCAGAGCATTATGGAACTGATCGATAAAATATCTAGCATATTTTAGATTAGTTGCATGTTTTAAAGAAGCCAGTCTGTTTCGTCTTTTTCTTTTAGTGGTAATATAAATGGGAAATGTGTGATTAGGATTCTTAGTTCAGGGTCATGGTGTTGGAACGCAGCCCAGAGGGGAGACAATGTGCCAGTTCATTGCACACACACGCACACACACACGTACGCACACTCTATAAGTAAAAACACTACAACACTATCTGTCTGCTGTATGATAGTTAGTATATTATTTCATTATATCATGTATCTTGTGAGACCTTCCCTCAAACTAATGTCATACAATGAACACATTATACTTCTTTTAAGGTGATGCCACTTAATGCATTTCACAAATAAACACTGTTTGTGCAAGGCAAATACTGCAATATGCTATGCAAGTTACATGAAAGTGCCACAACTATTTGAAACATTTTGTCTCAACAAAATAGACATAAAAAAATCATGACCGATAGTCAACTATTATATATTATTCTAACTTTTACAACATGTCCTCCTACTATCAACAGCAACGATACAGTTTGGAAGGCTGCACATTTGTACGTGGCACAAACATCCATTTAAGAACAAAACATGAAACTCTGGACTCATACAATCAGTGAAATTATAAACTGGTTATATATCTTGCTTATCATTATTTTGCTGCATAGCTGTGTGTGATTCTTCCTGTGTTGTGGTAGTAGATTAGAAGTATTGAAGGAAGACGCCTTACTCCCCCTCACATAAATAGTATTTACAGTCATTGCAAATTGCATACAATGCCCTCCAGAGGTATTGAAACAGTGAGGTCAATTTGGCAGGTGTGTTTTTTGCCCAGGTGTGTCCTATTACATTGCTTATTCAGTCAGTAAATGGCACACTGAATGTCTACGCTCAGTTTCAGATTGCGTAGGCTAGGTTTTGCCTGCGTAGACTGCATTTAGTGGTGAAAACAACATGAAAACCAGAGAGCTGTCTATGGGTGAAAAACAAGTAATTGTGAATCTGAAAGAAGATGGAAAATCAATCAGAACCATTGCACAAACATTGGACATTGGACATTGCACAACAAAAGTACAATGACTACACAAAAAAATGCAAACCACTCATGAGCATGCGGAATACGAAGGCTTGGCTGGAAATTGCCAAAAAGCACGGAGATGAGCCCAAAAAAGTGTATCAGTCCATAAAACTTCTGTCTCAATGGTTTAGGCTCATCTCTGATCTCCAATTGTACGTTTGTTCATGAAGTAACAGTAGATAGTGATGCCTTCACTCCTGTTCTCTGCAGGTTGTTGCTGATGTCACGAACAGTTGTTTTCGGGTCTTTCTTTACAGCTCTCACAATGTTTCTGTCATCAACTGCTGATGTTTCCTGTGGTCCACCTGTTCCACATCTGTTACTGAGTACACCAGTGGTTTATTTGTTCCTCAAGCCATTCCTATGGTTGAACTGGCTATTAGCCATGTTTGTGCAATGGTTTTGATTGATTTTCCATCATTTATCAGATTCATAATTGCTTGTTTTCCCTGATAGACAGCTCTCTGGTTTCCTTGTTGTTTTCACCTCAAAATGCAGTCTACACAGGAAAACCTAGCCTACGCAATCTGAAACTGAGCGTTGACATTCAGTGATATTTATTGGTTGAATAAGCAATGCAATCGGACGCACCTGAGCAACAAAACACACCCGCCAATACGTTTGCTCACTTACAAAATGGGTGGGTTGAAACAAAACGTGCTATCTTCTAAGCCGTGCATCCAATCCAGATGTAAATGCATGGAAATAAAAGCTGAAATGTTGCTCTCTGGTATCATGTTCCTCTTTTGATGTCAAACTCAAACGTTTTCAGTCTACAGCAAAAATAAAAAAACTTGACCTCACAATGGCAAAACCTGGAAATAATTCCACACTGCACACATACTGAGCTAGCTGGCTATGTTGCTCTGTGGAGCATGGTGCGGTTTGATAGGTGTCACTCGCGCGCCGATGTTAATACCAGCAGAAAAACGATACTGATATGATCCAATAACTCATTTTTATGTCAATGTTGGACGATAATATCGGTCGGCCGGTATTATGGGACAGCCTGTGACGTTCTGCAGGACGGGAACGAGTGTTCCCTGTCCTGCGCTCTTATTTTGGCGGGCTGTGCCTTCTCCGGGGCGGAAGAGGCAGCCGCTTCTCGCCTGGTGGCCCCGCACCTGCGGCCAATTAACATTAATGGCAGATAAAAGGCCAGTGCGTTCGAATGTGCGGCGCTGGTTCATTATTATTGTCTTTGTTATCCAGGCTTCTCGTCTCCAAGTCAGTGCGGTAACTTAAACAATTTACTTACCTGTACTAATTGCACCTTTGTCACAGAGCCTTTCCTCTGTCGCCTTTTGTTTCTCCTGCTTCTATAATTAAAGTACCCTTACTTTTTGCACTCCGTGGCTTCGTCTCTGCATATTGGGGTCCAAACCACACCGAGAACGTGACACAGCCCTACGAATGATGCACCATTCTTTAATCTAAAAAAACAAATTAATAAAAAAAAACTAATTTACTACAAATTGGTTTAGAAAAATATACAACAGCTTGTAACAATAAATATGTAAAAGAAGAAATATTATGAAATATAATAAATAATACATCAGCTACATAATTTTTTTCAACGTTTAGAGTCAAAGTTGATCTTTTAAGCTACAATTACAATTTATTATTTATAATGATGTGATAATACTGTATATATAATTTATATGTATAAATATATAATAATCCTTTGTAATAATGAAGGAGAATTCCTAATTAATGTCTTTTCACGTTTTAACATTTAACATCTAACAAAGTGTAGATGCTGGATTTCTTCTATTAAAGTTTTTTGATCTCAAAGTCAAACATAAAGTTTTTCAATGTACAATTTTAATAGATTACCAAATAGTCTTGCTTAATATTATTTTTGATAATTGCAGATCTTTGTCTTTTCAGGTTTTTGTTTTCAGTGTGTCCCTTGTTCTTATGCAGGCCATGTTTCTTTTTTGTTTAAAAAATGAAAAAATTCAAATAAACACACAAGCTGTAAGCCACGAATGGTCCCCGAGCCTGCCTTTGGACACACCTGGTCTACATCCATAAAGCTCAATGCATGATAATCAGTGCACACTTAAACGTCTCCATCCAGCCATTATTAAAAAGAAACAACAAACAAATCAATCATTAGTGAGGGTAGCACATCAGCTCTAATCAGGAAATCATATAGATGAAATGTTAATCATGGCTAACGCCATAGCGGTGGGCTTTTGCCCAAGAAGACAGATGGAGCCTTAATGAGAATAACGAGGGGTCTTTGTCTCTACACGGCGATGGAGATGCCACAACAAGAGTAGCGCCACCTTTGGAAAAAAAAGTAATGGAGGAAGATGGTTGAGAATGCCCACAAACGGGCGCCATGACTGCTATAGGTGATGTCGTCCTGGTGGCAGGAAGGGAGCAAATAGCAGCTAACACCTGTCACACACATTCAGCATCAGACATTAGCATCCGTCTCTTTTAGCGCCGCATGAATGATGAATAATTACTCTTGTTTCAAAACCTGCCTATTAGCGCTAACCAGCTTATATTGGACATCTGTCTGAGCCATATAATTGGCCGCCGTCACATCGGGCTTCACGCGGCGGCAGAAAAACGCACTGGCAGGGCCCGGGCATCGACGACGAGGCGAGTCAAGTGGAATTGTGTGAGATGAAAGTTGAAAACACAACACATATGTCCACGTGCGCTCCTGGTTGGCATGTTATTGGCACAGTCGGCTCCGGGAACATATGTTTAGAACTCAGGAGGCTCCAGGCAGGAGGGAATAGAGCCGCTTTTGAAGTCAAGTGCTGTATTAAGCAGGGAAGCGGCACACTTGTGTGGGGACGCTCTTCTGGTTCAAAGGGATGGTAAAGGAACCGCTCCGGGGAGCGTCCAACATCAAGCGCTGACCCCGCCGCTGTTTCCCTGCTACCTTCTGCCGCGTGCCCTGCCGCCGTATGCTGTGGTTCCCAAAGACCGGCAGGCCTGTGCCATCTGGCCTCGCTTCGGATTCCCCGGACTCACATTGGGAATCCAAACTATGCCACCTCCCTTCCCTCTGTGCGTCATCTCAGCCCCGCAGCTTCATCCCCGCTTGACTGTTGGCTCCAGCTCTCCAAGTGATCCCAGTTGCCCTTTCTCACTGTAATCCCTTCATGACGGGATCCCTTTATGTTCACAGCGACGCGCTCGATGGTTTTTAAGATGAAGGTCCGTCCCTGGAGGTTTTGCCATCTTGCATAGTCATTTACATGACCTTCAGCATGTCACACAAAGACATCTTTTCAGTCGAAATCTTTACCAATGTTCTTCCTATTTCATTCCTGTTGTTGCACGGAAGTAAAGTACACCTTCTGCGGTTGGATGGATGGTTGCCATAATGTGATGCTGACATGACTGCTGTTTGAGAAATCTGATGCTGATGTGGAGATGTTAAAATCCTTCTTTGCATTTACGCAAAAGTGACTTTTTAATGACGTGCTAACAGTAACATGTGTCATCTCCCTCACTTGTTTGCTCCACTGTTGAGAAAAGAGGCGCTCAAATGCTTGCTTTTGAAGTTGCAGCTATCCATGAAGGAAAAACCTCCTTCCTCGTAGACATTTTGCGGCCTCTGACCCACCTCTAGATAGATGAGCCCACCCCGAGTATATGCCCACCACTTTGTAAAAAAAGCAGGCTTTGCTACACGTCCTAAATAAAATCTGGAGCAGCAGCAGATGTTGGAGATGCAAGAAACTACACAGAAAATTACCTTGAATTGTCTTTGGAGTAGAGATGACATTTTCAAGGGTATTTAAAATGTGAGAATAGAAAATATAGTAAATATATAAAATATGGTTCTATTTATTTATTTCAGCTAAAAAGGTCCCGAATATACAAAATGGGCTTCTTAATTATGTTCTCACTAGAGATGGGTACCAAAACTCTGTTCCATAACGGTACCAGTGCCGACGTTATAACGATAACAACCAGACCCAAAAAAAAGTAGCTATGTATGCCTCATTTTGGTGGTAATTAATGCAGACTCAGCCACCTGCAACAAGTGCTTGAAGGTGATAGTATGCCTCTTGTAACATCTTGTAATTCTTGACACAGGAACACAGGAGCCTGACGCTCGTTTTAATAATTATTGTACCAAAAACAGTGCTCAGTTCCAACACTGCACACACATCCACAACATCAACACAACACTTCCTCATGATCACCCACAGCGAGTGAGGTGCGTTCACGAACAGCGGAATTCTGAACACAGCATCAGCAATGTCAAGCACATTCCCTGTGTTCTCTTCTTTATTGCTGCTGGTTTTGCTGGGATAATTATGCCAAGATGTTGTAGATTTGAATTCATTTTGGTGAATTTCTTACTTAGTTAAAAAGTCACTGACATGATTGATCAACTTTGCTTGAATATGTTATATATCGTTGGTAATTATGTGCTATATTGTTTGTTTTTTGAAAGCGAACGGTAAATTCGCAACAAATATATTTATAGTTCATGGCGGCATCCATGACGAACTCTTTGTTGCAGCAAAGTGTCATTTCCGGAAGTGATGTCATCGGGGTGACAGCTACACAAACATACCGGTGTACGAGACAGAGGATGTTTACGGTGATTATAGCGAAGATTTGAGCGATGTGTCAATAGTTTTCGAGGAGAAAAGAAGGGAGATACATTGAGAGATGAAATAGAGAACTTTCAGAACATGGATTTAAGCCTTAAGACATGGAGATGAAGATTGGTCGCCTTCAAAACACAGAATGGTAAATGTAAAGTACTCTGGAGTTGCTTGTCCTGTAATTATTGCTTTAAATCGGCTTATTAATGAGCTTAAAGGAGTCGTTATAGCCTGATTTGTTTAAATCATACCTGTTTAAATCATACCTGTTTAATGTTTATATAACATGTATAATGCTTTGCAGCCTTGTCGCTATGATAAAATAGTGTTGAGAATACAATATGTAAACAAGACATGACTTATTCTGTTCTGTGGCAACTTTGAAGTAGTGGTCGGTATATTCGGTTATATGCATTTTCATAATGCGTCTATACCATACTTTCAAGCAGGCATTCGTGAAATGAACCCTGTAAACCTAAAAAAAAACCTCTCTTGTTTTCTGTATTTGCTTCATCCCTTTTTGTCTTAAACCTTCCTCTTTCGGAAAAGAGAACAAACTTACAATATCACTTGGATACTATGAACATCCAGCAGCAACACGATGTTTTAGCATGACTACTATTTTGATCAAAAATATACTGAACGAAGTCCACAAGCTACCAAGAGAAGCGATTGTTTACTCTGCTTTATCTGAGAGGTGTCACCCCGATGATGTCATCTCCAGAAATGGCACTTTGCTGCAACAATGACTTCATCATGGCTGCCGTGAACTATAAATGTAATTTTTGCAAATTTACCATTTGCTTTCAAAAAACGAACAATGTAGAACATAATTACAATCAATATATAACATATTTAAGCAAAGTTGATAAATCATGTCAGTGACCCTTTAACATTTGAGTCATGTTATTGAAGGATTGAAATTATTATTCTGTTCTACTTGAATGTTCCATAAATAAAAAGCCATTGACAGAGCTTGTTTTCCATTAAATTACCAGTTCAGGCACTGTTTAAGAACCGGCACTGGCTTCAAAAGTCCCGATTTGGTACCAGTATCGGTTCAAATGTAAACAATAGTTATCCCTAGTTCTAACAGTAATATGTATCCCTAGAGCCTGTTTATAAGCACCAAACTTGAGAAAAATCAATTATCTCCCTCATTTGTTTGCTCTGCTTTTGACAAAAGAGGAGCTCAAACTCTAGCTTGGTTCTGGGTAGGCTTTGCTACACATCTTAAAATGCAGTACAGCAATGCACTATTGTGGCACCTCTGAGACTTATTGAAAATGGATGAAAAAATAGGCAACAAGAGTCTCTGGAACTCTCCTTCTTTGACTGTCCAGTGGCCATGGTCCCAGCGGGGCGCTCCACCCCCTGATAACAAGGGAATCAAAGATGCTCAGCCCCACCACTGAGTGCCATAAAGGCAGCATGCAGAGGAGTGGCTGGTCATTCACCCGCTCTGGTCAGTTGCGACATGGACCAGATGGACGCTGCACGCCGCCGGGTGACATCTCAAGACAGAAGCGGCCTCCTGCCCTCACACAGGAGAAGATGAAAGCCGCGAGGAGGCAGGTTGTGTCAAACGCCGACAGATCTGATCAACAACTGCAACCTCGATGAAATCAAAGTGGCGGAGGCATGTGGTGAGAGACATCTGGTAGCCCAGCAAACACATGCTTTCCTTGCATGCTCATGGGCCTATAGCAGGCAGAACGGGCACTGATGGCATGGTGGTATGGTGGTGGGGGTTTTGCACAGGTGACAATGTCATCATGCAGGGGTGGGTGGCGCATTTGGTACCTGGGCCGTCAATGGGGACTTGACCAGCCATATTTTTCTTGGCTTACACTGAGGGCCGGTATTGTTAACAATATAAGGATAGCAATAATAACACATAATGCCATACATTGTCATTTACCCTGACTGTGTTTTAAACCACAGTGCCAAGTACCCACTACACCAATCAGCCACTTTGAAAAACATGCATTATACACAACTGCTAGGTAGTATATGTAAGTTCTTTATTGGCTGAAGTGCTGCATTAATAGTTCCAGCTTGTAGTTGAACAATGCCAGCTCATTGCTTTTGTCTTATCTAACCGGGCACCAGCCTGGCTACTATAGAGAAAATTAGTGGAAAAAAATGTGGAATGACTCACTGCCACCTTGGCATTCTTTTCCACGATTGAACGTCTTGTGGGTTTTTGACTTTTCATTTCCATCTGCAGGACAATATCAAAGCAATTGTTCCTCGAAGTGTGCCGAAATACTGACGCATCTGACGTGGCAGATGGCATCTTTTGGAAACATGAACAAGCTTACTCCGTCTTCTCGATTGTTCCAGCAAGAGCCTTCAACACAACAAGCGGGCGTAATATAAAAAGGTAAACGTTGCTTCCTCCTCCTTCTCCAGTCTCCAGATGAAGTGATGAAAAGTCTAAAAAACTAACACAGTAAATATGCTTTTCAGTGTTATTTTTCACTGCGAAAATAACAAGATTAACGTATGTTTTGGTGTAATGAGCACTTTAAATGCAGATACTTGTCCTGTGGAGTCCATTAAAAAAACTACATTAGGAGATTGTCTACAGACACAGCTCTTCATGACAGTTTTTCGATCTTGTGGTAGAGACCATCCATCCATTCATTTTCTATACCGCTAATGCTGGAGCCTATCCCAGCTGACTTTGGGTGAGAGGCGGGGTACACCCTGGACTGGTCACCAGCCAATCGTAGGGCACATATAGACACATATAGACATATAGACAAACAACCATTCACACTCACATTCATACCTATGGACAATTTAGAGTCGCCACTTAACCTAACATGCATGTTTTTTAGAATGTGGGAGGAAACTGGAGTACTCTGTAACCCGCACACACGGGTGAAAACATGCAAACTCCACAAAGAGATGCCCAAGCGGAGAACCCAGGTGTTCCCGATCTCCTGACTGTGTGGCCAACACGCTAACCACTCGGCCACCCTCATGGTTATTTGTTTTTGTGCATCACGCACCCAGCAACAGCCTGTCCACACGGAATCATTTTCAGGTCAAAACCGTAAAGAATTTGATTGTTTTTAGCCTTTCATCCACACAACAGCGGCATTCTATGTGCCCTGAAACATTTTTTTTTAAACGGCTTGTAGGTGTGCCTTAAGCATTACATCGTTTTCACCCAGTAATACGCTTCCGTGTGGATGTGACTGATCCAACACTGTGTGGATGCAATATTTTTCAACCCGCCAAAACAAAAAAGTGCATTCCGGTGTGGACTGGGCCTAAGTGACTCAGCGGTTAACTGAACTGAAGCGATCATTAGAACATTTACATTAGTTTGGACATATAGAAACCATTTGAAACATGTGCTACGACACCTTCAGGACTGCAGTGTAACAGAAACGACCCAAACGCACATTGTGAGCACCTCAGTCGTTGGATATGACTTTCTGTCATTGGCGATTTACACATAGAGTTCTAAAATCGTACAGTGTATGCTGTTTGGTGGAAATGGCAGCTTCACTGACATTTGGATTTTGTGTTCTGGAAAGCTTCCAGAGCATCTGTTAGTAGTTCTCCTTGTCAGCCTCGTTCAAAAGCAGGAAGACATCTGATAACTTAGCAAATATGATCTTTTAGCTCCTGAACAAAGCACAGCGAAGCGCTGTACAGCAGCAAATGATGTAACGTGGCTTTCTGTGCTGCGTAACAACATTACGTGTGATGCAAGTGCGAAAAACCCGATAAGCCCCTCCTGGCATCGATCGATCTTGTACGACTTCCTACACGTGAGGTGCTGTGAGCATCTGATCCTCTAATCTCACAACGCCAGGTTTCACTCAATGTCATCTGCCATTGAGCTGAAGCCAGGCGCCCAATGTTGCCTCTGGCACCGCAACACCACCCATCCAGTGCATGTGCTTGTGTGTTTGTGTGTGTGTGTGTGTGTTGCTACTCACCGTTGCTAGGCTACGATGGGAGGAATCAAATTTTGGGCAGCTTCCACAGCTGTGCCGCCAGGTCAGATATGGCAGCGTTCCCAGTTTGCACCTGGATGGAATGAAGCAGAAAGAGCATGAGAAGTTCAATTGAGCAGTGCGCTGGCCTAACACATGGAAGTAGAAAATTATTGTAAAGTACATTCTGAAATCTATTGTCATTGGAAAATTCTCTAAATAACTTTAGTGATTTTTGTATAGCAGTTTTTCGAAGGGGCCCATTTGGCTCCCATGTGTCCAAAGTCGGATTTTTTTGCAAAATAAACCTGTACTGTGCATACCAAAATGTATTAACATAAACTTCAGCACAACCATTCCACTCTGTACTTTTTTGTTTTTTCTTGTTAAAATGGTGCTATTATGACAACAAAAATATACAAACAAACAAACTAAAAAAATTTAACTAACATTTCATAGTTCTGATTAGGACTGACGTTAGTGAAACAAAGGAAGTCTTGAAAGGGGGAAAAATATGAACTTAGAGTTTGGGGCCCCTTTTCTGAAGGGATCTCAAGGCTCCTAATACATTTGTCCCTCATGGTTAAATTTTTCCAGACCTGACCGAGATAAATGAATTTCCGCTAATTGAATTTTAATATTCATAGATGGAATATTTTCATAGTTAGAGCACAAAAAAAACTGTTTTCGACTTTCTAAATACGGGTTTTAACATTATTAGAGCTCTGTAGACATGAAATCACACCCCAATAGTGTTTACATCACACTGCACAGGCTACGGGATCACTCCAGGGACATAACAGACGGTCGCCGCTGGCATAGCAAGCTAGCGAGCTAATTAGTTAGCCTCTCCAATTTACATACAAGGACAAAGAAGACCAAAACTTACCACTTCCACATGGAATAAGAGGAGAACTTTTTTCCACTTGATCTCAGCCATGGCATGTCGGCTCAGCTCTACTGACTCAGAAGCCAGTATCTCCTGGGATTCTAAGCCCAGTATAAACCATACCCCGTCACAGATACGTGTTAACTCCAGGATTTCTACTGATCTATTTTTTTCAATCAATACACTTTGGGGAACTGTTTTTTTTTTGGGGGGGGGGTTTACATCATGTTTCTGCGGAAAGTGAAGAGTATTGCGCTTACTAATAATGCTTTGAAGAACACAGTGTTGAGTCACACACGGAGTTCGGAGCAGGGTCCATCCACTCGCTCTGTGTTACATTCAAGATACGTGACCATTTTGGAGCATGTTTGTGGCAATTTAAGGTAAGTTTAAAGCATTTATAGTGATAGATATAGATGATATAGCAACATATATTAAAATTATACTTTATTATTTATTATATTATTATTATTTGCAAATTGGTTAAAAAATAACTTCAATTTTGATTGCTATGTCAGGCATTTGGTACGCCTTTCAGGAGACTGAAAGGGGTTGTTTTTTTCAAAGCCTTTGACTACAAAGTGCAAATCGAGCATTCATCAAAAAAAAGTAAATGAATTAGAGCATTTTTTATGTAAATTGAGAATTTAGTGAACAGTGTGCCCTGCTGCCACGAAAGATTCAAGAGATTCAAGATTCAAGAGAGTTTTATTGTCATGTGCATGGTAAAACAGCAGTTATACCATGCAATGAAAATCTTATTCTGTTCATTCTCCCAAGAAAAGAAAGAAAACACAAGAAAGAATAAGAACATAAGAAACATAAACACATAAACATATATACCAATAAATTAAGCAACAACAACAGAAGAGACATTAATACAAAATAATACAAATAAATAAATAAATAAAGTGCTATGAGTGTGTGCGTGTGTTGCGTGCGGCGTGTGCGAGTGCTTGGTTGAGAAGCCTGATGGCCTGTGGGTAAAAGCTGTTTGCCAGCCTTGTGGTCCTGGACTTCAAACTCCTGTAGCGTCTGCCTGACGGTAGGAGTGTTAATAATGAGTGTTGTGGATGTGTGCTGTCCTTGATGAGGTTGTGTGTTCTTCGTAGGACTCTAGTTTTATAAATGTCTTGCAGTGAGGGGAGGGCTGCCCCAACAATGTTCTGTGAGGTCTTGATCACCTGCTGGAGTGCCTTCCTATCACGTGTTGTACAGTTACCGTACCAAACAGTGATGGAGGCGGTAAGGACACTTTCGATAGTGCATCTGTAGAAGCAACTCAGGATTGTGGTGGACATGCCAAATTTCCTCAGTCTTCTCAGGAAGTACAGTCTCCTTTGGGACTTCTTCAGAATTTGTTGGGTGTTGTGAGACCAGGTGAGGTCCTCGCTGATGTGTGTGCCAAGGAACTTGAAGGTTTCACCCTCTCCACCTCAGTCTCATCAATAAACAGGGGTCTATGTGGCTCCTTTTCCCTTGTAGATACCAAAACGTGATATTTTCTCGTTTTTCTTCATACACTGAAACAGAACTAGTGACACTTTATTTTAATATGCAAATTGGTTAGAAAATGACAACTTTCATTTTTGCTTGCTATGGCACGCTTTTGGTACCCCCTTCAGGAGAATGACCCATATACCGTTTTTTGGGGGGGGGGTTTAATAGGGAACCCAGCAGGGTTAAAGCATCATCACGTCGTAGTTGGATCTTACAGTAACAGCTTCAAAATCATTTTGGTAGAGTAGCATAAGGAAAAAAAAGCATTTGTACCATAATATTGGTGGACCAGCCAAGACACCTTCTCATGTTATTTATTCGTATTCACCAAAATGGCTACAAAGTCAATGACACATCGTTCTAGCTCGTTACTAATGTTTCTTTAAATGGAATGACAACCTCCACATGTAACTTTAAAGCTGATCTCACGGGTGGGCGGGGAGCAAAGCTGTCAAAGTGCACAAATAAATGTGCAGCAGATCCACTTCGATTTGACAAAAAGCCAAGTTTCAGACTCGGGGATCCACCCTTCTTAGATGGATGTCCGCCCACACATTCGGCAGTCAGCGAACAATGAAGCTGATATCCATGGAACATTCTGTAGCTTTGTCCGACTACTCCATAAATCCTCTCTCTTCTCTCCTGTTTCAGAAACAGATGCTTACACCATTGAGATGAGGAGTAATGATGCAGCCGTCAGAGGCTGACTGGAGTGACGTTCAAGAAGAGCATCTTCTCAAAGCAAGGATATTAATGTGGGCATGATTGCCATTGCTAATAGCACTCTGGCACCAAATAAAAAGAGAGGACAGGTGCTTTTCATTACTTTTCACCTCTTAACAGTGTAGAAGGAGAAAATGAGAAGTAACACCTACGTTTCATGTGCTCTCCAAAATGGAGTTTTTAGTATGAGGCAGTGAAGAACATTGATGCTCATTATGGAAATATAAAAGAGACCGTGCCCTCAATTCAACTCTGCTTTGAGTCAGGATGGAACTTTTTAATCCCCTTAAATCTGAGAGCTTTTGGGGCTGAAATGTTCACGTCCTCATTTCATTTCATCTGGAGACGTCTAGAAAAGACAAACTAAGTCACACGTGACGCTTCTGTTGACAAAAGACTGACAGTGCTGGACATGTTTTGGCAAGGATTCGGACGACGCGGGCCAGGAATGTGTTAGGATACTTATTAAAACAACACAGACAGCAAACACCTACGCTAAAAAGTTATAAACGGAAGGAGAATTAACCTCAATCCAACACAAGACATGATGAACAAACCAGTACATACGAAGGAAGTAAGGAAAAGCTTGAATGCAGTGAACAAAGGATTCAAACGATTGGACTTTAATCAAAGTATGAACAGAAAAGCAAAGCTGCCCTGGCATTCCTCAATTCTTCTAAATTAAAACTTAAGCAAAATCTTACATGGCAAGAACGAATTGCTGGTTTTCAGCACCTGCTAGTCAAAGATCCTCTATATATCAGGGGTTCTCAAATGGTCTCAACTCGGGACCCATTAAGTTGCGACCCACTTTTTTAATGTCATCTTTTCAAACAACAAACAAAATGATGTGGTGGCCTCAACCATCTTCTATGCTGTGGGCTGCTGGAGAGGCGGCAGCACGGACAGGGACAGGAGCAGGATCAATAGGCTGATCAGGAGAGCGAGCTCTGTCCTGGACGGTCCTCTGGACTCCGTGGAGGAAGTGGGGGAGAGAAGGATGTTGGCTAAGCTGACATCCATCATGGACAACACCTCTCACCCGCTACATGACACTGTGGGTTCCCTTAGCAGCTCCTTCAGCAGCAGACTGTTACACCCACGGTGTAAGAAGGAGAGGTTCCGCAGGTCCTTCATACCGACCACTGTCAGGCTCTACAACACCTGCACCACCTGAACCATGTGTAGTCACGATGCTTTACTTTACTTTACTTTACTGTTCTCTTTACTTGTCTTGCTTGCTTGCTGCTGTAACAAGTAAATTTCCCCGCTGTGGGATGAATAAAGTACATACAATACAATACAATACAATACAATGATATGCCCAAAGTGCATTTGAGATTTTATGAATGCATTTTATTAAAGAAAAATGAGGAGGAACATGATGACTGCATGCATAGAAAAAATGCATAAATTAAAATGAAATATCAAAATTGCTTTAAATAAGCCCACAGAATCAGATATTTCACTTTTAACTGCGTAAAGAGTATATATGGAGGGGGGAAGATGAAAAAAATCCCAATATTGACAAAAATTTTACTTCAAAATTCAGTCAAAAAATTTGAAATTCAGTCAAATTTTTGACTAGCTTTCTGCTAGACCTTTGGGTGGCGTTAGGAATCACTGGTGAGAATAAATGAGAGTCCGTGAGCTCAAAAATGTTGGTGACCACTGCTCTGAGCTGTTTTTAAGCACCTGCAAAAATGCGAGCCAAAGATCCTCTACATGACAGGAGCGCTCTGCTGTTTTTAAGGACCCACTGCAAAAAACACTAGTCAAAGTCAAAATGTGCATGGTGTGTGGGGATTGCTATGATACGCTGTGATACAGCGTTCGCATGTGTTTAAAGACTTAATTGGTTTTCAAAGAAATCAAATAGCTTTATGCAGTAATGCCTGTGGGAACCAGCATATCTGAGAGCACACACACACACACACACGTAGAGAGTCTCACGCTCCGTGTGAACAGTGGTCTTTAACGAGGGGACAAGGAGAGAAAGCATGCGTGATTGTTTTAGAGAGGCTGCCCTGAAGGCACGTTATCGCTCAATGTGGGCCTGCTTCTCCCTCAGTCATACGTCCTCTCTTGTTGATTGTGCGCCGTTGATCAGTGGCAACAAAGGCGTCATTAGTGGGGCTTTGGTCCCCACCACCACCACCAGGCCTTGGGTAATTATGAATGGGGGGCCCCGGTAATAATTCAAGGGCCCATCAGTGCCGCTTGAAAGTGAAGAGAGTGAAAGAGAGAGAGAGAAGTTCACAGATTCGGGCTCGCTCGGCCCATCTGCCTCCATTTGCCAGCCACCTGCCTGAAGATCTGACCCACGTCAGCCACCAGGATGGAGCACCGTCGCAAACAAGAGCGAGGTAGAGGAAGCATATGGGATCTATACCATCAATCATTTACACTGCTTCTTAAATGGCTACATTGTGTGCTTGGTAAATGCGAGGTGCCGTTAATGTGGTGAAGCTTGGAGTGACTCATCAATGATATTTTCAAAGTGTTTGTACTGCACTGATAACCTCACTGCTTGTGTGTGTTTCCACCAGAGGAGGGCAGTGTGGAGTCTCCCGCTCATCTCCAGCGCCAGCATTTCTCCAATTCCATAGCTGCAAAAGAGGGAATTGGAAAGTAAATAAATAATTCCAATGGGATGATCAGCATTCTTCAATGTTTCCCATGGAACTGACTGCTTGGATTTACTGGCTGCTACTCGGTTTATTTGGTGATGATACTCTAATTCACTCTCACATTTCTTTTTTTTTTTTTGCAAACTCCCAAAAGGATGCCACATTTTAGCACTTCATAATAGTCCACTCATTTAAAAGTCACCATCCCCCATACACACACACGCACACTGTAGTCTATCCTTAAGTTGTTTGACCACGGTTGTGTTGTTTTAAGTTTGAGCTCACAATATTGGACATGCAAAGGCAGGCCTATTAATGACCCACAAAGTAGGCTGCAGCACAACTATTGCAATTTCCTTCCGACAGGTTACTTAAAAAAAAAAAAAAAGGCTAAGCCTACTAGATATTGTGTCACAAGATCTCGCAAGACGTGACAAGATTTCTCGTTCAGACAAAAACGATCTTGTGGGCACTCGGGCCAAGACGATAATAAATGAATTCATTAAACACACAATAAATGAAAATTAATTTGATCATTTTGCCGGCCTCAATATATTGCCATGGGCATGCGTGTCTGTTTTCCTCGTTTCTCCCCTCCAAACAGGCAGGAAGAGAGTTCACTCTGTGTATTGGTAAACAATCGAAGTGACACAGTCGCTTTGTCTCGCTGGGTGGAGGCAGGAACACCAGCCTGCACACAGAGTGCAGAAGTGAGTAGTAGAAATTAAATTAGTAGTTTGCAATATTTTTTGTCATATATTTTTTATGTTTTTCGAGTGTACGTTTCTTAAAAGTAAGGTTAAAATCTGGTCCCATCTCGTTCTCGTAGACTCAACTGAGCGTCTCGTGACAGCCCAAAAGGCTACTGTCAATCACATTTGACTTTCAAAGAAACGCTTTCATTGTTACAACTCGGCATCTATAAACAATAAACCTCAACAAAGTTCTACATACAAAAACAAAAGTGTATGAAATGGCATTCCTGGCTGCCTACAGGGCGCAAACATTTGCGTGTGCTGCAAGTATTACATCCCACCCTCTTCCTGTTTGGAGAAGGTAAACAAACAAGGTAACAAACGCACATGCATTAGTTATGATTGTTGTGAGCTAATGTTAGTGATTTGGCAAAGTTTAGCTACTCATGTTCGGCTATACACTCAATGATAACTACTGTATCGTAACAACATGAATTGTCGGTCGCCTCTATGGACTGCTTTTGTGTGTGTATACACGTTACGACATGGACCTGAATACCAGACAGTCGTGAGTGACAGCCACGAACGCCAGTTATCTTTTAGCAATTCTTTTAAACCACTATTGGTAAAATATGCTAGCCAGTGGTGGTGTCAAAAATGTCATCTTGAGCCAGTTGCATACGGTGCCTTTATAACTCAGTCCTACCATGTGGAATGAACCATTTTGCATTTTTGGGTGCAGATACAGTCTTAATTTGATTAAAGGAACGGTGTTATTGAACTTTCACAGCAAAATGTGTTATCAATTGTTTGGTTTGACAAATTTAAACAGAAGAAAAGAATATTCAAAACAAGACAAAAGCCCAGGGGCTGCCCCGTGCTTGGGGCCCCAGTACACCACTCCTTTTTTTCCTCCCACTTCAATGTCCATTCATCCATCCATCTTCTATGCACTTCAATGTCCCTGGTCCCAAATGAATAACATACAGGTCCTACTCAATCCCAGAGTTCCTTCAGATTTGACATTTCAAAATCCCTTCACTTTTTTCCGACTCTGTAAATAGATGTGTATGATGTAAAAAAATAACGGAATTCATTGTTTGTTTTCATTATTCGGAATATGTATGCCATTATGTCACCATATACTTTCCAGGAGATTATAGCTCGGTAAAGTAGCTCATACAAACAAAGATGAAACCCACACACTTTGTCAGACTTGGTCTCACGCTTGGTTGAGTCAAAAATGTAGTGACACTCTGTGCTGCAGAGGAGGTGGTGACCGGACGACGAGTGCCTCCACCCCCATGTTGGAGATGCCAAAAGGTTGACCACAAAGTCTGCATTTAGCTTTTTTTTTTGCATTCCGAAAACAATTTGAACTGCATAAAAATGCATATAGATGATGAATGAAATGGATAAATGAACATTAAACATCACTTTTACCTGGATTGAAGACTTGACTTTTGACAAAGACAGCTAAGAGGCAGCGACGAGCAGTGGTCAACATGGACACCACCTTCTAGGGATGAGCGAGTACACCACTTATTTGTATCCTATCTGTACTCGCAATGGGCGAGGTATAGACCGGAAGTGGGCGTGGTTTAACCAGAAATGCGGGAGGCTTAAATCGGTACATTATTTTGTCTGAAACTGACATTGATTGATCAGAAGTTGCTATTTTTTTGTTTATTATTCAGTTATATGTGTACTGTCTAATTTTTTCTCGCGTATTTAACGCATACGCATCACGGCAAGCACCTTGCCTCTGTTATGGCGACAGACAGCAGCACAGTGTAGCTCCCCACAGAGACTGATGCTCTTGTATAACTTTATTCTGACCTGAACACATCAACAGTGGTGCAATTCCAACACCATATACGTATTTCCTAAAGAAAGTAATTAAACGTCTCGAGTCCATTCGTCATTGCAACGGCACTTCCTCGTTGTCACTAGACAGACCGCGAGATGCATTAACGGACACTCCGAACATTACATCATCGTCCTTATTATGCTTATACGTATGTCTGGTCTAAATCGGGCCACCAACAAGGTGCCCGCGGGTACTGGGTGGCCCCTAAGAACCACATGAGTCGCCCGCCAGCCTGTTCTAAAGATAGCTCAAATAGTACCACTTACCTGTGAGCTGCATGTAATTTTTTTTTGGTTGCTATTCTTGTTAAAATCACACTTTCATGTAAACCGGAAATGACGATATATACAAAAATGTACAAAAGATTGTTTTGTAGTGCCCATTCTCTTTTGATCCTTTAAGTTAACGTATGATTACGGTAAACGTATTTATCAAATACGACACAAGATGAATGCACCGTGGCAGCCGCGGAGGTTTGAGAGTTGTGGTCGTAACACGGACCTTGTTTTTGATGTTCAACTAACAGTGTGCGTCGATAAACGTGAGTAACTGGGTTATTTCTCACTCATTCAATGCTAGACGCTGTTTGCACCGTGCTATTGTATGTGTTGTGTGCCTTAAGCATCCAGCCACCGAGCTGGTCTTTAACTGCTGGGCAAAGTTAGCCTCGTCAGCATTGCCACCAATTCATTATACTGTTAGCATGCTATTTCAATGTGTTTAGTGCACTGCTGATAGCTGAGATGTTACGTTGCTATTCATTTGTGTTTAAGTCTAGGGAGGAGCAGTCGCTGTGTGTGACTGTCCAATCACAGAGCGTGAGGATTTTTCGTCATGACGATTACGGATAACGATGAGCTGTACTCGTTGCAGGCTCGTACTCGGCAAAAATGCATTATCCGTAACGCATGATCCTTACCACCTTTGTGTTTTGCTGAGTTATTTCTTGAACTCAGCAGTGTTTCCCACCTTCTTTATCAAAGAGCTACCACTTGCAACTTTCTTTGGCTCCATGGTGGGTTATTTTGCAGCCGTGATCAAAAAGAAAAGCAAACGTGTGTCAAAACTGTGTTAGTTCGCCAAGAACTACAGAGTCAACCGCTGATGAAGTCATAGACGGGCAACAGAGCTGGGGGACAATGACTTGTGATTTAAAAAAAATGTTAATTGAGGAAAACATGAATTCCAACACAAGTGAATGGAATTGACCAGAGCTGCACAGGTCGTTACTGGAATCCTTTTCCACTCCACTATGATGACATCAATGGTGGAACCGGTGGATGTTATATACAGTACTGTACCTTGCATGCCCACAGGGGCTCAGTTGGTTTCAGGTGTAGAGGAGACCCCCCCCCCCCCCCCCCCCCCCACATCAACCAGTGCTACAATACAAACTGTACACTGACTACTCTAAAGTATCCAAGTTTACTTTCTATAGTATTGTCCTTCACCTACTGTATGAGAAGATATATTGTCTTAAAAATGGTTTCTGAAATGTGAGGGGTGTGCTCACTTTTGAGATAGTTCCTCATATGGGATGGTGACTTGAATGCATACGTAAACACGTACAGTATATAGTTGAGCATGCGTGCATCCGCTGGGAGGAGGCGTCCGCATGTAAAATGCTGCATGTTGCTGTCTCTGTTCCCTGTCACATATACTGTTTGACACAAGAGCTCTTCAGGGGCCAGTTATTCCAGGCCATTGAATCCACATCAAAATTAGCCACTGTGTGTGTGTGTGTGTGTGTGTGTGTGTGTGTGTTTGTGTGTGTGTGAGAGAGAGAGACTCCTCTTTTCTCTCGCCATCCGCTTCTGTCTGTAAATGAAACCCCGGTGCGAAATCTTCACCACAGCTCGGCAAGCGGGGGCCACAAATATGAGCGTCTCTCCGCAGGGCAGAGACAACTGAACTGCCTTTAAACTGCACACTCAGGTTATTATTATTATTATTGTAAAGATGGCGGCATGGGGGAAGCACTAACAGGAGAAGCAGGTGTTTAAATAAAGGGTAAAGGTGATGCTATACTCTCTTACAAAAGTGAGTGTACTGTAAGTAAAAGGAATCCATTTTATTAGAGTCGTCCCTCGCAGTATCGCGGTTCGATTATCGCTCCTTCGCTATGTCACGGTTTTTCAGAAATTAAATAATTAATGAATGATCGCTGTCTATTGACAGCCAAAACATACTAAAGTGATATGTAGTATTCTGGTCACTAGGTGGCAGTAATGACACAAAACATTGATGACCTTACATTACATTACCTTAACACTGCATGAAGTCATGGAGTCAGCCATGGCATGTCCGACATTAGAGAGTGAAAAAAGGTTCTCTCATTCCATGTGGAAGTGGTAAGGTTTTGGCCTCTTAAGTTTAGAAGAAATAAATTTGAGGCTAACTGGTTAGCTCGCTAGCTATTAGCTCTCTAGCTTGCTAGTTAGCAGCCATCCCGAGTCCCTGCAGCCTAAGAGTTGCAATGTGGTGTAAACAATGAATAATAGGAGTGTAAAGGTAGCTATGGGGTGTTATTTCACGTCTACATGGCTCTTGTGTTAAAAACCATATTTGAAAAGTCATAAACAGGTTTTCTACGCTCTAACTACGAACATATTCCATTCATTAACATTGAATCCTATATTGTGAAAATTCATTTAACGCTGTAAACGAGGGACGACTGCGCAGTATACAGTATGTTGTCAGGGGACAATACTAAAAGTACAGTACTTGAAAGTAAACTTGGATATAATTTAGAGCTGTCAATACACAGCTTGTATAACAGTATAGATTTACTATCCACTGAAATGAGTCAACCCACAACCATTATGGTCTAAATAGGTTTGGGCAAGTTCAATGTGAGGTGGACTCACTTGTGTTGGAATTCACATTTCCCACTCATGCTGCCGGAGACCACGACGCTGCCACCACCATGCTTGACGGTATGAAAGAAACAATTAACTTGCTACTCACTTGTGTTGCCAGCTATTTAGACAATAATATGTGACATCTATATCGCTGTAAATGCTGTACACTGACTACTCTAAAATATATCCTAGTTTATTTTCTATAATAGTGTCCCTTGACAAGATATACTGTCATAAAAATGCTTGCTGAAAGTGCTCACTTTTGTATATGTTGCATTCAAGTCATGTTGCCCTCAATGTCATTGCTATTGCTAAAACTTCCTCCTTCCTCTACGGAATGCTGTGCTTTGTAACGTGAGGATGTTTGTAGGTGGGTCAAAAGGCCCGTTCAACCCAGGGCCTCACCTATTTCCTAATGAATTCCCAGGATCCGGCAACCTGCAGGGGTTTCCATACAAGATAAGCAATGATTACACCTTGAGGGACGGAGGTGGAGGTTGCGGCTAGTGAGATGGAGCATCCTTTGCTGCACACACACACACACACACACACATAAAACCATCACTATCCCTCCCCTCCCCAGATTGGAGGCAGGTGCAGCAGAGAATCAAGCCTCATTAGCTGTACCTTCTGCTAGCGTATAGCGCGGACAGATGGATGCTCGCCCTCACATGTTACCTCACATCAGATGGTGGTTGGAGGAGGGTGGCTAGGGGCTAGCAGGGCGCTACGCTCGGGCCCCCCTTCTGCCGGCATCACATCCTCACAGCTACAACATAACACCCCCCGCCTACCCTTGCCTCTCAGAATGCTCTTTAACCTTATTACCGCCGCCGGCTATACAGCACTTTCTAGGGAATATCTGACATGGGAGCAGTTTATTCCTCATCAGGAGGTGCAGGCCCAAAGAGGAGTTGAGGATTCTTACTTGTGTGTGTTGGCATGTGTTAACTTTAGCTTTCGCAGGTAAGTGACATCACTTTCTCTGCACACTTAAGTATAGAAAAATGCTGGAATTTCCTGTTTCCTGTTGACGATAGACCTGCTGGAAAGTGAACTTGTATGAACTATCCAAAGAATGCACACAGGGTGATTTGCAGCATCCAAAAATTTAAGTCTAAACTTAGTATCCACACAAGGGAGGGCGCTGCAGCTTTAATGGTTTAAACTTCTAAAGCACTTTCAATAGGAGAAGAAAAATATGTCAACAAGCCGTTTTCCACTCAAATATATGAAAGCATGTATTTCAAATATTGCTGAAATTCAAGCCCCCCCCGAGAGACTGTTTTATGAATCCGACTGCCGAGTGACATTTTTATCGTCATCCATTTGCGTCAAAGCTGATGAGGAGCTACGCCAGCTAATGAAGAGAAACAGACACACATATGGGACTTCTTCTTCTTCTTTTATCCGCCTCATCCTTGCATCCCTACATCCATACGCCATATGGGGAAAGTGTGTGCGCTGCACGTGGAGTCTGCTTGCAAATGCACGCTGAAGGAAATCAAAAAGTCTTCCCTCTCTTGTCTTGCTCACTCCCATGGGCACTTGAAAGTGAAGGTTACACTTGCAGCCTCTTTTGAGGCATGGGCGAAGGGGTGGGCGAGTGGGGGGGGGGGCGTTTCATTTTCGCGCAAATCTTCATTGTTAATCCGCCGCGCGTTGCCAGGTTTGAACACGCAAACCATATGCTCGTCCCTGCGTCGCGCCACCTTACTTCTCAAGTCAGAATTAGATTTTCTGTTGTTGTAGTTGTTGTCTAGTATTGTCTAGCCAACACAACCAATACAAGAAAGTCTGTTTCCATCTTAAATCATATAAACTCATACATTAAATGGCGACAAACTGTTGGAGACGCTTCTTCTCGACCTTAAAGCTACAGTAAGGGATCATTTTCCCCCTCTTAACATTACAACACAAACAGCAACTTCTAATGTTAGCGGCTAAGGCTAACACAACACAAAGGGTGTCAGGGAATAGTCCACCGATGATTGAGGGTGACCATGGCAACAACAGTGATGCTATTCTGCTTGACATTTTGACACTACAGTACTTTATTAACCGTGCACGCTGTCACTTGTCCCGAATGGCAAAAATGTCAGTCAGCCTTTTAAACTACCTCAGCCAGAAAAATACATACAAATTTGAGTATTGTTGGTTTTAACATTTTAAAGGCGAATATGTTTACATAACTCTTTTTGAATGGAACATGGACCTTCTACATGGAAGGTCAGTAGTCCATATTTAAATCTTAACACACAGGATTAGTTTGCTTAGCCTCACGAAGGTCACGGGGGTACGCTGGAGCCTATCTCAGATGACTTTGAGCGCCAGTCAATCGCAGGGCGATATAGACAATCATTCACAGTCACATTCATACCCTTGGACAAGTCACCGAGTCACCAATTAGCCTGACATGCATGTCTTTGAAATGTGGGAGGAAACCCTTGCACGCACACGGAGAACATGCCAACTCCACACAGAGATCTTCCAGCTCTCCTGACTATGTGGCCAACATGCTAACCACTAGCCCACCATGCGGCCTTACGTTTTGATAAAGGGAGGCAGGGCCTCAGCTGTCATGAATAACATGAAATAAATACTAGGGCTGTCAAATGATGAAATTTATAATCGGATTAATCACAATGATGAAGAGGAATAAAGATATGAGCAATGAGGGGTTGCGTTCAAAGACATGTAACTTAAGGTAAATTTTCAGTGTATTTTTCAGCATACTTAAACGTAGTAAATTGTACATCCGAATTAAGAGTTACGAAGTGAGTGATAAAAATATTCACTTCATGTTTTTCTTTAAATTCCTGATTATTTTAACACACACACACACACACACATACACACACATTATAAAGCCGTTTTTGTGATGCTTGGAGTGTCCCTGAATGCATATTGCATTCTTGTAATGACAATGAGGAAGTGTCGTTCCCAGGTTGAACGGACTAGAGACGTGTGTGAGTTGGAGATACTGTACATACAATACATGGTGTGTAACTTCAGGTCAGAATGAAGTTAGAAAAGAGTTTCAGACTCTGTGTGACGGTGTGGGAACGCTTCATTGTGCCTCATTGTGCTATGTGCTCAGCTGTGCTGATGATGACGGAGCCGTCTGCCGTCACAACAGAGGCGTGCTAGCCCTGGTTGGCATGCGTTAATTTAATGTGCACACTGATTTGGATCATGGCGCCTGCAAGTTTGTGTTTGTCAGCATGTCGCCAATAATATACTGTAATGTTGCAGAAACATTTATTATACACCAGGACTTCCTACAGCCTGTGTAATATCTTAATGTAAGTGTGACATAACTATTCTTGCCAATCGGTCAATAAAACACATAGAAATGTCATACAGGAGGCACCTGCGGTGCCCATGCATCCTGAAGGGGCCAGGCATGCGTGAGCTGGAAGGTGTTTTCACTGCCGTCCTTAAGGTGATGAAAAACTGGAAGACTGAAATACACAAACAGTGGTGCCGGCTAGAGCTAGATTTACAAACAAGTCAAATGCACGATATTTTGATGGTCTGCTGAATGAATGGAATGAATTTGACTGGCAATACGGAGGATTATATACCCAACCTCACCAAGAGGTGATCGAACTTTTACAACAAAGCGTCAGAACATTTCCTGGAGAAGGAAAGGCTGCATGTGCTTCACACACAGATACAAGGTAAGAACAAAGGTGTTTGTCAGTCAATAAAACATGAATAAATGGGACTAAGCAGTATCTCAAAATAATTTGAAAACATTTTTTATTCTATTCTTTTTTGGTTACCCTGTTAATGAGCAACCTGCTTTAACATAAAAAACAACTCCAAAGGAGTTGGTGCCTCACCAGCCATGAATCTCACCACACATCTCTGTTGATTAGGAACAGTTTCTTTATAGCTTTGCCATTTTATAATCATTTAAGGAACAGAAATGACAATCCTAACATGCAAATTTGGGCACACAGCTGCATTTCCATTGGCTCTCACAGCATACTTTATAAATAAAACAAAATAATTATTATTTTGAGTACGGTTGTCAAAAATAGCACGTTAACTGTGCTAACAATTTTTTTTCATGAATTACGTTTTAAAAAATTTAGCGTAATTAACGCATTCACATCACATCAATCCACACCTCTGTTATGGCAGCAGACAGGCACGGTGTAGCACCCCCACACAGTCACACAGAGTCTGACGCTCTTTTAGAACTTTGTTCTGACCTGCACACATCAACAGCAGTGCAATTCCAACACCATATATGTATATCCAATTCTCAAACACGTCGCGAGTTTGCTCAGCATCCGAACAGCACTTCCTCATTGTCACTAGACGACTGCAAGATGCATTAATGGACACTCCGAACAGCACAACAACGTCTTCGTTATGCGTGTATGTGTGGTCTGAATAAACAGAAAGACAAAGAAAAAATCATTCTCCAACGTAATTCTTACTACGGAAGTACAATTTGCAGCATTTAAATATTAGGGATGAGCATTTTTGACGAGTACGAGCATGAAACGAGTACAGCTCGTCATTATACGTAATGATGAAGAAAAATCCTCTTTGGGTAACTACTTGTGTATTCACTCTTCACGCTCTGTGATTGGCCAGTCACACACAGCAACCGCGCCTCCCTAGACAGACTCGCTACAGCCAGAGAGACGAGCCGTGCCTGTCACTCTTTCACACACAGACACAATACAGACAGTGACTCCCTGCTTGCTTGGCTCGCCTCTATTTCGGTTTGAATGATAGACTTAGTTAGTTGGTAGACTTGTTTCGTTACGTACGCGGTGCATTTGACCAGACAGAGCTGAAAACGGCTCAGGTCACTGCCTCCACCCTGGACAGGTTTTTTTTTTAGGTTTTCCTCAGCTCAGCTCGTATCTAAAGTTACTTGCTAAACTTGTTTCATTACGTACACGCGGTGTATTTGTCAAGACAGAGCTGTAAACGGCCCGTGTTGCGTCGATCACTGCCGGTGTTTGGTTTTTTTTTTACGTCTGCTTGCTTCTAATTTGGCTGGTGATGTAAAGTCTGTTGGAAAACTTTGCTCATTGCGGTAAAACTACAGTGAACAAGGCTGACAGATTAGTTCCCTGTTTGCCATCAATGGATGTTTGCATGAATCACCGACTTCACACAGATCATTACAACATAATTAAATAATAAAGTCACACATGCACAGTACACATATAGCTGAATAATAAACAATAAATATAGCAACTTCTGATCAATCCATGTTAATTTTAGACATAAAATAACGTACCAAATTAAGGCCCACCTATTTCCGGTTAAACCATGCCCACTTCCGGTTTATGCCTCACCCACTCTCAATACAGATACGGATACAGATCATTTCCATGGGTGAACAGACACCAATAGTGGTGTACTCGCTCATCACTATTAAGTATGTGCTAGAATCCCAGGAAATACATGTGCTTACATTCACAACATGTGAATTCATCTTAAATTACGTGGCAACCCCTCACTGCTCTTAATAACGTGGTTAAAGTGTGATCCAAATGATGTGCTACCATTAAAGAGCATTAGGCAAATACATTTTCAGACATGTGGTATCTCTTAGCTTGATGTCAATTTTCAGTTCATATGGAGCTGTGAATAAATACATTCATTCATTTCCTGTGCCACGGGGGTCTGGAGCCTACGCCTACGTGACTTTGGGCTGTACTGGCGACCAGTACAGGGTGTACCCTGCCTCAATTGCAGGGCACATATAGACAAACAACCATAAACGCTCACATTCATACCTATGGACAATTTAGTGTTGCCCATTAACCTAACATGCATGGTATTGGATTATGGGAGGAAACCAACGCACGCACAGGGAGAACATGCAAACTCCACACAGAGATGTCCAATGGAGATTCGAACCCAGATCTTCCAGATCTTCTGACTGTGTGGCCAACATGCTAACCACTAGGCCACTGTGCAGCGTTAATACAAAAAGATATATTTAATTGTGGCCTGTCATTTTATCTTTCTGTTCATAAAATACTAAAATACTAACACATAGTTGCAAACGGTGATTAATTATGATTAATTAATTTCAAAACTGTGGTTAATTACATTTATTTTATCATTTCACGGTCCTATTAATGAGATATTATTCGATATTTCACTCATCTGCTGACACCTACGGTATAATACAAAGCTGAAATGTCTATGTTTTGTTGAGATAGCTTAGCATATGTTGACCTACCTTGGACTGGTTTAAGCATTGTTCATACACAAAACGTAGCAAAGTGGTCGTCTTAGATTTATTTGACAGTGTGTTTGATTTAAACAAAAAGATACAAATTCAGGTCATCTCGATTTCTCATGAGTCCTTCCAAAGATGTCTGCTCACTTTCAGTTTTGAATCATAATTATACTGTCGCTGCCCCCTTGGATCAAGGAGAGGAGGTCTTTGATGTCTCCATTTGGCTTGGGTTACCATGGCAAAGCATCCTGTCCTGGCTCCATCAATGCTTTTCTGCTCGTAAATACCTCCTAGCACCCTAGCGCCACGTTGACTGTATGTGTGATTGTGTGCCCATTTACACTTGCATCCAATGCTACAATATAATAGTGATACAACAGTTAGCATGTAGAAATCGATTAGCATGCTAATATACAGTATACAGTATGTCACAAAAGTGAGTACACCCTTCACATTTCTGCAAATATTTTATTATATCTTTTCATGGGACAACACTGAAGAAATGAAACTTTGCTACAATGTAAAGTAGTCAGTGTACAGCTTGTATAACAGTGTAAATTTACTGTTCCCTCAAAATAACTCAATACACAGACCTTAATGTCTAAACTGCAGGCAACAAAAGTGAATACACCCCAAGTGAAAATGTCCAAATTGGGCCAAAAGTGTCAATATTTTGTGTGGCCACCATTATTTTCCAGCACTGCCTTAACCCTCTTGGGCATGGAGTTCACCAGAGCTTCACAGGTTGCCACTGGAATCCTCTTCCACTCCTCCATGACGACATCACGGAGCTGGTGGATGTTAGAGACCTTGTGCTCCTTCACCTTCAGTTTGAGGATGCCCCACAGATGCTCAATAGGATTTAGGTCCGGAGACATGCTTGGCCAGTCCATCACATTCACCCTTAACTTCTTTAGCAAAGCAGTGGTTGTCTTGGAGGTGTGTTTGGGGTCGTTGTCATGTTGGAATACTGCCCTGCGGCCCAGTTTCCGAAGGGAGGGGATCATGCTCTGCTTCAGGATGTCACAGTACATGTTGGCATTCATGGTTCCCTCAATGAACTGTAGCTCCCCAGTGCCGGCAGCACTCATGCAGCCCCAGACCATGACACTCCCACCACCATGTTTGACTGTAGGTAAAACACACTCGTCTTTGTACTCCTCACCTGGTTTCCGCCACACACGCTTGACACCATCTGAACCAAATAAGTTTATCTTGGTCTCATCAGACCACAGGACATGGTTCCAGCAATCCATGTCTTTAGTCTGCTTATCTTCAGCAAACTGTTTGCAGGCTTTCTTATGCATCATCTTGAGAAGAGGCTTCTTTCGGGGATGACAGCCATGCAGACCAATTTGATGCAGAGTGCGACGTATGGTCTGAGCACTGACAGGTTGACCACCCATCCCTTCAACCTCTGCAGCAATGCTGGCAGCACTCAGGTGTCTATTTTCCAAAGACAACCTCTGGATATGACGCTGGGCACGTGCACTCAACTTCTTTGGTCGACCATGGCGAGGCCTGTTCTGAGTGGAACCTGTGATGTTAAATTGCTGTATGGTCTTGGCCACCGTGCTGCTGCTCAGTTTCAGAGTGTTGGCAATCTTCTTATAGCCTAAGCCATCTTCGTGTAGCGCAACAATTCTTTTTTTCAGATCCTCAGAGAGTTCTTTGCCATGAGGTGCCATGTTAAACTTCCAGTGACCAGTATGAGAGAGTGTGAGAGTGATAAAACCAAATTTAACACACCTGCTCCCCATTCGCACCTGAGACCTTGTAACACTAATGGGTCACATGACACTGGGGAAAAAAAATGGCTAATTGGGCCCAATTTGGACATTTTCACTTAGGGGTGTATTCACTTTTGTTGCCTGCAGTTTAGACATTAAGGTCTGTGTATTGAGTTATTTTGAGGGGACAGTAGATTTACACTGTTATACAAGCTGTACACTGACTACTTTACATTGTAGCAAAGTTTCATTTCTTCAGTGGTGTCCCATGAAAAGATATAATAAAATATTTGCAGAAATGTGAGGGGTGTACTCACTTTTGTGACATACTGTAACTCATTTATCCTTTCAACTCCTTACGAGCTAGTGACATCATCAAACTTATTGTCAAGCAGTTTTTTTCAAGGTAAAACTACGTTTTGCTTGCTTTCACACCATGTTAGTTCAAAAGTCAAAGCTAAACCAAACCACAGCGTTACTTTCAGCAGATCCGTCAGTCAGTACGAGTTCCAAACTGCAGAGAAAAGACTTCCTGCTCCATCCCTCATCCCGGTGATGTGCAATCTGGAAGCCATTAAGGCTAAGAGCATGCAGCATGCAGGCCCTGTGCACATAGTAGTGTAAATGTTAAGCAGGTGAGGGATCCTAAAGCTTTAATGATGTGAATTTGACTCATCAATCTTCTTGTGGAACGCAGCTGGAAGTGAGGAAACACTTTGTTCCTTTGGCTCACGTGGACTCACAAAGTGCTGCACAATGAAGTTTGGATGTTTATGGAACGGTAATTTAACATACCATCAAAAACATACACAATTATTCCAGTTTGTCTTTTACAGGTGGGAGTGCAATATTACGGTGCCAGGGTCTATACGTTGCACCATTCATCACATAATTAGATGCTCAGCAAGTAGATTGCCTCCTTATTGGCTGTCATGACTCGGATTCGTCGCTGTCAGTTGCAGCCAGTCTTTACTTTGCATACATGCCGACACAGCTATAAAGAAATTACCCAAATCGTCACGCTAATTAACATCAATAATTATTGACAGCGCCACAGACGGGAGGCAGGGTCGGCCGTGATGGACAGGAGCTTTTGTTTCCTGGACTGAGTGCCACTTTCGCTTGTTTAAAAACTATAGAAAATGATTAATATAACTGACAACACACTCACTAGCGCTACGATCCTACTCCCCCATCCCGGTTTGTTTTGCCAGGGTGCACCTGCAGCTTATTATCCTCAGCCTTTAGCTTCTTAATGCAGCGCAGGTGCCAAAGTGCCGCAGCACCGGTGTAACGTGCATGTCAACGAAACCTAAAATGCACACTTACAGATGTGTGGTGTTAATTTGATGGAAAACACGAGCGAGCATGTACACAGAAAAAGGCGCAATAAAGGGGAATCATTTGTGGAATGAATGTTGCTACAGGAGCCCAAAAGGGACATTTCCTGAGGAACGCTCAAAGGAAGTCGTCTCTGGTTAGCTGTAAGGAATAGTTAAAGTTACAAACTAATAAAATGAACTTTGATAGCAGCAATTATTTTTAAATGTAGGCCTTTCCACTTCAATAGGGTTTTCATTAAAAATGAACTTTTTGGGGAATTGATAGGTTCCCAAAATGTAGGTTTTAGCAATTAGGGAAAATGTTTTTAGTGACACTTTACTTTTATCACCACACATTTCATGAGACTGCTGCTTTCAAACATGCAGTAAATACTCCATTTAACACCTCTTGTCAATGAACCACCCAATCTCCTTTTTGTCATCTACAAAAGTGAATAACTAACTCTAGTTAGCACCAGGTCAAAAACATTGGCAGTGGCTCTAGGCAACCTCCTCATGTACTTTTCTCCATAGTAGCTGCATTTGAAGAGTCACGAGTGGTCAACATCCACCAGCTTTATCTACCTCTACGTGCATGTTATAATGTTGCTACGCAGCTGTTTGTGTTACACTTGCTGTACTGTTGTTTTACAATGACATCATCAGCGCTATTAATGCTAGCTGAACAGTTTGCTCATTATCACTATTACAACATTGGTTCTGTTGCTGCCCCGTTGTGCAATTGACATGTTAATAAATGACCATGTGGGCAAAGAAAGCGACATTTTTCTTTCCATTTTCTCATGCACTCCAAATCACTATTAAAGTAAGATCATAATTTACTATACTACTTTTTTTTTTGCTTCTAAGTTGTTAAAATAGCCTAGAAATAACCAAAATTGGGAGCTTTTTATTGAAAATCCACAGGTTTCTTGCTTTTCCATGAAGCAAAAACCCCTGAAAAAATTGTTACCAGGAGAGAGGTGTTAACAAAAAGTACCTTCCCACATGCAATTTCTCCATCCATCATCCCGTGTTGATGCCTTCCCACGATGCACCTCTGCAAACCTCTCGGGCTCTCCCTCTGCCTTGGAGCCAAGAGCGTAGGAGGGGCGTCGTTCAGCAAAGGTGTACACATAAAGGTTGCGAAAAACTGCTCACTCAAACATCAGCTTGGTGTCAACGCTGAAAAAAGGGCGTATTCCTCCAGGCCTCACTGCCAAAATTTCACATAGATGTGAAGCTTTATTCACCATATGCCACTGCTATAAATTGCGTTGCTATGCTATGTAGACAAGATGGATTGTGGCTGTTTTTCCCATTGAAAACAACTCCAGGATACATTTGAAATACAATTACTTCTATTATTATTATTGCCATTATCATTATGTGTTTCCCACAAGACTGCAGTCTATTTATGGTGGTGGGTTTGGGATGGGGGAATTTGTTAGAAGTCACTCAATGACGTCAATGTACAATTTGCATAATTGGCTATGATGCATGTAATTGTAATGTATGCTGTAGGAGAGAGGAATTGTGGGAGAGACAAAAAGTGAGCATAAACCATGAAAACCGAAGAATGTTTAAAAATACAAATTAACTTTCCTCTGTCACTCCTTTTTGTCGTTTTTTTAGTGTAGTCGTATTTAACAGAGTTGCTAAGTTGGTATTCTTTACATTCACAGAGAGTCCCAGATGAATTTGTTTATGGGAGAATAGGCAGCACCTAATCTTTTTGGGTCTAAATTTATTTGTGGCATAAGAGGTGTAAAGACCTCTTGCAAAATGACAAAATCAACTTTTTGAGGGTTTAACTAGCGATGTCTGATAATATTGGCCCACCGATATTATTGGCCTGATATTGGCATGACAATGTAATATTGGTCAATATTGGTGTATTTTTTTTCCCCTGTGATGAAAGCCGATATGGCCCTTTAAGCGCCCCAAGCAACATTGCTGTCACCATAACAGTCAACACGTAGCATATACTTGAGCCCATGTTTTGCTTAACCGTGTTCGAGGTGGCAGGATGTGGTGGGTTGTCAAAACACCACTAATGGTGAGCGGGGTAGCTCATAGACACATATATGTGTCACATCAAGCGCTGAGCCGTACGTCAACGTTGCCGCCATATTGGATGTGGCAAGAGTCGGAGCGGAGAAGATGCCTCATTCATGTGCTGCAAACCAAATCCCAGGGAATAACATTTCACAGGTAAGACGTAACAAGTACCTTTGATAGTATTTGCCCATAGACTGCATGATTTGACCATTTGAGAGCATCATTTGCTAACATTGTGGAAAACACTGCATTCCCGCGCACAATTCATTCATTCATACTGTATGTCTATGGCAGCCATCACCAAATGGCGGACCTTGGTCCGGATCCAGACCCAGTGATGGCCCTTTACGGACCCATGACCAATTAAAGCGAATGGGAAATATAATAACATATAATCATGCTCGCGGACCGATCGCAGCGACAGTTTGCGGGCGCAATTACTTCAAGTATTACAGTTAACGTGACAGCAAATGCGGTGCCGGGAACCATCCAACCATCCATTTTCTACACCACTGATCTTCGAATAGAACCATGGCTTGCTCAAAAGTAAGAAGTTACCAAACATTTCAAAGTGAAAGGACGGACCAATATATGTCATTCTTCCAGAATCCAGTACCAAACCGCTGTGTCTCATATGCTCTGAAGCTGTAGCGCCCGGGATGAAAAATCTACGATAGTCATAGCACATTCATTTACAGCACAGCAACGTGCAAATGAGTCTTCACTAAGGATTGTACAGATACTGACTCAACATCTAACAACATCTTTCGCTGACGGCAGAGTGGTGGAGGAGGGCTTCTGCTGCAGAGAACTTACTCAAAGGTAAACAAAGCACTGTTGCAACTTCTCTGTTGAAGAGACACTTATTAAATTATTATTTAATATTATTTGTTTTCAGAGAAACCGGTGCAGTTTTATTTAACTTAAATGTAAGCCTTTATTTAACTTAAAAAATAAGCCTTTTGTGTTCATTCATTGTTTGTACAGTCAAACCTTTTGTTATTTATGTGAAATTTGAAATTTTGCAGACAAATTTAAATACAAGAAAATGCATGTACTACCTGCAGAGACTTCAAAGAAAAAGTACTGTTTTTTATTCCCTTAGTGCAGTGGCTCTCAATTATTTTCTGTCATGCCCCCACTGGGGAACGGAAATATTTTTGCGCACCTACGATTTGAAATACTATTGAGAACCTGATAATATGTATTTATTAGGTATGTTAGATAATATGGGCCTACCAATAATATCGGTCTGATATTGCATACAGCGTTTTGTTTGTTGACACAACACCAGCTGACGCTAGATTTAGCAACAAGTCAAATGCATTAAATATATTGTTATGCTCTGCTGAATAAATGAATGAATTTGACTGCCAAGGTGAAGGATTATACAGTGGTGTGAAAAAGTGTTTGCCCCCTTCTTGAGTTTTTATTTTTGTGCATGTTTGTCACACTTAATGTTTCAGATCATCAAACAAATTTAAATATTAGTGAATGACAATACAACTGAACACTAAATGCAGTTTTGAAAGTTTTTATTATCAAGGGAGAAAAGGGAGAAAAAAATCCAAACCTGCATGGCCCTGTGTGAAAAAGTGATTGCCTCCTCACTAAAGCAGAACTTAACTGTGGTTTATCACACCTGAGTTCAATTTCTTTAGCCACACCCAGGCCTGATTACTGCCACACCTGTTCCCAATCAAGAAATCACTTAAACAGGACCTGCCTGACGAAGTGAAGTAGACCAAAAGATCCTCAAAAGCTAGACATCATGCCAGGATCTAAAGACATTCAGGAACAAATGATAAAGAAAGTAAGTGAGATCTATCAGTCTGGAAAAGCTTTGGGATTCCGGCAAACCGCAGTGAGAGCCATTATCCACAAATGGCGAAAACATGGAACAGTGGTGAACCTTCCCAGGAGTGGCCGGCCAACCAAAATTACCCCAACAGCACAGCAACGACTCATCCAAGAAGTCACAAAAGGCCCCACAAGAACATCCAAAGAACTGCAGGCCTCACTTGCCTCAGGTAAGGTCAGTGTTCATGACTCCACCATAAGAAAGACACTGGGCAAAAACTGCTTGCATGGCAGAGTTTCAAGACCAAAACCACTGCTGAACAAAAAGAACATTAACGCTCGTCTCACTTTTGCCAGAAAACATCTTGATGATCCCCAAGACCTTTGGGAAAATACTCTGTGGTCTGACGACAAAAGTTTAACTTTTTGGAAGGTGTGTGTCCCATTACATCTGGCGTAAAAGTAATCCAACATTTCAGAAAAAGTTCACCAACAGTAAAATATGGGGATGGTAGTGTGATGTTCTAGTTCTACTGCTTCAGGACCTGGAAGACTTGCTGTGATAAATAGAACCATTCATTCTGCTGTCTACCAAAAAATCCTTTCTCCGGGTACTCCAGCTTCCTCCAGCATTCCAAAAATATCCATGTGGGTAATTGGAGACTCTAAATCAGGGGTCACCAACCTATCGACTGCGATTGACCACTCGATCTTTGGGACTTTGCTGGTTGATTGCAAGAATATTAGAAAAAAAACATTATCACATCAGTACCCTCTCCTCCCGGACAGCGACCAACAGGCACGCATTTTGTCCGTTGAACACGCCTGTACGCCTCGCCGCTCTCCAGGCAGCAACCCGCAAGACCCATCCAAGATCCCAGTTCCTAAATCCCAACCGGAGGTACCAGCGCACGCACACCGGGTCTCCTTACCGTGCAATCAACAAGCGTTGAGCGAGTAGCTTGCAAAGGTTGAAAGAGAGGCAGAGAGGGAGTGATAGAGCACAGCGATGTGCCTGTGCACACAACAGTAATTATTGCACGTTATTATGGCTCAAAATCTACCTTTGTTACCCCAAAGTTCATGTTAGAGTTGCTGCGATGCAGCTGGTTAGGGCTGACTATTGTAACGCATCGACCAGCCCCTCGCTCCTCAACCACCATGGCTTGCCCACGACAACAAGGCAAATAGAGTTGTGGTTCACTCATGGAGCCAACCATGACGGATAGCCACAAAAGTAGGGGTGCCCAAAGTGCGCCTTAGGGGTCATCTGCGGCTCTTGGCTTCATCACTGCAGAAACCAAATAAAATCTAAAAAAAACAGCAAAAACAGTAAAAAAAAAAAACTGTGTAAAAGGCACAATGAGAAAAAGCTGAAATGTTGACACCAGCAGCCGATAATAACACAAAGAAAAGGAGAAGCAGTGCCCGGTCCACAACGTTTACAGTGGGGACGAAGGCCTTCTATATGGGGAGGATCTTCTCAATCCCACTGACATACATTCCACAGAGGACGCAGAGTCTGAGGACACAAACATGGACATGTCCATCACCATAGCTGAGTTACCTGAGCTAGTCAAAAAACTCCTCAGCGACAAAGCTCCCAGGGTGGATGAGTTTCACCTTGAATTCCTCAAGGCTCTGGATGTTGAGGGACTGTCTTGGTTGACACATCTCTTTAACACTGCATGGAGGTCGGGAACAGTACCTCTGGATTGGCAGACCGGGGTGGTGGACCCCCTTTTCAATTATTGTGACCGGAAAGTGTGTTCACCTATAGGATCACCCTCATCAGCATTTCTGTGAAAGTATATTCCAGAGCGCTGGAGAGAAGGGTACGACCATAAGTCGAACCTCAGCTACAGCAATGTGCTTTTCATCTTGGTCACGTTACACTGGATCAGCTCTAGACCCTTTCAAGGGTACTGTTTTGCCTAGCCGGTCCACATGTGCTTTGTGAAGTTGGAAAAGGCATTCGACCTTGCGGTGTACCGTGTGCGGTGCTGCAGGAGTATGGGGTTGGTGGCACGTTACTAATTTGGCCATTCGGTCCCTGTACAACAGGAGCAGGAGCCTGTTGGCCTCCCCCAAGGCTGCTCTTTGTCACCAATTCTGTTCATTATTTTATGGACAGAATTTCTAGGAGCAGCCAAGACGTCGAGGGGGTACAGTTTGGGGGCTTTAGACTTGTGTCGCCGCTATTTCAGATGATGCGGTCCTCATGGTAGCAATGCGGTCGCTGGACCGGACCGTCGTCCGGTAGAGAGAGCTGAGAGAGAAGGCAAAGCTCTCAATTTACCAGCCGATCTATGAGCCCGGCCGCACGGTGGTCTAGTGGTTAACATGTTGGCCACACAGTCACATTCTGGAGATCGGGAAGACCTGGGTTTGATTCTCCCTTGGCCATTTCTGTGTGGAGTTTGCATGTTCTCCCCGTGCGTGGGGAGATGAGGAGAAGCGACATAGAAAAAGAATGGATGGATCTATGAGCCCACCCCCACCAGTGGTCATGAGCTTTGGATTGTGGCCGAAAGAACGAGATTGCGGACACAAGCAGCCGAAATGAGTTTCCTCCAGAGGGTGGCTGGACTCACCCTAAGAGATAGGGTGAGGAGCTTGGTCATCTGGGAGGAGCTCAGACTAGAGTCGCTCCTCCTTCACATCAAGAGCCAGTTGAGGTGGCTCGGCCTTCGAGTCCAGGTGACACATGGACACCTCCCTGGTGAGGTGTATGGGCATGCCCAGCCAGGAGGAGGCCCTGGACCTCCTAGGACACGCTGGAGGGATTATGTCTCACAGCTGGCCTGGGAACACCTCGGTGTCTGCTTGGCAGAACTGCAAGAGGTGGCCGGGGACCGGGAAGTCTGGGCTTCCCTACTGAGACTGCTGCACCGTGACCCAGACCGGGATAAGTGGAAGAAAATGGATGAATGGATAGTTCCAGCTCCTACACCAATCTGGATCTCACTTCAGTCGCCATTGTTCGCTATGACACGAGGAGCTATAACAGGAACAAGACACCATCAAAAGAGCCAGCGTAGTGACTATGCTGACTATAGCTCAGAATTTACCTTAACCAGGTTAGCTGGTGAAGAACAAGACACCTCATTAGCGTCCAGGTGGTTTGATGATTGGGAACAGGTGTGTGTGAGTGGGAGTCAGCCGGGATAGGCTCCGGCATACCCCTGCACCCCTAATGAGGATTAAGCGGAACGGAAAATGAGTGAATGAATGAATGAATGAATATTATAGTCCAATAATTTCATAATCTCATAATAATAATAACTCATAATGAGAAATATATGTTTTTATTGTTGCTTTGTGTGCTGTTTTTCTGTCAAACATTTTGGGGTATTATGAAAACTGCTATTTATTATTATGTATTGTATTTAATTTAATAAAATGATATGTTCATTAAATTGTATAGTTGTAGTGGTTTTGAAGAGCATCATACTGAAAGCTGCTACTGCAATTTTATTTTCACTGAACTTATTTGGCATCGCAAGTAGGATCAAATATTAGAGACGCCTCCCAGTCGTGTGCCGGACCACAAACAATAATAAACATATTATTAAATGTATACCTTTGATACAAATTTTGCATTGATCTCTTTCGATGGTGCAGGTGTACCTGTTGTTGTGGCATCCACATTTGTTTGCCAAGCTCTCACCATCGGGTCTGATGGTGACATGTGCTTCTACTCAGGCTCGTCAGCACTTAATAAAGCATGTGATCACTCCATTTGAGGCCGGGCGTTGTATACTGACTTCCTTTTTGCAGGTCTGCTTCTGCTTATGCCGTTAAATGCAATGATGAACACGAGACGAGACGCTTGAACACCGCTTAAATCACAAACAGTGTCATCTTTATATGCTTTTTGAAAAAAATTAATTTCAATGCGCTGGCTTTGCAAACACAGAGCTCCAAAAAAAGTGCTGCTGAATATCCTCCCCACATCTCGTCTCATATTTCAGCCTCGCTGTGGCCAAGGAATGCATCAAGTGCCATAAATCAGCCGCTTGATAGGAAGTTGGCAGGCGCACAGCGGCGCAGAGAGAGAGAGAGCAACGCTGTACTGTAAATATGTTTAAGGTGACCATCTTGGTAGGAGAAGAAGGCGGTGAAATGATGACCTTTAACCTTGTGTGGCCTTTAGCATTCCTTCACTTGAGATGCAGGAACAGCCCAGCACACACTTTGCTTGGAAGAAGAGTTTGAAGAAAACCGGTTTGAAGCAGCCGGTTGACGCTGTGTGTGTGCGTGTGTACGTTTGTGTGCCAGTTTTGTTTGTCACATCACCGCCTGTCTGTGCCTTATGCAAATGTACACGGGGGGGGGACGTGCGGGGTGGGGGTCCCTCCTCCATGGGAAACTGCTGGTGCTAATCCAGCATGTTGAACAGGGGAGGAGAGGCGCACTTTTCAATAAAAAAAAATACCCTCCCCCTCCTGGCTGAAACCCCCCTGTCACATGTATACACACACACAACAGATGAACAGCGTGTTTTAGCAACCTATGGACGCACTCTCACGCACAAACAACCCAACACCTGTTTCGTTTTTTTTTTTTCTTCCAGCGCTTTAATATGGGAACAAAATCCCACGATCTCAAAGACCCACCCGGTAACAGCGAGCGTGCTTTCAATGAGATAACAAGGAGTCTCAGTATGGTGGGCTTGTAGGACCACCTAAAGATAGACTAATAACACGCTCCCAGCCTCAAGCCTGCGCTGCTTAGGACTATGAAATTTATGCAAATGTGTGTGGGAATAGAGAAGACTATTTAAAGCTTTTGTTTTCTCAGCCCTCGCAAATACAACTTTCTGTGGAGGCTATGGTTGAACCCTTGTTTTGATAAATACACACAATTAATCACATTTCACCTACCATTTTATTCTCAATCACAAGTAAACTGATATATTTTAGAGTAGACCGACAGAGTGGGCCGCACGGTGGATGAGTGGTTAGCATGTTGGCCACACAGTCAGGAGATCGGGAAGATATATAAGCAAATTTGATGTTTTTTACCTAAGTTAAGCATTTTCAAGCATTAAAATGTCAAAATTAGCTCAAATATAAATATAAGGCATTCAGTAGACGCACTCCAAGACGCTGTGACATTCTACACTGGTCACGAGGTGTCAGTCATGTTACAATGTTGAGACAATGGCCACCGCAGGAAGTAATGTACAGCAGCCAGAAGTAAGAAAAGGAACAACGTTAACGTGTGAGTTTATATTGCTGGGTTTCAAATGACATCACATCCGGTTCTTGTCGGCCCCCGTCTGCTCACCGGAAGGGAAGTGATGCATGTGGTTGAAACCAAGCAATTAAGTCTAATTTATGCCTTATATGTCATACTTTTTCTTATTATGTCTACTATTTTGGCTAATAGGAGTGTAAAGGTGACCACGGGGGTGTTGTTTTGTATCTAGAGGGCTCTCATAATGTTAAAACTCCGTATTTAGAAGGTCGTCAACACGTTTTCTGTGCTCGTTTGACAAAAACATTCCATTTATAAATAAGGAATCCTACTTCGCAGAAATTCACTCATCATGGTCTGGTTTGGAACCAATTAACCGTGATAAATGAGGGATTACTGGAGGTATTTTAATTAGTATCTACATGTCCTTATGATGGGCCGCACGGTGACCTAGTGGTTAGCATGTTGGGGGATCTTGGTTTCGAATCCCTGTTGGGCATCTCTGTGTGGAGTTTGCATGTTCTCCCCGTGCGTGCGTGGGTTTTCTCCGGGTACTCCGGTTTCCTCCCACATTCCAAAAACATGCACGTTATGGAGACTCTAAATTGTCCATAGGTATGACTGTGAGCGTGAATGATTGTTTGTCTATATGCGCCCTGCGATTTGCTGGAGACCCCGAAGTCAGCTGGGATAGGCTCCAGCACACCCCCGCGACTCTAATTAGGATAAGCGGCACAGAAAATGGATGGATATTTTAGAGTAGTCAGTGTACAGTTGATATAGCAGTATGGATCAACTGTCAACACACAGCCATTATTGTTTAAATAGTTGGCAACACTTGTGAGTAACAAACAAGTCAAGAAGGGTCTTGCCTACAGTCAAGCATGGTGGTGGTAGCGACATGGTCTGGGGCTGCACGAGTGCTGCCACCAATGGGAGCGCTGCGGTTCATTGAGGTAAACATGGATGCCAGTATCCAGTATGAATTCCAGAGTCCAGTAGTAAGATGAATGTGTCAAACACGATGGCCGGCTACACGAGTGCTGCCGGCACTGGGGTAGCTGCAGTTCATGATGGAAATACAAATTCTAGTCCACCTCCAAGTGAACATGTCCAAATTGTATTTAAAGTGGATAGTAAATCAATACCGCTATATAAGCTGTACATACACTGACTACTCTAAAGTTTGCTTTCTATACTTTTGTCCCTTGACAAGATAATGTAAGATGAATATATGTGCTATCCCTTTAAAAGGGATGTGGCAGAGTCTTTGTGCAGACATTGGCTCACCTCCAGTCCAACCTCTGCACTCACAAGTGTGTGAGAGTAGCCTACAACCCCCTCAAACCCCCCTCAAGGCTCCGTCTCCTGGAGAGGCAGGGGGAGGGGCATAAAAGGCAATCAACAAATCCCCTTTTGCGAAACCTAATAGGGGCCAAATCATCATCTATTTATCCTGGTCAAATCACTGACAGCAGGCCTTGATAAAAAAAGAGTGGAAAGTATAGAAAGGTTCCACGCGGGTGCCAAGACCTTCACCAATTCTTCCTATTCAAGCCAGATGTTGACTCCACTGGCCAATTTTCATAATGATTGCCATTAAAGATCATTTTATAGGAGATCCCCATTGTTGATACCCTGGGCCAGCTGGTGCAGTACCACCTCCTGCCTTTAGGAGGGCGCCCCTGCTGCTCTTCGTGTCCATCTGAGACCATCACTAAGCTTCAAATGAGCCCTAATTGGTTCTTTAGACAGATTTTTGCCTCCTCAATCCCATTAGATGGGCTTAGCAGATCAGAGCTTCATGTACTTGACACTGTGACCCACATGGACGCTACCTCAGATGACCAGATCGTCTCCAATTCCTGCGGCACTGAGGTATTACAGTAGATTAACTCAAATCAGGTGGAGCCTGGAGGCTGGGAGGGGTCCCTGCAGGTTGCGTTCGGGGACGCACTTTTGCAGACGGAATGAAATCCAATTAGTGACTCCTTACTCCGCTGTCATTTTATTGTCAGACGGTCCCTTAATGTCTTTATTTATTATGAAAACTCACACAAACACATTTTTTTTGTAGCATAGCTCATTTTATTGTTTAAACAGTTTTTGCATAGGAAATATATCCACTTCCAGTAATTGACTGCAGTAAAAACAGCTGCTAGCAGTATAGGCTGGATATAACAGTAACAATCACAAAAAAAAAAATTGAGCCTTTATTTACACTGATTTTAATCTTGTGGCAATTTTAGCCCCTGCACCAACCTTTTACAAATTGCTAAAAAAAAAAATAATAAAAGTGATACAAAGGCCTTCGCTGTACAGTTTCACAATGGACACCTCCTAAACTGTAAAATAAGCTTGAAAACAAAGACAGTCATCTAAAAACGTACATTCAGATACATACAAAGACCTTTTTTGCACGATCACTACTGCTTTTTTGTGTTGTTTTTTTTGTTGCTGTTGTTGTTGTTTGTCATTTAACACTCACAGGGAAATAAAAGTGCCACAAGACCCACAAAGAAATCAGCCCTGCAGAGAATTTAAAGAAATGAAAATAATAAACAAAAGAAAAGACTGCACAAAATATAGCGTTGTCTCCCTTGCAAAAAAAAAGAACATTTACAGCTAACAAAAAAAACCAAAAAAACAAAGCTGATGAGTGCTGACATGCGTGTAGACATGAAAAGTAAGTCACATTTGACATATTATGCATGTAAATATGTATGTACAACAGGCACTGCATTGCTTGACGATCAACTGTACAAATGCTGGTTTTTCATGTTGAGAGAGAGCGTGAGTGCGGGATGAAAAGCCTGCAGGTGTTGCATGAGCGCCGCAGGTCAGGCTTTGCATAAAAAAAGTGAAGCTGATGGCAGCGATCAATGCAATAATACTTTGTCAAGTAAGGGCGCACAGAGAGCGCGCCTGGAAGCTACGCGTGGGTGGAACACTGATTCAATGGAGGTTCTCCAAGACAGGCTACATTCAAACCCGGGCCAACAATGGAAGGAAGAAGGTAAAGAAGGTACAGTACCTTGAGTGTCAAGCACTTGCGTTCTAGTGCCAATGAACAAAGTGCATCATGAGCCTCCGTGCTTTAAGCCCAGGGGTGTCCAAACTTTTTTTTAACATTTCATATTACTTTTGTGTATTTTAAAACCAATCTAATGTACGCAAAGACAGCTAATGTCAGTTTATTATAGCTGCAAAAAAAAACAAAACACTAAACTAAAATCATTACTTATTTACTCTGCAAGTGTCTCACTTATTTAACTTTCAAACATGATCACTTTAATCTCTTAAATTCTCAATCTTTTTCATTTAGGAGTTTCCCATTTTCTTGAGTTATTTGTTACATTTTCAGAGGCAAACACGATGTCCTAATCTACAATTATATTTTATTGTCTCTGTAATAATTAGTGGACCAATGAACCTCTGCAAAATAAGTGCAGAGGTTGGATTGCGTCATTTAAAAAATAAAAAAGTTGTTTAAGCTAGAATGAAATGTAATTCATAAATTACTCCCGATTATCCAAATACAGTGTAGTATTATCATTAGCATCATTATTAGCAGTAGTAGTGGCAGTACAGATATTATTCAAATGTTATTATTACTAAATAGGTTGATACCGTTTTGCTTTTTTTGACAGGTGAGTCAGAAACAATAGCAGACAATGTTTTTTCAATCTTCAATTTTAAAATAATTAAGAATGAATTCCAAATTAAGATATTTTTTCACAGGCAATTAGAATTGTAGACAAGAAAAAGTTGTTTCAATTGCAGTTTCTGATGAATCATTCCTGAATAACATTTGAAATGTTCTTCAAAAAAGTAAACCAATAAAAATAATCCTAAAGGCAGGCTTTGGACACCCCTGTTTAAATAAAAGGACACACTTGGGGGGCAAATTTTGATGAGAAAGCAGTAGCACCAACACTTTTAGCTTGTAGTGCTCACGCTGCATCAGTGCACGATGAGCTCAGCCAATCAGGGCGTGGCACCAAATCTACAAAATAACCCAACAATCTTCGGGGACATTTTTGTCCATTATTTTATTTACCCTGCTTTCTCACATAAGGTCAGGTGCAACATGGGGCCTTTCTTTTTTTTTTTTTTCATCTCCCACCTGCTACAAGAACACACTCACATCTTGTTGGACAAGAAATCACACCACATTTAAAAAACAAAAAAACAAAAAACATATAATATCATCACATCACACTCGCTATGGCCACACGAATGAAATATAACAATTCAAATATTTATTATTATTAGCATTATGAAGCGCTTCCCAAATGGAAATACCGACAAGCACTAAGCAAGTTCAGAAAAATAATATTCATTAAAAAAAAAAGTAAAAGCCTTCATTGTTGTTGTTTTTATATCTAGAATAGCCCCCTCCATCTTGCTTTTTTTTTTTTTGTTTGTTTTTTGTTTTTTACAGGAACACAACAATACTTTAGATAGGATTCATCAGGGGAATCTGGGGAGTTCTAACTCAAAACCAGACTCAACAAACACGTTTTATTTCCTAAAATGGAACTGTCACGTCTACTTTTTCCCCAGAATCAACAAATAAGGGCTGGAGAAGGTTTACAGTGTACAAACTCCTGTCTGGCGGCAGGTTTAAAAATAATTAAAAAAAAGAATAGAAAGACCCTCATCTTCATACACGCACACACACGCTACCGCTATGCACTTTTACACACACACACACACACAGTTGGGGACAATGCACTTGAGTGGGGTCTGGGATGGTCACAGGCTGCAAAGCACTTTTCTTTCTAAACTAAAAAAAAAAGGACAGAAGAGTGCACATAGAAAGGAGTGATTTTTCGTTTAAAAAAAGAAAAGAAAATTAGTGAGAAGGCGGAGAGATGGAGCTTGACTTGAGGATTTTTTTATTTTTTTTTTACGCTGCAGGCGCGATTGTAGTGCAAAAGGTGTCGCTGCAAGGAACACTACTGATTGACATACATAATGCCCTGTGGTACGCCTGAGATTGACAACACGGAGACGGAGTGCGATTCAATAAGTGCTATCTTTTCTATCCTTCCAAAAGGGGCAAGAATTTAGCGATTGACTTCGATATGCGGGGGGAGGATTGACACACGTGTATACAGTACATTAATACGCTTATAAAAGACTCTCTAAAGGCTGATTTGTGTGATTGTTGCGCAGGTGACAGGCATTTAAGGCATCTACTCGGGAATTGCATCCAATGACGGCTGAAAAGGGTTTTCCAATGCGATGATTGTCGCGCTCAAGTCAAGCCGTCTCTCCGCCAAAGAATAAAAAGCAAGTGTAATTCCTTTTCTAGCACCCCAAGTGGACCAGTTACGCATTTTATACCTCTTTTCCTGGTTCCAGTGCGCCAGTTCTTCACCTGCCAACCATCTCAGGACTGCCAAAAGTCTTAAAGGTCCCATATTATCATATTATTAGTAGTAATGTATTTATTATTGATTCGTATTTGTAATAAATAAGTGTCAGACGTGCCACAATAGTGTATTGGAAGTGTGTGGTCCAAAATCTAGCATTCAGTCAGTATGCTGTTTTGTGTGTCTGTAGCTTTAATGCTAATGAGCTGTGCTTGTGTGCGTCTCCACTTTATACACTTGCCACGCCGCATAGCACACGCAACAACATGACATTTGCACAGCAACATCATGCTAGCTTAGCCTATTCACTGTTCACAATCAAACTGATGAAACTTACAGATCCCACGTCTCTGGCAAACTGACGGAGAGTTCGCCAGTGCTTGATTTTAAGACGTGTCGTGAAGCCTGCTTTGCCTGTTTTTTTTTTTTTACAAAATAACGGGCGTATCCAGAAGCGGGGAAGGTGATAGATTCCAGGCACACATATTACTGTTAGAACTTCATTAAAAAGTCACTTTTGCATAATAGGGGATCTTTAAGCTACTCTTGAATGAGATGAGCTCAGCACTGGCATTAGCGCCAGGTTCTTTTAGATGGAAAAGCGGTGTGATGCGTGACTTTGCAGCCATGTAACCACCAAGGATACCTCCTGCCTTCCCACCCCCAAATTTGTAAGCTAAGCTAAGAAAAGACCTTGTCCTCCACTGCATAGACTGCAGCCCCCCACTTTGGTCAATAAAGTAAGAAAATCAATGGAAAGATACCCCCACTGCCACCACCATAACAACAACAACAACAACAGCAACAACAACAAGAAGAAGCAACAATATGAAGAAAAAAAATAAATGCATTACAATAGTGTCTATCTCCAAACTAGCCTCTAATATTTGACATCTATAAGCACTACCTACATAGGCAAAACTTGGTATTGCATAATTGTCATCATTCTGAATTGCCCCCACGGGAGGACAATGAGGGGGAAAAAAGGGGACCAAACAAATAAAAGATGACAGCTTATTAGGGGGGAAAAAGAACAGCAAAAATACTGTGGAGGGAACGAATAAAAAAGGAAAGAAAACACTGTTTGATTACAAAGTAGACTATACACAGCCATGTGACATGATGAAGTTAAAAATGGACATTCCCAGTACAAAACGTTAAAAATGTTATCTCTGTGTGTGTGTGTGTGTGTGTGTGTGTCGACGGTGATTTAGGCTGCGTTCAAACTTGCGGTAAAACAGTTCTGAAAGATACTCTGGTGTGGTTGTCGTCGCGTGCACACTGGCATTTCTGTCATGGGACCAAAGGCCGCACAGTAAAGAACATAAAGGAAAGACTTGATTTTAGCTTTTGCAGCTCAGGTATTCCAAACCAAAATGCCATCTGCCGGGTCGAACACGTAGCTTATTTTGAGGTCCTGCGATATTTACCTGCTCAGATTTCACCAAAAGCTTCTAAAATATACTCTTAAAGAGCAAGACGGCCCTGCGATTGGCTGGCGACCAGTCCAGGCTGTACCAGGCCTCTCGCCTGAAATCAGCTGGGATAGGCTCCAGCATACCCCCGAAACCCTAGTGGGGACACGCGGTATAGAAGATGGATGGATGGCGGAGCACGACGCCACATTTTCTCTTCCATGTTTGCTGTCATTTTAACACCGGTCCGTGTGGAATTCACATTTGAGCTCAAGTGAACCGACCTGCACCAGAGTTCTCCTGCAAGCGGGCCGAGACCCAAACCCGACTAGCAGAGCAATCGCGCCAGAGTTCCTTTCAACTGAACCAAACAAGCGTGAACGCACCCAAAATGCAGCAAAAACACGTGTAGTGCGTGCGTGTGCGTGTGCGTGTAAAAAAGGCACGTCATCATGTGGACAAGTGTGTCATCGTGCAAATTAACTGGAGAGACTGCAGAGGCGATGGCTGCCAGCGCACTATTCCTTTTTTTTTTCACAACTATTAACACTTTTTCGAAGTTGCTGTAAACATAAGCTTTACAAGCCAATCATGGCCAAATGTTCTTATCATTTAAAAGTGAAATGCCATTATTTGTTTGTTTTTACACACGTACGTGTTCATTTCTTTCCTGGGGGTTACTTATTTATTGAATTATTTTTTTTTAACCCCCCTTTTCCAAGAAATAAATAAGCAACAAATACGTCCCTGTACAAACGGGAAGGGCTCAAAAAGAACGACAACAAGTGCTGGTGTTGCTGCTGGGATGTGACTGAATTCAAATTCTCAAAATACGTTTATCCCCCTTTCTTTTAGAGTCTGAGGGCTGACAGACTGCTCGCTTCCCTTCAAATATTCAATTGCACTTGCCTCCATCAGAAATTGCTCTTCTTTAACAAAACAGGAAGCCTTTCCTAAAGGCCTCCCAATTTTTAGCGAGGGCTCCAATCGCTCAGTTATTTTTTTTTTCTTGAAGTAGCAGGAAAAAAAAGAATAAACAAACACGTTTAGTCAAAGAATTCACAATATTTTTTTTCCGACGGTGTACACAGTGACTTTGTTGACCCCCCCCATGTTTCTATATCTATGAGAAGCAGGAGCGGCTGCTTTGAGTGTCATGCAGTAGAACATTAAGGCATCTATACATCACAGTATTTGAATGCATTGGAAAGTTCTGCAAACAACCACTGGCTGGTGTGTGTGTGTGTGTGTGTGTGTGTGTGTGTGTGTGTGTGTGTAGGTGTGTGTGTGTTGGTGGGAGAAGGGGCCACACCTGAATCTTTCCTCCAGCATCCATCATGGCGGTTTGGATGTAAGATTATGAGACATTTGCTGGTTTCATCCATCGGTGGCACCCCCCGCCCTGCCCCCTAAGCACTCAAGCACCCCTCTCCGGGATCAGTTCCCGCTCTCGGCGGGGACCAACGGTTCACCAATGATGCTTATGCTGTAGTTCTGGTGGACATTTGTTGGCAGGATCGGAGTCCCGTTCGACACTTGGAATGGAACTAAGCTCGCCCAGGTACCAGGACTGGAGAGAAGACACAGAAAGATGTCCACAGGTTAGTCACGGTGTTGTGTGAGAGCTTGTGAAGGTTAGAGGGAGGGGGTTAGGGGGATAGGGTTGTGTGTGTTGGTGGGGGTCCCTCCACAAAGCAGCCCCATCCCTATTCATATCACGCTAATGGCGAAACAACACTGGGATTGTTCCCCGGGAGCAACGGTGCTAACTGAAAACGCCAGCGGGAACAAACAGCGCGTTGTTCCCGAGGGGTACTGCCTTACGTACATGTCGGATAATTAGCCCTCCACCGCCCCCCGTACCCTCACGTTCCTCACCGCCCCCTTTTCCCCCAGAGAGGCCCCCAGTGGCCACTCATCTCCACTCTCCCCCCGACCATCACTATAGGAGGATACCTGCACTGCAAAAGGCCATTTTTAATCAAGTGTATGTGAAATGAAATCAAATGTTAAAGGGATGGTTTGCATTTTTTTTCAGCCAGGAAATATAACACCACGGGTTAGCATGTTAGCAGATCAGATTGAACAAAAAAAAAAAAAGTCTTTTTTTTTTTTTTTTTTACAATTACAAATTTAGCTGTACAAAAATTGTCAGGCATTTCAATTTGGGTAAGATGACTGGTGCTCATAGCCGTCACTCAAGGCTGTCCCATACACACGTACCGGACATGTCTGTAGCGCATGCACATACACAAAAGCAGTCTCAGAGAAGCGGCCAACCATTTGAAGTCATTGCGTTGTTATGATCGGCTGTATATTCAATAATAGCTCATGGAGGCTACACTTTGCCAAATCACTATCATTAGCTGACAACAAGCATAACTCGTGCACGTGCACGTGCACGTGCGCTACGTGGGGCTTGGCTTATGTGTTTGAAGCAGGAAGAGGGCATGACATAATGCTTGGTGCATGTTTGAAAGTTAGCGCCCTCTAGGCAGCTGTGTAACGGGTGCAAACAGTCCCTTTAAGTAATATGTATCCTAAAATCCAAAATGGATTCCTTAAATGTCCTTTTTTGTGCTTTTCAGTGATGTTCTCACGGTGATATGTGCCCTGAGAGCCTGTTTATGAGCACAAATGTGAGGCAAAGCTATCATCTCCTTCACTTCTTTGCTCCATGTTTGAGAGAAGAGAGGCGCTCACACGCTTGCTTTCGAAATTGTAGCTTTTCACGACGTCATGAAGACGATTCCATCTCTGAACCGCCCTGTGTAGATACCCAACCCGGCCTTCGCTACACATCTTAAAATAAACCAGGGGTGTCCAAACCGCATATTGAAATCAAAGGAGGCCGTGCACTTTGATATTTCTACGTATCGTTTAATTTTGTCAAAAAAGGCTAAAAAACCTTTATATATATTTAAAACCAAAACCTTGTTTTACCATCAGTTATTAGAATGACCATTTCAGCATCTTCTTTCTACATTATGCCTTTTTGCTCTATGTTTCCAATTTTTGCTGGGGTTTTTTTGTTTGACTTTATTTCTATTTCCGATGTGCCGCGAGCCAATAAGAAACAAGATGCGGGCTGCAAATGGCCCCCGGGCCGCACTTTGGACACCCCTGAATTAAAGCTGTACTTGAGTCCTCCTGTCCCACTCCTTAAATACGACGCTGACGTACAGAATGTGACATATGGCATCTATTACGTTGGACAAGTGCATGTCTATGTGTCAGAAGTGCACCATGCACATAAATACAGCTCATTAGCATTAAAGCTACAGACACATAACAGGGTGTGTTCCCGGTAGGGCTTACGAAAAGCACATTCCACATTTTGGACAACACACTGCCCATACACTATTGTGCAAAGTCTATTTAAAATTGTTTCAAAAATCTGATAATATGGGACCCTTAAAAAAAAGGCAAAATAATAAAAATAATAATATAATAATATAATATAATAATAATAATAGTCAAATGTTGCTCTTATGTTGGCACTTTTGACGGTGATTTCAGATATTTAATCCTGCTTAGATTTGTGTGGGTTTCACTTTCACACTAAAAAGGGTGCTGGCAAAGTAGCAGCAAAAAGCCACCAGTCGGCCATCTTTACAGATAAAACAAGGCGAAATTGTAGGAGGTTGCATGTGAAGGGTTAAAAAAACAAGAGCTAATCCTCTCTTGCACTTCTTTTCCTGTCCAACTCGTCCTCAAGTTCTCCTGCCTTCTCCCCTCCCTCCCTGCCTCGCTCTCACTGCCAAAAATCATCGGACAGGAAACGGGGGTGGTGGTGGTGGGGGATTAAGTTTTTCCTACCTTGCTGAACAAAGAGCGCACAGAGCGGCCAAGAGCGGCTCTCGTTTCCTGTCTTTCTGTTTTACCCCTCCCTCTCTCGCTGTCTGTCCCCCTCTCAGGTAATGAAACATCACGGGGACCACACAGCTACAAAAGCGCACGTTGTGGGCCCTTTTTGCTCGCTTTTAATCTGGTTAGAATTGACGGCTGTCAGTGTGTATCTGCGTCTCCTCGGGGCTACAAAAGAGCCGTGTTTGCTCATGCCGTCACTGCTAATTGACGCACTTGCGTCTTTCTTGGAAGCAACTCGCAGGGGGAAAAAGTTGCGCGTCTCAAAATGCAAACAAGAAATGTGTTTTGTTTTTAATGTTGAGGACTCCTCCCCCGAGGTAACCTTCAGCACGGCCTCCCTCTGCTCTTGTCCGGCGCGCCTGCCTTTAAGGATTAGCCACCTAAATTAGATTATCTAATGGCATCTTAATGGATTGCTGGGCCATTTCCTGCACAATGGCAACATGCGAGTCTGGCAACATTTGAATTTGAAGGATGCGCTACAAGCAGTTTATGTACGGTGCAATGATTACAGCTTGCAACATGAATTAAAACATTCATTCCCGAGTTATTTTATGTGTTGAAAGGCGGCGTGAGGACATTTTCTCCCCCTCCGGCCCGTTTAGGAGGCCCGTTGAAGGGGTTGTGCGTGTGTGTATTTGTAAAGACCTTCAGCTGGTGCTAAATTAACACACAGACACACACACACACACACACACACCAAACTTGCAGGGGAAAAAAGAGGCGGCTCGCTCAGTAAAAGGGCCCAGGCTTTCTCCCCTCAATACAGTGCAAGGGGATGTGGGGAGGGGCTTTTGCTAGGTTTTAGTTCAATAGAGTGAAGTATGACTTCAGCAGGGAGTCAAACAAAACTTGGCTTGTTGGAACACGGAAAGTGAAACACACGCGAGTCCGGCCGAACAAGCTCTCAGGATGCAACAAAAAAAGAAGCTAAGCTGCTGCTTCGAAAATTAGCACTGAAATATTATAATGAGATCAGGTCGCGTTCACACTTGCAGCCCTGTACTCCGGTCAGGACCAAAAATGTAAAAAAGACTAGGTGCACACTTTGGCGTGGTTGTCGCAGTGTTCACACTGGAATTTGGCCGGAGCCTGGCCGGGCAGCTTTCGTGGCATATTACGTAATATGACTCAAAAATTCAAACCCAAAATACCGTGTCGAATATGTAGCTTATTTTTATATTTTATTTTTACCAGCTTAGATTTGACCAAAAATGTCTAAAAGATACTTTTAAAGCGTGGTCACACACACACACACACACACACATCCGTGTAGCATTCACATTTCAACTCAAGTGAACCGAACCACACCAGAGTTCGCTTGAAGGCAGACCAAGACTCGTCTCTCAAGCGCTCTCAGGCGACGGCATTCACACTTGACTAACACACAATACGCTGGCATGCACATTACTGTATATACACAAATACTGGTCAAAGCAGAAATTGGGTGTCTGAACATGTTAAATTGCAATTAATTTACTACCAATTCGGATCAGATCTGGATAAACTCTTACCGGCTTCTTAGCTTGCATACAAAGCACACTTTGTCCAAAATTGGACATTTTGCACACTACAAGTTAGGGATTTTTGGTGTGCAGTTTACTTGTTCCTATTTTTTAGTGTTTGAAACTTTACTTTCAAGGTCAACATTCTGCAATTTTAACACATTTATGACACGACACAGTTGACAAAACTACAATTTACCCACTCACAATCGTGCTTTTCCTCCATTTCCATATTGACATGTATGGCAAAATGAGAGTCTGACATATTAATAAGGTGGTTACATTTAAATTGCAGTCAATTTGGATCAGAAGTTGCTTCAAAATTTGATACGGTTCGGCATGTTGCACATTATAACCTATGGATTTTTGGGATGTCATGTATGCAAAGCTTTATTTGGAGCGTGTTCCTATTTTTAGCGCTTATAACAGTATTTGGAATGTCAGCATAGGACAAAAATAACTTTTCCATCTTCAATTTTGACACGAAAATGTTGATAAAACTACAATATAGCCACTTTCCCACAAGGTAGAGTGCCTCCACTTCACTATTACTGTGCTTTTCATCCATTGGACTGTATGAGAATATCCAGAAACCAACGCCTATGGTGTTTTTTTTGGGACATAACGGTGGGAATCATCACAACAAACGGGCCAAAAAGTTAGTTGCACATTAAGAATATTAAGAATATTGATGACTAAAGGCGGTGGGACACATACACACACACACACACACACATACACAGTAAATGAACAACCATGAGTGAGTGGTAGTGAAGCAATGGGATGAAAAGTGTGTGTTGAGTCAGCGTGAAAGAGTGAAAAGGTTACCTTTGCCAAGCAATCCCCAAAGTGTCGTCAGCGGCACTGGGGCCATAATGCCTGCCGTTTTGAGTCACGCTCCAGTCACACTTCCTCAGCTGTCAATTGAAACCTAGCGGTCAGATCACTGAGGCCACGTCACATGACACAACAAGTCAACAAAAAAAAACAAGCATACATGCAGCAGAGAGACACAGCCTGAAGCGGGGCTGGGGGGTTATGGAGAGGAGGGGCTGGATTAAATTGGAAAAAATAAAAAATAAAAACATGCAATCACTGCTAACCTGGAAAGTAAGAAAACAAACAAAATGGAGTTAGTTGCAAAATGTTCATAGTAGTGGTGATTAGGGGTGTAGCGCTACGCTACAAGGTTCGGTACATAGCTTGGTTTTAACGTCACCGCTCGCTTCATTTTGGGTGCAGTGAGGGAAGAAAATCGAAAGCATAAAGCTGCTTAGCTTTAATGATTTTTAAAAAATCAAACATAAAATCTGCCAGCAGCTAATTCTCTAATAAATACAATTTAAAAAATAAATAATATATAATAGTTTAAAGGAAAAGTGCAACGATGCAAACAGTAATGGTAAGAGTTTCAACAGTGTGAATTACTATTCTATTTTTAGGAAATTAAAGTTTTTTTCTTGGCTGAAGTGCAGCTTGCAGCCCCGTTACCCATCTTTACTGAGCAATGGCGGCACGCTGCTCACGTCTTGTCTTTATCCGTTTATGTATTTCACCATGAAGGCCAGGTGTTCCCAAACAGGACACGACGAAAGAGGTCTAGCTTCACCTTGGCTTGGGCTCTCCTTGACTAGCACTAGGCTGGGCTGCACTGTATTCCTTTACGGTGTAGACCCGTGACGATACACACTTCCTGTCCCTCACTTAATGTGTACCATGTGGGCACGCCTCTGATCCCTACCAAAAAATCAGATTATGAGTACATGTACCGTTACACCCCTGGTGGTTAGCAAAGGGGAGGCATGCTAAGTTGGGCAAATAAACACATTAAGTTGACATGCAGTCTTCTCATTAGCTAACGACTCCTATTGATTAGGGATTACAATGCACACGCACACACACACGCACGCACGCACGCACACACACTCTCTTAAAGCCAACCTCACATACACATGACAAATTGCAGCGTCCTCCCGAGTGCGCATTATGCCGCCACACGAGCCTGCAATCGGGCTGAGAGGCAAGCTAACCTTGCCCCGTGGTCATCGCTTTCATTTGGTAATGCGGCGGGCTTGAAGAAAGTGCAACGTTAGCACTCTCCCTAAAAGCCATTTCATCAGACAGCGCTGAATATTCATCGGTGGAGAAAGTGCATCGTGAGCACCTGCACCAACGTGAAGTTACGAGAATAGAAAGAGAACGTCGGGGAGGCGACATGACAAAAGCTTGCAGCGGGCTGGGCCAGACGCCCGGTGCCAGCGTTCCTTGAGGAGCTCACCATCTGTCCGCCCGCTGACACCGGCACATCAGAGTGGCACGGGTGGTGGTGAGGAAGAGGGAGTGGGGGGAGGTAGGCGACGGGGTACGCTCACTATAACAGATGCGGGCAGATTGCGGATTAGGACCCTTCCTTAGATAATGCCAAATGACATCTGATCACAGCTCTCTCCCAGTGGAATGCTCCATGGTGGCATTCCCTGGAGGGGTTAACCAAGGCGAGAGATGAATGGAGGGTTTTCACACGTTGTCTTGCCTGGGAATGGTGGAGCAGGTGTGTTTGGCTGTTTTTTTTACTCTGCGTGTGTGTGTTTTATTTTTTTAAATAGGCCCTCTTCCAAGAAACTGGAATTATTACGCATAATTATTGAGTGTAAGTAAACGCAACTGTAAGTTCAATTTCCAATTTTGTGCTGTGTGATGTTTTGATAATTATTTCTACATAATGATTCATTGCGATAATTTGAACACACTTTGCACATGCGCACTTAATGCATTTAAAAAGATGACATCAGCTATGTAAAAAAATAAAAAATACATTTGCTTCAATCAGGGTTGTCCAAACTTGTGGGATATACACCATTTTTTATGGAAGTACACGCTAAAAAACAATACAGACATATGCTAAACGATCATAGATCATGAACGAAAAAGCAGCCAATTTGACAAAGCAAATCGTTTGTAATTGTTTTCATGTGAACTCAAAATGTTACGTTCAGGAAGGCCACTAAAAAAGTGACTTGTGGCCCACAAATGGCCCCCGGGCGGGACTTTGGACGCCCCTTAATTGGGAAAATGTGGTTCCATGTGAGTATCGCTGCTCTAGTGTGTGTTCCAAAAAATAATAATAATGCAAACATTTCAAATGAGGCCTCCCACGTCCACAAGTCTACAACAGAGATGTCCATTTGTGGCCCGCAGCTCAATTTTTATTGCTCCCCAGGGAATATTGTATACGTAAAATGAAAGATGGAACATTATGTAGGAGGATTAGGGTCACGTTGAAAAGTAAAAGAAGAAAAAGAAACACAATATCACACTGGCAATAATAATCATTAAATGTATTTTGCACATGTTGACCTACAGTGGAGTGTTTCCAGCATGTTTAATGGAAAATAAAATTAAGCAAAGAATATCCAAGTGGCTCCGCAATCTTCTAATTTGTCTGTATGTGGCCCTCAGCAGACATACAGTCGTTTGGACGCCCCTGCTCTACAAGAACAAACCAAAATAAGACCCCTCATAGACCCCTCATAGAGCAAGAAGATGTGTTTTTCTGATCCCACATCAAGAGGAACAAACACAAGCGTGATGAATCAATTAGTTCTTTTACGGAGAGGCGCCACTTTTTATGCATTAAAACTGATAACACTGAAAAAAAGCAGGATGCTGGTCCGTCTGAGTGAGACCTCAATGACTCTTTTTTTTGGTTTAATTGTGAGCACAGTGTGAGAGAGGAAAGAGAGAACTGGACATTCATCATTTTGACTGAAGCTGAGGTAGCGATGGTTCTATAGCGGCATACAGATGCATTCAATTAGTTGCAGTTGGAAAAGCTTTGGCCTCAGACCAGCACTCTAAAAGGGCTGGAATCGGTTGGAAGGGTCGGAGGGGGCTAACACTCCTGTCCTCTCCTAAACTTGCACACACTCATGCACAGACACACCTGCTCACCGCTTCTATGCTGGGAATCACCACTGCGGCAAAGCTTAATATTTGACTTTTGCCTTAAATGACAGTTTTTAAATCTGTGAGTGTGTAGAGATGAGCACATGACTTTGTAGAAAACATCTGGCGGTGAAACCACACAATGAATGACAGTCTGGAGCCTCATGGACGGAAACGGGGACTTTTTTTCCTTGATATTCTAAGTTGAACTTGGGTAAGTAGATTAGACAAGTCAACATGAGGGCGTTCTAACCAACTACATGATGTGTGATGTTGGGGGAGGGACGTGATGAGAAGATGTGATGATGGTGGTTGCTGCGGTGGTCGTGGGTCCTCACCTGTTGCTGGTGGAGGAAGGCGGGGTCTCTGGGGCTCAGGCCGACGAAGCGGTTGGCTGTCGGGGTGCCGGGAGCGGAGTAGCCTGGCAGAGACAACTCGCATTAACATGTTGTAAGTGCGCCGTAAATTCAGCGCAGTGACAAAATGGAGTACCACAAGGTTAAGTTTGGTGCCCACTTTAATTAGCCGGCAATAAACCTACAAGGACAACATAAATCCAATTCATTTTTCACATGATTGAAATTGCAGCGCGGAACAAGTCTTTTTTTAGCATCAGGACTGGAAAATGTGCTAGGGATAAGAGACGGGTGTCCAGGTTGGTCCTCTAGTAATATAGACACGTCAGTAGGTGACCCAGGGACCGGAGACACACTCTTCTCTTTATTTCACATGAGTGTGCCATCAAAATGGAGTCCTATACGGTCATGGAGTGTCCTCATTTTTTCACATGACCGGAAACTGGCGCCCCCTATGGGTTGTGATCAAAATGCTTTAGAACAGTGATTCTCAACTGGTGGGTCGCCGAGCCCTTTTCAGTGGGTCGTGGGTCTTTGCCCGGGAAAAAAAATAATAACAATGCAATGACCCGATGCCCGTAAATGCACCTCGCGTTCTTGTCTGTGCTATTCGCTAGCAACAGCGTCACAAGGTGCGTGCCTCGGCAGCCGTGTAACTGTTGACATTCCCGATAAATCGAAGATATATGAGAAGCTTCAGTTGAAAAAATTCTCCTTTTGAAGACATGCTAGCGTACATGGGATACAGATATCCTCCAGGATTTTAAACAAATGGTCGGTGGCTTGTGGACAATAGTTGCTAAGATGCTTAGCTTGATTGTGGCCATGTTGTTCAACTAGTCTTGCTCAACACTTAAACACATGTACCTTTCAGTCCCTTCACAGTGCGTGCCACATTTCATGGCCAAGCACCCTAAAGGAACAGTGGGTTGTGTTATAGAGCGCATTGAGCTGTGTGAGAAATTTCAAGTCAATCCAACTTAACATTGAGGCTACCATGTGGTGCGCTAGTCACGCAGCACCCCCACTGTGCTGTTATGACAAATGTTTCCCCCTTTTGTATGCAGTGGTTCAGGAGGGGAAGCGCTCGCTTACACCAGGGGTGTCCAAACTATTTTATATTCATTTTTTAATTTTTGAAAAAGGCTAAAAAAAAAATGATTTAAAGACAAAGCTTTTATTAGTTATCAGTATCATTTATTAGCGTCAAATTTTCAAATTAGCCTTTTTGCTCTATTTTTCCCATTTCTGCTGGGTTTTTTTTGGTTTATTTTATTTCTACAATCTGCCACTGGCCAATAAAAAACAAGATGAGGGCCGCAAATTGCCCCCGCGCCGCCCTTTGGACACCCCTGTCTTACACAAACCAATACACACAGTCATGTGACAAATACAGAAAAAGCTTACCTTCCGTAGACGTGGTGATGGGCTTGGTGTCGGGCATGGAGAGTGAGACGGGTCGCACGGTGCCGTGGTGCGGGGAGGGAGCCAGCACTGGCGTGAAGTGGCCCGGGACTTTTCCAACTACCTGACCGCTGCTGTTGGGCTGCACATGAATAATAATGATGATTATATTGTGCTAAAGAAAAATGGAGTCTATCCATATCTCAATGGCTACGATTAGCTCCCCTTAAGCAGCCCTCAGAGGTCACTTAAAGAAAAGCACTTTTAGCAGCTGAGTCGTCACTATTATTACTGTGCGGACAATAGCGGATCAGTCAATGAGTATGGATTTCCTACATGATTTTACACAATGATTTTAATGGTGCTCATAAATGGAGTTCACTGGGATCCGGGGCGTTGAAAAGGCGGGCCGAGGCCGCCAGGCGAGCGCTCACAATGGCGTGAAGAGAGCCCGGACAGGGAGACTATATACATGCAGAGGAAAGAAAGAAAAGGGGGCGACTCTTTGAGACGGCTGGAGACTGTCTGGGGGCGTTCATAGCGGGGCCGCCCTAAGTTCAAAACTCAAACAGGCTCTTTTTGGAAGAGAATTGTGTCCACGGGGTTCCTTCGGATGTGAATAGAATGTTTAATTAGAGTGTAATATAATCTGCGTTAAAGCAAGCATAAAAACATTCTGGCACTTGTCCATGGGATTATAAGAGCTGTGTTATTTGTTGCCCCCCCTCCCTCCTATCCCCACTCGCCCCTCTTCTCCCTAGCACCTCAGCAGAGGGCCAGCTCATTTTGCAAGGGCCGGGCCCCGGCAACGGCAAATATTTACAGCCTTTATCATTCCCCATGGTTTTTCTAGGCTGCACGGTGGCCTACTGGTTAGCATGCTGGCCACACAGTCAGGAGATCTGGGTTTGAATCTCCATTCGGCATCTCTGTGTGGAGTTTGCATGTTCTCCCCGTGCATGTGTGGGTTTTCTCCAGGCCTCCTCCCACATTCCAAAAACATGCATGTTTGGTTAATTGGCAACTCTCAATGAATGTGAGTGTGAATGGTTGTTTGTCTATACTATATGTGCCCTGCGATTAGCTGGCGACCAGTCCAGGTTGTACCCCGCCTCCAGCCAAAGGTAGCTGGGATAGGCCCCGGCATACCCCTGCGACCCTAGTGAGGATAAACAGCATAGAAGATGGATGGATGGTTTTCTGGAATTGATTACAAGGAGAGCCGCCAGAATATAAAACGCAAACAAGTATCGCACAGCGGCGCTCTTATCTATGGACGCCTACGCCTTCTCTGGCCAAAGCGCAGTGCTTTAGGCTTGACGTTTTTATCAAGGCATTAAAGCAGAAATGAGGAACAATTTCTGTCAATAGCCAATGTTGCCGCAAAGGTCCCGTATTATCCAAAAGTGACTTTTTAACGACGTTCTAACTGTAATATATATGTTTATGAGAACCAAATGCAAGAAATATCTATCGTTTTCCTCACTTCTTTGCCCTGCTTTTGAGAGAAGAGGCGCTCAAAGGCTTACTTTTGAAATTGTGGCACATTCATGAAGGAAAAACCTCCTTCCTCATGGACATGATACCTCTGAGACGCCCCTCGCTACATGAGCCCTCCCTGTATAAAAAAAAAAAAGCAGGCTTCGCTACACATCTTAAATTGCAGCCTGGAGCTCCGCCAACTATCCGTCAGTCAGTAACAGACATGGGAGCTGTATCGTTGATAACAATGCTTTTCTTCAGCAAATAGGCTAACCTAGCATGATGTTGCTGTTAAAATGTGAGTGTAATGTTAGCACGGTAGCTCACATACTGTAGCTATGCTAGTGTTGCTAACGTTTGTGTCCTCCTGTCCCACTCCTTAATGTTACGTTGTCATATGTGATATACTTGGTTGGACAAGTGTAGAGTTACAGTGGATATGTCAAAAGTGGGAACAGTGCACAATAGGGCTTTTTCGAGATGCGCACTGGCGGAGGCGCGGACAAACTATTTGTATGAATGTCTCTTCTTTTTGTTGCTGCTTAATTTATTAGTATATATGTTTATGTTTATGTTCTTATTCTTTCTTGTGTTTTCTTTCTTTTCTTGGGAGAATGAACAGAATAAGATTTTCATTGCATGGTATTACTGCTGTTTTACCATGCACATAACAATAAAACTCTCTTGAATCTTGAAACAGACACGGAAAATGGTGTGTTCCCCGTGGGCTTTACTAAAAGCACTTTGAAATTCCAGCAACAAGGTTAGATTTTGGACAACACATTTCCAAAAACACTATTATGGGTCACCTGATACTTAAAATTGTTGAATAATCCAATAATATGGGACCGTTCAATCATTGCTAACTATTAATATTATTACTAATTCCCAGGACAGAACACGGTGGACGAGAGGTCACTTCCTGCCCTTCAAATGCCTCATTTTGGCTTTGGACTGTGGGAAATACAGCTTTAATCAACAAGCTGGGGATGAAATAATACAGTATAAATAAAAAGGAGACCCACCTGGCTGCTCTGCGGGCTGGACGGGTCGTACGACGGCACGTAGCTCTTGAGGGGGTCGGCCGGGTTGAGGTGAGGCGGGTAGCGGATGGTGGTGTGTGAGAAGTAGGACGAGGGCGCCGGGGGCAGGATGGCTGAAGCCGAGAACTGCAACGGCGAGTGTGGCGGGGGGCTCCTTGTTGATATAACTGCAACAATCAAGAGGAATCAAGAGACATGTGGCAAGGTTTGTTTATTTGGTGGGCTTGTGGAGGTCATTGGGAACTCACCACTGTGTCCTACGCCTGTCAGGCCCGGGTGATGAGGCTGGGGAAAAGTGCTGAGTCGGGGTGAGGAGTCCTGCGGGGAGGTGGGGCTGAACAGCGGCTTCTCTGGCTTCTTCATGGTAGGAGAGGACATGTCTGCTGGATAAAAAAATAACACACACACACGTTCAGCCAATTAAGGTCCCTGATTGAATTTTCATAATGGGATACAAGACAGAACAAATATTCTGATTCCAGAACATGTTTGGAAAGATTAAAAGTGAGCTTTTTCCTGCCAAGAATTGATTGAAACGCGTCCCTCTTGTCTGCCGATGTGCTTGAGAACAGGCTCTGCACGGATTAGGAGGGGCAGGTTGAAAAGTTGATTTTGTAGATTGCACACATGTGCAGGTCATAAAAAAAATGTGTCATGTGGTCATTTGACATTCCCGGGAAATAAGAGTCTCGCTTTTGTCATGTCTGAGGACATGTCGATGCACTTTCTAGTGATGTCGTTCATTGTAGTGATGTCATGATATTTAGTAATGCAAGTAGACTGAAGCCACCAAACCAATTTTCGTTGTATATTGTGTGCAATGACAATAATGTGTTTATCTATCTCTCGTTAAGGGAATATCTACAGGTACAGTTTGTCAAATCCAACTTTTTTTGAGTCGTTCTTACCTGCAGGTGTGAACAAACTACAGTTAAATCCAAACTTTAATAATAACATACATAAAAAGTTATGGTATTGGTTATCGATATCAGTATCGGCTTACAAAAAAAATGATCGTGCATCTCTAATTTTCATAGTTGGTTACTGGTTGTTAAAATGGTTGTTCCCCTTCAAAAGTTCAAATTGGTATCAAATTTACATGCAGACAATCTCGAGTGGACAAAAAAAAATGATGCTCAAATTCAACCCGTTCAAACAGAAGCATCCCAGACTGGAATAAAAGCTATGTAGGATTATTACCTATCTATTTATCACTGCTTATGCAAAATTTAAAATGATTTGAGCATGTCCTGTGGCGTTTGCAACTTCAAAGGACCATGTGGTGTGTTACAACCGAGACTGTGATGCATGTTGGTGTGTGGAGACGACAACAACAATATTGTTTGTTGCCCCATTTGGTTTCATGAAACGATGCACTGTGGATAGAAAATAATGCGAAATTTGTATTATGTACATATTCTTACATGAGACAAAAAAGGCAGTGATTTTTGGCAGGGATGGAGTCAATCACAGCTTTTGTCGCAAGTCAACGGTAAAATACTAGGGAGGGACAGCAGAACATCTTGAGACAAAAGTTACTGTTACTTCCTTAATACTGAAGTTAGGGAAGTGAGTTAGTAAATGCTGCAAAAGTAAAGTAGTGGGGTAAATACTTTGGGATTGCTCGGACTGAATAGTGATAAACAAAACGTCCAACTACACGGTGAATGATTTATAATTTATAATTCATTAGATTACATTAGGGCCACATGGTGGTCTAGTGGTTAGCATGTTGGCCACACAATTAGGAGACCGGGAAGACCTGGATTCGAATCTCCGTTGGGCATTTGTGTGTGGAGTTTGCATGTTCTCCCCGTGCGTGCGTGGGTTTTCTCCGGGTACTCCGGTTTCCTCCCACATTCCAAAAACATGCACGTTAGGTTAATTGGCGACTCTAAATTGTCCATAGGTATGAATGTGAGCGTGAATGGTTGTTTGTCTATATGTGCCCTGCCATTGGCTGGCAACCAGTCCAGGGTGTACCCCCGCCTGTCACCTGAAGTCAGCTGGGATAGGCTCCAGCATACCCCTGCGACCCTACTGAGGATAAGCGGTATAGAAAATGGATGAATGGATTACATTACATTACATTATAGAGGCTATCCATTCTTACTTCACTAAATAAAATTCAATTAAGAATGCGATTGTGCCTCTTGGATGCTATTCTCACTCACTGTATCTACCGACTTTATTGTTGTTGTCTACTTATCACTAACAAAATGATACAAAAACAAAGTTTTGTTGTTAAAAGCAGCAGCAGTTTGATCTGTTTATACCAACGGGGGATGTTGTCAGGCGCCATGTCATGCAATAAATGCTATCGGTTATCAGAGTCATCAAAACGTGTGTTTTGCCGTGCAGGACTTGATAAAGGGAAAAGTTATTCTTGTCATCCGAAAATTATTTTTAAAAAATGTCACCATGTCACGGCTCAATCTCCCACCGTTCCTGGCTCCGACATCCGCCCACACGCTCGGAACAGATGTCGCAGCAAGTTTTCCATGATCTGCCGTAGCCAATAGTCTTGTCCTCTTTTTTTCTTAAACTTCATCAAGTGGTTAAGAAAATACTGACTCCTTGAAGTTGCCACAAACGCACAAATTGAGGCGATGTTGACTCCTGTAAAAACACACGGCAAAGCGTGTGATGTGGTGCTTTTGAGCATGCGCATCACATCCCGGACGCTTTGCTTTCACATTGACAAGTCACTTTTTTTTTTTTTGGAATGTGAACGACCACGTAAAAGATTGTATTTTAACAAAATATTTGATTTGGGCATCATACTCAGCAGTGTGAACGTAGCCATAGTTTATGTGTGTTAACCTTTTCTTTTAGTGCATGTAAACGTAGTGAATCACATCAAGTCCAATCAGATCCCTTGCGAGGATCATGAATGGAATATCCCAGGGTAACATCTGCTGGCCTCGCCCTTTACACGCCGCCTGACAAGCTTCCATAATCCCCCGTGAATAATCCCCGAGGTTTTCAGGAGACATGACATTTGTTAAGAAAGTTGAAGCACAAGCAAAAGCTCCACACTCTCGTGAGCTGCCGTCACAAATGCGCGCATTTCAATTTTACACTTCTTAAGGGATAACAACATTGATGCAAGAAAAGACGGCTTATGTCTTCCAGGAACATTCCTCAAGTGCTTCTTTTTTTTTTAATTCAAGGACTGGATGACTTTTACAACATCCCAGCAAATAACCCGCTGTTAGGACAATGCAATAAAATGGGCACTCCCTTTCCCTGCAAAAGAATCTGGCCCCGTCATAGGACTTGCTCTTTTCGGTTGCTGGAATTTGTGTGTGTGTCTGCCGGAGGAATTCCCACTCCGAGGTTGTGAGAGGATAAAGGTGTCGTGTTTCCACGGAGCTTCAATCTTTTCCTCTCTTCACCTAATTAAATCCTTCAGAGAGGTGAGCGGATCCCCTCTGGAAAAGCACAATTAATTACCAGAAAGCAAACACACAAATGCAGCCCCTCATTTGGCCTCCATATCTTTTTTTCTTTCCCAGAGTTAAAGTAGAGGAGTCATTTGTGAGCTTCTTGTCAGCGGCGACCACGACGGCAACTCTCCTAGCTTCTCATTTGTTCCTGACAGAATGATGGTCGTCTTTGCACAAAGTGTCTGGAGCGGTGCGCTCAGGCCTGGTGCCAAGGGACCGTCTGAAATTTCACACAGCCACGCTGGGCTTGTGGTGGAGTGCCACTTGTGGGCTGTCTCTACTTGTGTACGGAGGACGGGATAGAGACAAGAAGTCAAAAGTTTATGGCCACTTTCTCATTCAATAGGATGTAAAAGTGTCTCCAAACTTTTGCTGGTACTGAGCATACATACAGTGTGTACTTTTGAAACTTTGTACAAACAGTGTACGAAGGTCAAACGGCAGCTGGCTATGTGGAGATGCTGCAGAGGGCATCACTCATGACTGAAGGTGTGTGCGTTGGTAATGACTGGCTTTTTCAACAGGACAACGCAGCACTTCACAATGCCTGCCTGTCAAGGAACTTCTTTCCAGAGGAGTAACCTCACTCTTTTGGACCATCCTGCGTGTTCCCCTGATGTAAATCCAATTGAGAACATTTGGGGATGGATGGCAAGGGAAGTTTACAAAAATGGACATCAGTTCCATTGAGGGCATCAGTGGATGCTCTCCGTGAAGCCATCTTCACCACCTGGAGCAACATTCCCACGAGCCTCCTGGAAACGCTGGCATCAAGCATGAACAAACAATTATTGAGGTGATTAACAAGAATGGCGAAGCTACTCATTACTGATTCCTTTTTTGAACATTTGGTTTCTACTTTAAAGGGTTTGTTTTTTGTTTTTTTTTTAGCTATAGTCTTTTGATCAGTTGATGAAGAGCCTATTTCACTTTAATGGTTATTTGCAATAAATTGCTTACTGAAAATATTCTCTGTCTCACTTCCATTTCCTCCCTTTTGCATTTTGAATTGCTTTAAGTTAGCTAGAAAATTCCTTCTTACAAAAAACAGTGTGTGATGAATTACAGCTGGAACAGTTTGTTCCAGCAGAAGATAGTCTGCCCGGAGGAATCTGACGTTTCCTGTAACGCGGGCAACAGGTGTGTGAGAGTGTTTCAGACGTGTGCTTCAGAGCGCAAGTTCAAATGGGTTGAGAGGCGATCACATGATGAAGTCCTGCAGCTATCTCTGTCACGGTATGTATTTTGAGAGGGTTGAACAGGTTTACGCGGCGGGGATAACTCAGACGACATTTAATAAAAAGTGTGGGGGCTTTGAAACACGGTAATTTACAACGCAATTGGCCGCATTTTAAGAAAAAAACAAAGTGTTCACGCTCATCAAATCTATTTCCACATGAAAACCTCTGCCTAGAATTCATCCACATCTGCACAAAACTACCCAGCTGTGCACGCTAGAGCTCCTCCGGCTATGCAAGTCCACAAAGGCAGTGCACCCAGCCCTGAAAAAAAAGCATTAAAAATTACCTCCGTCTCGGTCGTGCCAGTTTGCCCGACTGCTGGCTGGCGAGCTGGGTGATGAGTAGAAGTCGGGTCCAGTAGGGCTGGTGTCCATATTCTCCTCCATATTAACTGTTTTGGGTCTTTTGCTGTGGGATTTGGACACAAAGGTGCAGTTCAGCAACACATTTGAGAACACAACCTTCACTGTCAAAAGAGCCGTGCTGTCCCCTCTTCCACTAACGAAAAATAGTCTGCCGCCGTAAAACATAACACAACTTCTAAACTTTTTATTCTTTATTTTACCTGTTACAATAACAGAATAGCAGTTTGCATGTGTAAGCCGACTTTGAAGTAAATCATACACTAAACTATGCATGCCTTTTTGACTCTTTTTTTTTTGTATTCATAGTCATCTTACCGCAGGGGTGCACACTCAAGAAGCCGCCTGCAGGTTGAGGTCTATAGACGTGAATGTGACACAACTTTTAACTGACAAATTAGAAAGTTTTTTCAAGTTTCAAGCAACAAAATATTAAAAAAAATAAAATAATATATAAAGAAAAATTCAATGAATAACCGTTATTCTTTTTGTTTTGTTTTTTTCTTTTGTCAAAGCCAAAGGGAGCCACAAAAAGGAGGCTGCCAAAAATGCATCACACTTTACACGTTAGGTTGCAATATGCCTCTTAGTGGCTGTGAGCAGCATAGGGGATGACAACAGAGCCATGACGTCAATGCTTTATCAACATTTGTTGCATTTCTGTCCGAAGAGGATGCTATCATTAAACTAAAATACCAAAAATGCATCACAATTTACGTGTTAGTTTGCAAAATATCCCCCTGATTGGTCATGACATCACTGTTCTCTCCTACTATTTCATCCAATATTTGTGATTGCAATACATTTTAGCTTGCCGAAGTTGCAGCTCCCTCAGAAACTGAATGTAAATTCAGAGGATACTGTCGAACTAAAATGCCAAAAAAGACACAAATCGTGGACAAAAACGTGTCACAACGTCCAGTGGTGCGAAGAAGTGTTACCCTCGTCCTTTTTTTTTTTTTTTTGCATGTTTGTCACACTTAAATGTTTTAGGTCATCAATGACATCACAACTGAACACAAAATGCAGTTTTTAAATTACACTTTTTCATTTTATGAAACCTACCTCTGTGAAAAGGTGATTGCCCACCCCCGTTAAAACATAACATAACTTAGATTAATTGAGCTCTATCAGTCTAGAAAAGGTTATCAAGAAATTTCTAAATCTTTGGGACTCCAGCGAACCACAGTGAGAGCCATTATCCACAAATGGTGAAAACATGGATCAGTGGTGAACCTTCCCAGGAGTGGCCGCCCAACCAAAATGACCCCAAGAGCGCAGCGACGACTCATCCATGAGGTCACAAAAGACCCCACAACAACATCCAAAAAACATCAGGCCACTTGCCTCAGTTAAGGTCAGTGTTCATGACTCCATAAGAAAGACACTGGGTAAAAATGACCTGCATGGCAGAGTTCCAAGATCAAAACCACTGCTGAATAAAAAGAACATTACTGTAAGGCTTGTCTCAATTTTGTCAGAAAACCTCTTGAAGACCTTTGGGAAAATACTGTGGTCTGACAAGACAAAAGTTGAACTTTCTGGAAGGTGTGTGTCCCATTACATCTGGTGTAAAAATAACGCTGCATTTCAGAAAAAGAACATCATACCAATAGTAAAATATGGTGGTGGTAGTGTGATGGTCTGGGGCTGTTTTGCTGCTTCAGGGCCTGGAAGACTTGCTGTAATAAATGGAACTTTGAATTCTGCTGTCGACCAAATAATCCTGTAGGAGAATGTCTGGTCATATGTTAGTGACCTCAAGTTGAAACCAACTTGGGTTCTGCAGCAGGACAATGATCCAAAACACACCAGCAAGTCCACCTCTGAATGGCTGAAAAAAACAAAATGAAGACTTTGGAGTGGCCTAGTCAAAGTCCTGACCTGAATCCTATTGAGATGCTGTAGTATGACCTTAAAAAGGTGCTTCATGCTGGAAAACCCTCCAATGTGGCTGAATGACAACAATTCTGCAAAGATGAGAGGGCCAACATTCCTCCACAGTGCTGTAAGAGACTCATTACAAGTTATTAAAAATGCTTGACTACAGTTGTTGCTGCTAAGGGTGGCCCAACCAGTTATTAGATTTAGGGGGCAATCACTTTTTCACACAGGGCCATGTAGGTTTGGATTTTTTTCTCACTTAATAATAAATAGTGTCATTTAAAAACTGCATTTTGTGTTCAGTTGTGTTGTCATTGACTAATATTGAAATTTGTTTGATGATCTGAAACATTTAAGTGTGACAAACATGCAAAAAGAAGAAATCAAACACTTTTTCACACCACTGTACATATTACACAGCCAATATGCCCCCCAGTGACATTGAGCAATATAAGGGACAACATCAAAGCATTGTGATGTGTCAAGTGTGTTTTTATGCCCTCATTCTTGTTCCAGGAAATAGTGTTTGAAGTATAGGGCGGCATCATAATAAAATAAAAATAATACAATAAAATGAACAACGCTAGTATTTTTTCTTTGAAGTGTTTGGATCCACTGAGCAATGCTGCTGCTGCAACACAACAAAAGTGCCAACCTTCCAGGTGGGGAGGACAGGGAGCGGTGCATCCCCACACTGGAGTTCAGGTCGTGATAGTAGGGTTGTCCGGGCATGTCCGCCATGGAGAAGTTCACCGCTGCACCGTGCGTAATGGGCACTGCAGAGAGAGAAAAAGAAGTGGAGTTGGTCAGATAGAAAGCCCAGCAAGCAGCAGATTGTCCTTCCTTGCAACGGGAAACACACAATTAATTGCATAATTGCATGAGTGGTCATTATTGACGCTTTAGAGGCCCTGAGCATCAAATTAAAAGCTCCTCTTTGACCACTATAGTGATTCTGCTGAGCCCTCTGATTAAAAAGTCACTGCTTCCCACACTTATGACTGCAGGCACCTGAAGCTTTTCTGCACTATGCTATACAGTCCTAAAGATGCTGTCCGCTTTGGTTGAATACTGCATTGGGGGCGCTAACCCTCAAAAACTGTCTATTCCGCCCATTTCCTGTTCCGACATTGCATTTACATGAATAGCAGAGAGCGTTGAGTGAAAGCCATGAATGCCAATCCTCTTATTCGGGGGTGAAACATTGGTGTTCTTATATAGTTTGGTTGAAAAAAGTGCAGTTTGGAGCTGAAGAGGGACAGCACCCTTAAATATTATTGAATATTATTATTTGCTGAAGTAAATATTATTTCTTAGTTTGTTTTTCCACCTCTACCGTAAAGGTGAGTGATAACATTTCAGTGAACAAAAGGACCCCTCTCTTTGTTGTGTGGCCTCCAGCTCAAGCAGTCGGTTTGGAGCCGATGAGAGGATGGAGTGTGTGGCGCCGTCTGTTGTGGTCTGAGGTTCACCACTGGCGTGATCCCGCCACCAGCCGCCGCCCTGGCAGCTCCACTGCAGTGCTGGCAGGGGCCCACGACCCACTCAGCTATTCGCTAAACCGAGCCATCTATGGAGGAATGCATCCAGCCTGAGGACGCTCCATGCAAAGACCATTGTTGTTTTTGTATACTTCATTTCTTAGCTGCTCGCTGCTCCTGCTGCCAGTCAAAACATGGACTTTACAATATGTGGATATTTCACCTCATTCCTTTAATGAGGAAAATGTTTTTTTTGTTACCACGGCGACCACCAGTACCACTGACTTACTGTTCTATGTTACTCCTGGACCTGCCTGGACTATTTTACAGCTCAGCGTAGTGTGCACTGTTGTTGCACACGTAAATGAAAAGAAAAAAAACTATATTTTACATCGACAAACTGTGTTTTGCACACATAATCACTGTCTAGGCTTCTTATTCTGCCAAAAAGTGGAAATCCAACAGCTTGCTTTAAATAATATATTTCCAGAATTAATGTTATGTTGGATAAGCAAAATGGCTGAAGACAGAGGCGTCCGCATCAAGTTTACCGATTCTCAGAACTATGAATGAAAACATGCGGAATTATGTACTTAACGAAAAAGTGTGAAATAAATCTAGATATGTCTTATATTTGAGACATATATTTTATGTCTTAGACTGTCTTTGATAGCTCTTCAAACCTCTGGCATTCGCTCAGTGAGCTTCATGAGGTAGTCCCCTGAAATGGTTTTCACTTCACAGGTGTGCCTTGTCAGGGTTACTTGGTGTAATTTCTTGCATTATAAATGGCGTTGGGACCACGGGGTTGTATGGTGTGTGTCCTAACGTTTGCCTGTAGTGTATTTAGAAAAAACGGTGTGCTTTGTGTTATTGTCAAAGCAAATAGTTATTAGTATTCAAGTGATATCTTGTGACAGTTAACATTTTAACATATTTTTTCTTCTAACATGTCTAATTTTATGCTTAGAATACGCTCCATTAAAAAAAAAAAAAAAAAAAACTACAAGCTACAAATGAAAGACAAAAGTGCCAGCTAAGAAAAAATATTTTTTTTGGTGAAAAATATTCATTTTGGAGCTTGATTTAAGATATTTATCTTCCACTTTTTGCAGTGTGGCATAAATAAATGACAATTTAGGAGCGTAAGAAGAGCCATGGATCGAGCCAAACTCTTTAGCAACAACAAAAAAAACCCACACTTTTGCAACACAAACGTAACATTTTAAAGGGAAAAATGTGTGTACAAAACATGAGTGTCCTGGTTCCAACTGTATGCACGTCGGCCTTGAACCCTCTCGCCCATGGACCTCTACGAACGTCTCAACAGCCCAGCCGGTCTGAGCGAGGGGGAGTCATATCTTGCCGGCGGAGTGGGCGACAACTCCCGTGCGTCCGTCAACCTTTTAAAAATTCCTGCTCAGCTTTAGCGCGTCGGTGGAGCGGGCCATCTGGACAGAGTGGCTAATAAAAGGCTAACAACCTGATGTTTGGAACATACATGTACAGTTTATTGTGGAAGATAACTCTTCTACTCCGGAACCGTTGCACGCAAAAGGGTGAAAATTTGGCAAAACATTCACCCCTACAATGTTGCCTGTGCTATTATTTTTCAGACCAATACACCACGTGGTGACGCTGTTATCAAACCCCATAGATCAGACTCACTTGAAATTTCTCACACAGCTCAACCATACACCCGCTTAGGGTGTTTAACTGAATTACCCGGGAATTTGATATTATTTAGGGTACTGACAAACACATATGCGTAAAATTTGAGCAAGGTTGGTTGAAAAACATCTTTGCAACTTAGCAACTAATTGCCCATAAGTTCTTGACCATTTGTCTCCAAATTCAAAGACGTTGACGATATACAGCATGCATTGCATGGATGCTAGCATGTATTTCAAACAGTGACATGCAGTGAGGTTCATGGCTGGTGAGGCACACCCTCCTTTGAAAGGATAACAAGAAAAGAAGAGAATGATTCACTTTGGTTCAAAATATTGTTTTCAAATACTTCTTAGTCCCAATTAAATATCTTTTATAAACCTTTTATTTGTATATGAAGTATATGCACCCTACCTTCTGACACTTTGTTCTAAAAGTCTCACCCCCTTCTGTTGAGCCAGGGTATACAGTCCTCCATCTTGGGAGTTAAATTCCTTCATTCATTCAGCAGAGTATATCGATACGGTATCTTTAATGCATTTGACTTGTCAGTGTTTTTCAATAAAGGCACTGTTTTTTTCCTCTGTGTGGACGGATGGCAGCGACAAGCACCTTTCAGATCGTGCACACGCCCGCCCCTGCAGCACCTCAGTGTATTGCATGTTTCTGTCCGATTACTTATTGTCCTTGCCTGACCGCACGTCACCGCTTACAAATTATATTGACCACAACCCGTAGGGGGTGCCACAAATGTCTATGGAATGGCTTTTGTGATTACTTAGCACAAGATGGCGGAGGCAGCTGAGATCAAATGTGTTCCATCTAGTCTTCCTCAATCCAAAATATCTGACAGCTAGCTAAAGATAGTATATCGGAGACGAGTTGAATTTAGCGTAGACCCACTCCCCCCACCCGTTCTCTTTAATCCGGGCCTGAAGTCAACAAGCTGTTTCTTAGTGGAGGGTGATTGAGGTAATCGCAGGTAAACAGCGCCTGCGGATGTCCTCTGCTATAGGAGGTGTTGGATTCCTGGAGGAGCAGTGTCAAAAGTGGACGTGTCTCTACAGATAGCGTGTTACAGTCTTCACTCACACTCTCACACACACACATACAGGAGTGTTGCAAAGTGGACTGGCCCGACTGGATTGACCGGGTCAACAGATCTTCAGTGACACGCATCTCTCCACACATGTTGCATTCTTACAAATCAAATAATTGGATACTGACGACATTCCGCTGCATTTCAATTACCGCCTTTTGTATGTGTGTATGTGTGTGTGTGTGTGTGTGTGTGTGTGTGTAACTGACATTGTTATACCTGTCAAGGCAGGTAAACGTACACCCTTCCACATTCTTTCGAACACATGGACGTTGGTGTCCATGTTGTTTCCAGCCCAGTGCCGTGTTGAAGAACACATCTGTGACTCACACTAGCGAGCACAAACAAACTAACAAACTTACTTCTGGACACTCGCACCAGCTCTGCAACACTGAAGACTCCCGACTTGATGAAGCTGTCCTCCAAATAGACTGTCGATGGAAGCACAGTGAGATGTTGCTGAGCATTACTCCTGCAGCGCAAATCCATTTCATTCAGCTTTACAGTTAGGAAGTGTATTCATTCTCAATAACACAACAACAGGAAGCTCCTGTCATATTGAGGATCTTTGACTAGCATTTTTGCAGTGGCTTCTTAAAAACAGCAAGAGATTTGATTGTTATTCGGTATATAATATCACTGCAAGACTAGGACTAACAAAGTCATGAATAAAGCACAAAACCCACGCATTGAAAAAGAAACAACATGTTTATGCTACACTACATTAGATTATACTAGATTAGATCTGATTGGATGCATCTTTATTGATCCCTAGTAAAGGTTACAGTAGTTAGTGTAATATCAAATAATATATCTTGTTAATGAACTGTTATTTTAACAACTACAACATGCCAGGAGGCAATAAAAAAGAACCCCGACCCCACTTTGGGCACTCTACTTCAAAAAATGCTTGTCAAAGATCCTCTGCGTAAGAGGAACGACTGTTACAGAACACTAAAGTGGGTGAGGTGAAGGTTGCTATGGCAACCACATATGCCAGCTCCCTATCCAAAATGGCATTAAAACTGTTATTTGAAGGTGCAATGACATGATGTCGTGCATTTAAGTCGACTATCTTAACTCAATCACAAGCCTGACAGATCATGTATTTCAAGGCGCGTTAGTTAACACCTGACGCATTCTACAGCACACACACTTCCTGGCCGTGGCGGCCACGCTCATCGCTGGCTGTCAGTCACGTACGACGAGCGGTGAGATTATTCACGCTCAAATGAATCAAAACGAATGTGGCCGGCTTTGAAGCGGCGCCAGGAGCGCCTGGCCTGTGCCAGAAAGACAGCCAGCAGCTCGGCTGGCATCGACGAGGCCCCGACGCTCCAAGTGAGCCAACGGCGTAGCGGCCTCCCAAGCCTGAGTCACTGGCTGGCTGGCATATTTGCCTTGGCACCGGCGTCAGCAGAACCTGCTCTTGGAGGTAGAACGCTAATTATACTTGTCTAACTATTTTCATTCCATCACCGTGACGACACAAGCAGGAAACTGTCGGGGAATATAAAGTCCCCCTCAGCTCTCAAGTGTCCTTCATGGAGTTTTTTTTTTTTTCAGGACAATTCAAATTTTATTACCAATAAAATTTTTATTCCTACACAGTCCGTGCAATTTTAAAAAGTGCGACCTCAGCTTGTGGATGTCAGCAGTGATTTTAAGTTGCTATTATCTTTACACCAGATGTGTCACTTTGACTTACATACTTGCTATTGATGGGGCCTCTTTTTTTATTACACTTAAAAATGGCCATTTAGCCCGCCGGCCTGTGTTTTCTTGTCGCTTGACTGCAGATCAACACATTTTAAAGCAGATAAATCCCCGGGGGCAGGGGGCATATGTTGTGTATGTGCAGGGAATTAACTGTGGAGGAACAAAGGCCCAGTGAAGTGTAGGAAAGATGACTGGTACTCCACATACCTGGAAGAGGGTTCTTGCCTTGCTCATTGTTACTGGGACTTCCTGACTGCTGTGAGTCTGCAAGAACATTGAGAGAGGGAAAGGGGGTGGGGGGTTAGTCGTGCTTGAACAGCTTGACAATACGAAAACATAATCATTTGCTTTAAAGCATTCACTGTTATTACAGCTCCCTGCTCTTTTTAAGGATCCACTGCCGAAATGACAGTCAAAGACCCCCTCTACAGACAGGAAAACCCTGAAACTTCTGCAAAAATACTAGTCAAAGATCCTCTATATCACAACAGCACTCTGGACCTTCTTTAAATCCACTAGTTAAATATCATCATTGCTCTTTGTTTGTTTTCTTACGTTTTCTTCGTTTTAAAAGTGATAAATGCATGAATGTTAATGCACAATTTGGTGCTGATCCATCGTAGCATTGTTTGGCCTTGGCAGAGGTCTGCGGTTCTGATTACTCTTAGTTCCAACTCCTTCCCGGAGGCCAGAATCTTTTTCTTATTTTGCAGTCAAGAGTGTTTGCATTAGCATTTTAAAAAGAAAGCTCTTTGTGGAATCGTGCTGCAGTCAGTGCAAGGTACATGTCCAGAACAAAACACAATCAGGAGAGGAGGAGGCAGAGGAAATACAGTAAGCATCGGTGGAATTCTTTCCACTGGTTCCAATGTGTGAGAGCTTTGCTATTTACCTCAAAGCCTCTGTGAGAGGGGAATTTCTCATCTGTCAGCAGTTCCTGCTCTGCTTCAGCAGCGACAAAGGGCGTTACCACGTTTTGCATCGCGTAACACATAAATATCAGCTTTCAATTAAGACTGGATACAAGCGTGTTACACAAAGTTTGCCCCAAACATCCAGCGAGGTAAAAATCACAGAAGCGAGAGACGATGAATTCAGACACGCTCGCCTTGCAACAACACTCCTTTTCCTGCCTGGCGCTCTCACGGGCTGCGTTAAAGGCAGCGCAACTGGAGGGAAGTAAAAAGGTTGAGAGATTTATGCATTTCTTCATTCCTCTCTCTCTAATAGTCTCCTGTTCTTTCATGGACTGCCTTGGATCAAATTTGACTAATAGAGAGTGCAACAAAAACAGAACATTCTTGGGTGCAGAAAAACAATGACAATTTGGAAGGGAAATAGAACATCGGGAAAAAAATTAAATGGATGCAAACATGTACAGTATGGTTTATTAAAGGTCCCTTATGGACACCAAACTTGAGAAAAATCAATCTTCAATCAATAATCTCCAGAACAGGTGTAGGCTTTGCTACACATCTTAAAATAAAGCTCTGTCAACAATCCGTCAGTCAGCCACAGACGTGGGCCGTGTAAGTTTGGACATTTAGTTTTTCTTTAGCGAATAGGTTAACCTAGCATGATGTTGCTGTTAAAAAGTGACTGTAACAGCACTGTAGCGCACACAGCCGTGCTACTGTTGCTAATGTCTGTCTCGCTCCTTAATGTCACATTGCTCTATGTGATAGATGGCATTTATTACATTGGACAAGTGCAGAGGTACAGTGTGTACGTAAAAAGTGCTTCTTGGAGACACACACCCTAGACAAACAGCTCATTAGTATTAAAGATGCAGACACACAAAAACATGTGCTCCAAATCGGATTTACTAAAAGCACTTTTAAACTGTCGAAATTGCAGCACCAAGGCTAGATTTTAGACAACACGCTTCCAATACACTATTATGGCATCAGATTTATTTTTTTAAAAATACGCTAGTATGGGACCTTTAAATGCTTCCTCAATATGGAAAAACAAAAGCTCAATATTAAAAGTAGACAATCATTATGCTCCCAGGCTCCCCCTACTGGTGTGAAGTGTTATTCCCTTTGTAACCACGTTGCTGTATCCAAATCAGCCAGGTAACGGTAGTGAGACTCCACTAACGATATCGGTTCAAATCACAGTGACCATCTAGGTTGTTCTTATCATCATAAACAGCTTTTGTCATTTAGTGGCGGGTTCGATTGCGGCGGTGGAGAATTTTGGTGCAGCATGGGTGGGTCCGCTGCATGACAAAAAAAAAAAAAAAAAGAAGAGCAGATGGTGGAGGCAATTAGAGATCCCAGGCAGCATCATCCAGCAGGAGGCCCCCACTGCAGCACCGGGAGACGCCACCTGGATGACTCAAGGTGGGACACCAGCATATGGCACATCTGCCGGGCTCACACTGCAGCCGGAAACACCTCCTCTATTGCGTTACATCTCACCTTTGACCTTCGTAGGAGATGCCGTGTATTGTTTCAGCTCTTTTAAAAAAAAAAAAAGCCTTTCAATGCATTGAAAATGCTGTGATAACGGTGAGGTGTGTTCAAATGTGTACAGAAGCCTGACCAATCCCATAGTATTCAAATAAATAGTAGGCTAACCTGTAAATAAACAGTTGCGGTGGAAAAGGCTGGTCTTTGCCCTGGGAGCTTGGCGCACACACACGCACGCACGCACACACACACACACACACACAGACGGCGATGTTCCAGAAACAACATTTCTTGGCACCCTTGGCTCCTGCCACTTGTTTAAATAAACAACCGTGAAGGAAGTGAAAATACAGTATGAATGCCATTATCTCCTGTTGCTCAACAGAAAGCAAACAAAGTTTTAAAAAAAGAGAAAAAAAAGTTGTGATCAGAGAGGCTTGTGGGTATTTTGGATGTGTGCACAAGTTGTTACACCTTCTGGTTGAGCGGGATACTTATCATACCACAGTAATGATTAGGCCAATTAGGGCTTAATGGAAACAGAAATGTGGCTCTAACCTAGCTTGTGTGGTTCCTCCACACCCAACTTGCCTGGATTTTATAATCACTAAAACACTCGCACACACTCCCCCTGACCTACCCACTCATTTTTTTGGCATCATTCTGTTTCCATTAAAGTACACACACACACACACACACACACACATCAAATTAGCCACATAGTTTAGGGAACTTTTTTTCCTTTTCCCTTGACAGCGGCGGTCCATGTTCCTAACCCGCAAACACTTGCAGACATGTACAGATATCCTCCACACACACAAAAGAAGTGCGCACGCGCAACACGCACACAACAGATGCATACCGCTGTCGACATTTCAGGAGGAGAAGCCTGCCTGGCAGCCATTTTATGCTGAGCGGGGTTCTGTGCACATGTATAGCACTGTGGCTGCCAGAGGCCTGGGTCCCGAGCCAAGATGTATTTCAGCAGCCGAGCGGAGGGAAGGCAGGGTACGGGGGGGAGGGGAAGGGGTGGACTTCCCAACAGAAGTCGGGAGCCAGTAAGAGGGCCAGAAAATATCTGGCTAATTACGCGGCTCCGATGTGTAATGTTTCCACAATACAGCTGCTCCCGAGTAAATATTTGATGTAGCCCCGGCACACTTTCTGCGCTCCTCACTTTTGCTTTCCCCCGCTCCTCCGCTCGGGCCCTCCTCACCTGGAAATGTGTGTGCAGGTCATGCAAGTCTTGACGGTGCTCTTAAATGACTCCACATGCATGCGTGTGTGCGTGTGTGTGTGTGTACGATGTCCTCCTGCTTTCTATCTCTCGCAGCCCCGCAGGATGATCTCATGTTTCTCGGAGAGCTTCCAGCCGAACCTGTTCTCTTCTCTAAATCTTCCTCTTTCTTCATCTCATACAATCACTCCATCCTTTCTCTGCTCAGCAGGTAATTCTCTCATAAATGGAATTCTCAAATAATATAAAACATACAAATAAATAACATTGAAATGATACAGTATATTGGACCGCACGGAGGGCGAGTGGTTGGCCGCACAGCCAGGAGATCGAGGCTTCACCTTGGCACTACCGCTAGCCACGATATTTGTTTACGTGGTGGACTATGACTATTTATACTTCCTGTCCCTGACTTAATATGTACCATGTGGAAACTCAGAGCACCCCTGCACCATACTGAAAAGTCCAATTAGGAATACGTATACTGTTCCACCCCTACTTTTAAAATGTCTATCTGCGTTGGCGGTCTTCCCTCGTTTGCCACCAATTCCTTCCCTCTCTCTCTCTGCGTGTGTCTTTATCTCTTTGTCTATCTCTTGCTTCTCGCCCTCCCCGCCGCTTTGTTGTCTAAACAAAGTGGCCTTTATCGGGATGAGCCGCAACCCAAACAAAAGATCCGGGCAAAGGAACCTTCCCCTCTGCAGAAGAGGAGACCGTCATATCGTGCCAGCCATTGTGTGCCAGGCCTGCCAACTGGCGATGCCAACCCCCACCCTCTCTGTCGCATAGACATCTGAGTGCCAAACAACCCCGCCTCCCTACCCCATGCAGACTCGTGTGGCATTCAATGGCAACCCGACCTGCCCGAAAAGGGGTATTTTTTCCATGACTGTATGTATTTGGTTGTGTAAGTAATTCTTCTACTCCTAAACCGCTGCACACAAAAGAAGGAAAATATGTCCCTGTGTCTATTGTGCTCCTTGCGCTTTTATTTTTCTGACACCACACGGTGCTGCCGTGATTAAACCCCATAAGTCAGACTTGAAATTTCTCACACAGCTCAACCATACACCCACTGTACAACTTTAGGGCGTTTAGCTGAGTCACCATGAAATTTAGTACACACCTTTCGGGGACTGATACGCACACGGATGTCAAATTTGACCATGAAAAAAATGGCTGCTTTCGAGCAAAATGCCTTAGCAACCTAGCAACTAATTGCCCATAAATCGTGATTATAAAACGTTGTTTTAAATGTATGCTAGCATGTCTTCCATAGCATTTAGACCACAACCCGTGGGGGACACCATTCTTATTTAGCCACAGCGGTAGTCATAACTGATAAAAAAAAAAAAGTACACTAACTTTAAAGTGATTGTCATAACTGGAAGGAGTTATTGTCTTAAAGGGCATACCTGATCCTCCAGACAGCTAAACCTATCAAATGACCACCAATGGAGAATCCAATGAAGCGGGATGAATGCCTTATACACGTATCTTTTGTGTGAGAGATACACAAAAGAGACTGCACTCGTGCACACACACTGTGCAACCCGAATGACACTCTGCAGACGGCATTCATGCGCTCAACTCTCATACATGTTAAAACACGCGTGCTTGACGTCTATGTGCGGTGCCCCACGGCGAGCGACACTGACAAAAAAAAAACTGCATACAACACAACATGACATCTCATCTGTCCTGTAAAAAAATTAAGCAGCCCCCCCCCAAAACCCCCCCCGCGTGTCTGTCATTTTCTCATAAGGTGGTCTTTCCTGTCGCTTTATTTCATCTGCTACATCCATCCATTGTTCACTTTTCTCTCAAACAATTAATGTAGCCTGATTGGTTTTAAAGACAGAGTAAGGAAAAGTCCCTCCCAGTCTGCCCCTACAGTTGTTTTATTTAATTTAAGTAAAATTAGTGCATGCATCGTGGCAAAGATAAACTTCATTAACATCATTTGATGATTTTTTGTGCAACAAACAAACTTTTCAAACAACAGAAACATTCATTTATTTTCTATTCCATTTGTCCTTAGTGTCGCGGGGGCATGCTGGAGCCTATCCCTACTAACTTTGGCCGAGAGGCTGGATACACCCTGGACTGGTCGCCAGCCAATTGCAGGGCAGATATAAACCATTCACAGACCATAACAACCATTCACACTCACATTCACGCGTAAGGACACTAGGGTCGCGGGTATGTTGGAGCCCATCCTAGCTGACTTTGGGCGAGAGGCGGGGTACAGCCAATCGCAAGTTTTTATTATGATTTTTTTTTTTTTAAATAAACATCAAAGAACAGTTGGACAGCTCCGACATCAATAAACAAAGACGTAGATTAGACAAAAAAGCGAGCTGGCATTGTTCAACTACAAGTGTAGAGATGTGTATTTTCTTGGTTTACAACATTTGCAAACGACTGCAACGTTATAAACTTAGTTTGAATTGCAACACTGACTATTTGATTGAGGCTTTTTGAGCATATGCATTTCATGAGGACGCAGCACCGGCGGTCTCATCATCATTCACAAACGCCGCCGTCACCCACGTCTGGTCTGTGAGAAAGCGAGAAGTTCACATCTGTGCTTAAAACAATAGCGGTCCTCAATGGCGGAGCTGGACAAACAATTAGCTTTGTCGCTGTGTAATTGACTGGCAGGGCTGGCTGGCATTTACATTGGCCCGCTGTTGCCACCCTGCCATTCAGTGGCGCGGGGGCCACAAAGAATGGGTCCATACAGGAGGTTGGGAGGTTGGCGGCGTGAAGACACCGCTTTCTTTCTCCAGTGTGGCAAACCTCCAAAACGGAGGAAGGAGAGAAAGTGACGAGACTTCGGGTTTAATTATGCATGCGTGTATTCTCGTTCATTGTAGTGGTGGGAAGGGGTTAGCCAGGGAGGGGGGGCTTGTGATGGGAGGGTTGGGGGTAGACAGAGCAATGACCAATGGCATTCCGCAGTGGTATCCCTCCTCCTGGCGTGCACACAAACACACAAGGAGCAGTCTGGGAGCGAGCCGCCATAGGCTAATGAGGTGACACTCACCGTCTGGAGGCTAGCCAAAACAGTCCATTAACTCCTAGCCACTAGTTAAGAGGAGAAGGAGCAAGGTGGCTGTGGGGAGGAGTAAAGAGGAGTGCGGCGCTAGAAAGAAAAAAAAGGGAGGAGAAGGAGGGGCCTTTCAGGATGTGAGGGTGGGGGGTATTTCTGCAGTTTTGTAGTTGTGAATAAAGCAGCGGGGAGGGGCGTGGGGAGGTTGGTGTGCGCCCGTGCACGAGCGTTCACTGTCGGCGATTATGCTGCATTCCTTTAGGAGAACTCTGATGAAGAGGAGGGTTGGGCAGTAGACGAGCACAAGAGACCAGGACAAGGCAGATAGAGACCCCCCCCCATCTAACCCTCCCTCCCCCCAGTCGGGCAGACAGACCTTTGACAGAGGAGCTCTGTGAGTCGCCCTTTTCATCTCCTCAACCCCCCTATACAGTCGGATAATTATGAGACAAATGCTGCGGACCCCCGCTGCTTGAGTGGCAACGGGCACGGGAGGCCGGGAACACAGAGAGGGTTCAAACCTGCACGTCCCGACTGGTCCGCAGGGAGGGCCGGGAAAGGATGTGCTGCTGCGTTTTAAGGGGGTCTGGGAAATTCCCTGCAGTCTCCCCAAGGAGGAGCTGAAAGTTCAGGACGGTGCGAGACAGGCTTAACGGGTGTTAGGATTTGGCCTGTAGGCTTTTTCAAAAATGATTTACAAAAGCAACTATTTGCACTCCTCCCACCTACTATTGTGATACTCTACTAATATTTGCTTATTTAAAGTCTCACATTATACTAATTAAGTCTAAGAAATGCCCCACGAGTGTTTGAGATGCTGGATGTGGTGCAGGAATATAGACAGCTTTAAAGTGCTTGGAATGTCAATAGCTTTAATGCTAATGCACTGTGTTTGTCCACCTTTAAGAAATGGCGGTCAGTGATGGTCCGCTCCAGCCCGGTGTGCGTTAAAAAGGTAAAAAGTGGAGGAAGACAAAATCCACGCTCCATATATTTGAACAAGAATGGACCACATAGTTTTCTTATGTCCACACTCAACTGAAAAGACAAACACACAAGCTGCTTTGAGGCTGACATCTGAACATCACCAGTCAGGCCGCCACGTTTATGTGTGTGTGCGTGTGCGTGTGCGTGTGCGTGTGTATGCGCCAGTGATGTCAGCGATTGTCACCACTTGTGACGGCGCCAGGCGTTGCAGCCAAGAGGAGTTTCCCACTGGCAGAGCAGCACGCTGAAGGCGAGGAGACCGCATGGGTGCGCCCTCCTCCGGGGCCCGAAAAAAAATGGCCTCTATCCAGCTGGGCAAGAGGCCACCGAGGATGCCTGCCATCCCATCCCTGCTGCCCCCTCACAAACACACAAACAGGACACCTTGGAGTGAGAGGAATGATGCGATCGTCACATCTAAGAGCACAACTTGGCGGGAAACACATAAAGAAAACAAAGCGTGCACTCAGTCAGATGATATTTGCTGGCAAGACGGCCTCCCTTGGAAATGGGACATGGGGTGGAAATGGGGGGGCTCAACCACAGAGTTTAATGTGTCATTACGAGCATGAAAACAGATGAGTGACATTGCCAACAGATGTTACTTCTGCCATTACAGTGAAGCTGCAGGTGTACATATAAGAAGGCCTCTGCTGTAGCATGTTGCCGCATCAGCACTTTCTCAAGCTGTCATGTGGACATGCATCACGGCGCGGAGGCTAAAAGTGCTTTGAATACATTTTTATGTCACTGTGTCAAAAACTCTGCTTGCGCAACACACCTTCTGGGAAGGTGTGGGTCAGTCCTAATCATGCTCACACCTTTCTAGACTTCCAATGGCGCCATAATGACTCGGAGAATGCAGCGTTTTCGCTCGCCTGCCAATAAAAAGCATCCCCCCCTTTCACTGTTAATGAGCTTGCCCAGAATCAAAACTGGCTATAGATGGAACAGAAGTGAAGAGGAGAGGTCCATTTGTCATAAAACAGGTTCTCACATAACTCCAGTGGGGAGTTGGGGGGGTGGAGCGGCTGTGCCCGTCACAAGGTCATGTCGCTGGCAACCATCCAGACGCTGAGAAGCTCCTCATGTACCATCCAATCCTGCTGGCAGCAGACGTCTTTGGTCTTTGTGCTTGTTGGTCCCAGATGTGCGGCAGAGGTGGAAAACACGCTTGTGGGGGGTTGTGAGCGGGGGGACGGCCAACACCATGCCCCTTACCACACACCAAACCACATGAGCAGCGCACGACACCTTCCCAGATATAACAACATGCAGGTTTAAACAGCATCTGTATGATTTATAAAACCACACCAAAGCACACACTAAGACAATGATTGCATTCGTCCAGAGTGTCACACTCTCACATGTCTGTGCCACACGGGAAGCTTTCCAAGTTGTATAGGTGACAGCATTATTTAAGTGGATGATTTATTGTGAAGTCATTAAACCTAACCTAACTTGTTTGTTGATTGGCGTAGAGCATGTAAGTTCCAGACTGTTGCGCGCACCTGAAAATTAGCCACACTCACCGCATTTAAAAAAAAACAAAATGTGTACATTTATCAAACTTTGTTAGATCAACTTCAAAACGTGATATTAGCGCCCACGTCACTACTTCGTGAATCTGCACTCTAAGCATCATGGGAAATGCAGTTCTTTTAGCCGCATGATAGTTTAAGCTGCAGAGTTCAAAGCATGAGGGAAAAAAGTAGCGGACTATGACTGGAGTTGATTTGTAATGATTTATTTTGTTGAGACAAAACAAATACAAAATAAATATGGCACTTGTTCTTTAACTTACATTGCTTATTGCAGTATTTGACTTCTTTTTCACAGACAGTGCTCACAGTTAAAAAGAAGCACAACGTGTTCATTCATTGCACGTGTTGTCACCTGACATTAGTGCAAAGAAGTGCTTCTCAATTATTTCCTGTCATGCTCCCTCTGGGGGACAGAAATCTGTTCGCAAGCCCTCCCCCGATTTGAAATACTACTGAGGAACTGATAATATCTATTTATTTATCTGTACTGTCCAGACTGAACTCAAAACTCAAACCAGCGAAATGCAACAAAATGGAGAGCAGTGAAGCATGCCAGCTTATTCAAGAGCCAAATTGCATGCTGAGTACAACAAATTCAAACATGTTAGCAGGTCTGCACTAATATTGAAAGTCTTCCTCCCCCGACGGTTCCCACGACCCCCTGGGGGGCTCGCCCCACTATTTGAGAAGCACTGGTGTTAAGGGAATAGGTGCTGCCAATTTCGGTGTTGGTTGATATCGACACCAGTAATGACATGCTGGACAATATCACAACATTGCTCCCTCAGTCTATGTAATTAATTTCATTAATTAAAGAATCACTGTTTCATGGTTGACTGCGGACTATTATCAGTATTAAAAAAAAGCATATCTAAGCAAATTGTATGTATTTTTTGCCCACATTAATCATTTTCAAGCATAAAAATGGTAAGTGAACTAAAATACAGTATAAGCCATTAAGACCATCAAATTGTGACTGTAGTGACCAAAATAGTAAATAGTCTTCCACCTCCAAGGTATTCAAAGCACTTTGACACTGCTAGCACATTTACTGACAGATGACGCAGCATCAGGGGGTTCAGTATCTTGCCCAAGGACACTTCGACATGATCACGGGACGACGGAGGATCGAACCCGCAACCACCGAAGACCCAAACTTGAACAACCCGCTTTTATTGCAGGTTTAAATGATCTCACAGCAGGCACGATAACAATAACAATAACGATAACCATAATAGCACGGATTACTGTTGCAGCCATAGCCCACATCAAGCTAAAACTCAACTCTGAACCCCTGACGTCACTTCCTGCCTGCCATCAATTCTGCTCCCCTACAAGGTAAACTGTCTTAAATAATTATTTCATGTCTAGATGGTTCTAAAAAAACGTACTGAGTAGATCATAAACAGGTTTTCTATGTCATAACTACAAAAATATTCAATTTCTTAAGAACAAATCCTACGGAAATTCACTGATTGCGATCTGGAACCAATAAACCATGATAAACTAGGGATTACTGTACATACTGTATATAGAGTCTAATATGAGCCTATGAGGACCAAATCTGAAAAAAATCTATCATCTCCCTTACTTGTTGGCTCTATGTTAAAATGCTTGCTTTTGAAATTGCAGCTTTTTACGATGTCACGAAGAAAAACTCCCTCCCACAGCTGGATGAGCCCGCCCCCTGTGTACGCCCACCACTTGACACAGGACAGCTTTGTAAAAAGTAAAAGTGGGCTTCACTACACATCTTAAAATGAAGCTCTGCCAACTCTCTGTCAGTCAGCTGTAGACGTAGGACCTGTAAGCTTTGTCATTTTATTTTTCCTAAGCAAATAGGCCAACCCAGCACGATGCTGCTGTTAAAATGGTAGTGTAATGTTAGCACTGTAGCTCACATAGCTATGCTAGTGTTGCTAACATTTGTGTCCTCCTGTCCCACTCCTTCATGTTACGTTGTTGTATGTAATGTATGGCATCTATTACGCTGGACAAAAAGTGCACAGTTCCAGTGTGTAGTGAAACCTCAGTTAGCGTATGTTTTTCAGTTTACATATTTTTTTAATTAATACACCGTGTGAGTCCAACTGTGTTTGTAACGTACTTTTATCACAAAACCTCCCCGTTTTCAACCTCCGTCCTCCACCGCCGCCGCCTATAGCCACATGGAAACCGAAAATGGAAGTCATTGTCCCCCAGTTTCGTACAATGTCACCAGCGGCTGACTCTGGAGTTCTTTGCTAACTAACACAGTCACGTCAAAAGTCTCTGCTTTTCTTTTAATCCCGGCAGCAAAATAACCCACCATGGAGCCAAAGAAAGTTCCAGTAAGAAGTTGATAGAGACTGACTTTCATAAAAAAGGTGAGAAACACTACTGAAGTCAAGAAATTACTCACAGCAAAACACAAAGGAGGTGCTCGTGTAGATCTTCCCTCTCTGTCTCTCTCTCCTCCGTCACCACTGCCTCAGCCATCTTTGTCAACAATCAAGGGTTCAATAAAGGTAAAAGTGACGTTAAATGCTCATTTATCCCTTTCATTCCTCATTTATATGCATTTACAGTGAAACCTTGGTTAGTGTCATTCATTTCCTCTAACCAAAACGGGCGCTCACCAAATCAATTTTTCCCATAACAAATAATGTAAATCCAATGAATCCATTCCAGAAAGCCAAAAATGTTAACGCAAAACACGTTTTTATAGAATCAGAATCGGCTTTATTCGCCATGGATGTTACACCATACTAAGAATTTGACTCCGGTCTAACATCGCTCTCTGTTACAAAGTATAGTAAATAAAGTTTACATAACAAGGAGAAGAAGGAGAATGCTATAAATACTACTATACATATTTACATAAAATATTATAGATAATTATAATTATGGTATTTACAGTGATACAGGTTACAAATTCACGGTGTTACATCCAATGCAGTATGTAGTGCAAATGTTCATGGCTGCAAATAGCAGTGGTTGATAATATAAATATGGATAAATAATAAAGTAGTACATACTGTACATACATACATACATACAGGTCAGCTTGTGGGGGCTGTGGGTGTGTGTTGTTAAGTGTTCAATAGTTTGACAGCCAAGGGGAAGAAACTGTTTTTGTGTCTGGTTGTTTTGGCAAACAGTGCTCTGTATCGCCTTCCGGAGGGGAGGAACTGGAACAATTTGTGGGCGGGGTGTGAGCGGTCTGCAGAGATGTTGCCTCTGCGGACAATCTGTATCTACTTTATAGATATATTTATCCAGTCATTCATTTTCTATGCCGCTTAATCCTCATTAGGGTCACAGGGGTATGCTGGAGCCTATCCCAGCTGACTCGATGTGATTCTGTGACTGCTGCCAAAGACCTGATGTGACAGCGAATCAACCACTACCATTTTCCTGTTTTGCCATGAGCTGTTTCTTGAATTCAATAGTGTTTCTAGCCTCAATAACCCAAAATAGAGTCAAAGAAAGTTGCAAGTGCCCGCATTTCGACAAAGAAGGTGAGAAACACTACTGAATTTAAGAAATAGCTTATGGAAAAACAGGAAGGTGGTTGATCTCACTGCCACATCGTGTCTTTGGGAAATGTCACGTCTTCAATGAAGGTAAAGGTAACCATAAATCTTCATTCATCTCTTTCAGTAGTCTTTTATATGCATTTTGAATTGTTTTATGCATGTAAAACTACAGTATAATTGTAAAACTGGAAAAATGTCTTTTGTGTTAACCGCTGATGACATCATAGACGGGCGATGTAACGTAGCCGATTTCCGGTTCAGGTTGCCATTTTGTTAGCTAGCTCATTGAATGCTACCAAGGCAGGACGTTTTCTGCTAAAAAATACATTAAGAACACAGTTGGACTCATGCAGAATACTGACAACAGGACAAGACGCTTGTGCTGCGGGAAATGATGGCGTAAATTTTCGACTGAAAAACACACTAACCGGGGCGGACGCTAACCGAGGTTCCACTGTATATATATTTTTAATTGTTTTTCCGCATGTAAAACTATAATTGTGAAACTATTTTAAAAATTGTTTTTTGTTAACATTTTTGGTTGTCCGGAACAAATTAATTGGATTGACATTATTTCTTATGGGAAAAATTTATTTGGGTAGAGTACGTTTTGGTTTGAGTTGGACCTTCTGGAACACATTACTGACACTAACTGAGGTTCCACTGTATATGTAAAAAGTTGATCAAAAAAGTGTCTTCTTGGAGACACAGATACTGTATGCACACTGTCAGGCACGACACAAGCGTGGCCAAACACACCTTATTATCATTAGAGCACGGGCACACAAAATGGCATGTGCCTAGTAAGCACTTTTAAACTGTCTAAATTCCAGAATAAAGGCTACATTTTGGACAACACATTTCCAATACACTAGTGTGGCACCTCTGACACTTCTTTGAAATTGGTCAGTGCAGCCTGGGGAGGCAGAGACTCACCTGTCATGATGAAAAATGAAAAAGCAAATAATAATAAGATAAAATACATTTTCACATTTGCCCACTGAATTATATTATTTGTTTACATTTCCTTAAGTAAAAACCGTAGAATTTGCATGAATGAATTTGACTGCCAAGATGGAGTATTATCATACCAAAGTTATTCCAGAGCTAGCAGAGCTTTTCCTTACGCCGCATGCACTTCATGTACAAATAAAAGGCAAGACCATACATGTTTTTCAGTCAATAAAAAATGAAATAAATGGGACTAAGAAGTATTTGAAAACAACTTGAAGACATTTTTAACCAAAGTGAATTATTTTCTTCTTTTTCTTGTTATCCTCTTAATGAGCAACCTGTACTAACAAAAGCCATGAACCTCACCACGCGGCCCTGTGTGATACAGTATGTACAGTACAGTAAAGACTAGTAGAATCAGTACAGGATCCATTATTATCCATCATGTTTGCAACCCCCCCATGAAACAAGTGTGAGTGGTAGCCATGTGCGTATCCCTCCCCTGCTATTTAGGACAACACTGTAAAGGCCTTTGTTACAATATTATTTCTGGGCTGGTGCCAAAATGCCAGGATGACACACAACAAAGACATATGTCATCAGGCTCCATCTGGCAGGTTTGTGTTTGTTTGCAGCAACACTAAACTTTCATTTTTTAGCATTTGTAAAGTCGGCAAGGCTTTAAATGTGTGTTTGGCGGTAATGTTCCCACGAGGCTCCCCAGCTATAATCTGGTGAAATATTTGCACAGATGACGGCAGCAGCGGCTCTGGAGATGGAGTGTTCACTTTTTCCCTTCACTTTTTGTAGAAGAATCCCACCCCCCCCCCCCCCCCCCCCCCCCCCCCCCCACACACACACACACAGTCAGCCCTCACACACCTCCCACCAGCCTGCGTGAGCTTCACAGCGCTCCTTCCTGCAAGGACTGGTCCAGTCAGAGCTACACCGCAGGGGCCTTCACACCCGCCTCTCAAGAAATAAATGTAGTCATTGGACAGCAATCAAAAAAGTGGCAGTTGTTTACACATTTGAAGCCTGACTTGATTCTCTGGTTCCTTTAAACACACCTGCAGCAATGTACAGTTTACCCGCAGGCACAGGTTAGAAGTGTTGGGAGTAATTTAACGCTCTTACCGTTACTGACATTGAAATGCGGCGCGTTATTATTGTAGCATCCCGACGGGGTCACAAGAGTGTCAAGCTCTTTTTTTAACTTTATTCTGACCTTCACACCTCAACAGCAGTGCTCACTTCTAACGTCTCCAACTTGCACACAAATCTGTGCGTCCTCTCCACACGCACAACACTTTGTCATTCTCCACCAATCACACGCGGGGTGCATGCACAGACATTGGAGCGACGAAACATCAACAGGAAACACAAGCAGGTCGTTCCATTATGCATTGATACGGTAACTGTTAATGAGACACGTCAGATATTTGAAGGTTTGTCAAAATTGTAACAAAATAATGACATTTCTGAATGAGTAATCCCGTTACTAATTAGAGTGACTACAGCCAATTACTTTTTTACAGTAATTTGCCCAAAGCTACACATTAGAGACAGCATCAAAGGCCTCCTGGCACGCTACATCTACAGTTATCTACCTCTGCCTGTTGGAGGGTCATGTCAAACAACGCTCTCACTGGTTTGTGCGGCTGGCAGCCCTGCAGAGGCACTTCCTGTTCGCGGCGCGGGGCTCCATCCAAGCCACTTGAACTTGGCAGGGTCTACCTGGAAACACAACCGAGCGCCATCCACTTCCCTTTCTGACTTCTTCGTAGGCCCAATCGCAGCAGCTGAGTCAGCCACATCACTGGGCTGACTTCTAGGTATCCATGACGGATGTTTTTAATTGCACAGTCAGGCCATAATTACAGTACATACAGCATAGTCAGAGTAAGTGACATGCATGGCGCCTCCTGTGTTTTCTGGTAAAATGCTTCAGCAGACATGCTGGCATACAAGTAATACACATATCCTCAAAATTGTATAATCATGAGAGAAACGGTCAATGACTTAAGACAAGTCGCTAGTAGGGGTGTCACGAGACACACAAACTCACAAGATGAGACGATACACAAGATTGGGCATCGACGAGACGAGACGAGATTTTAACATTCTTTTTAAGAAAAGTAGAATGAAAAAATATGGTTGGACAAACAAACTTTTTTTATTTGAGCAATTTACAAACCATTGCAAGTGCATTTTGAAATGATCATTGTCCCACAAATTGACGCTAAATGTTATTTTTTGAGACCAGATAAACCAGTTATGATAATAAGTAATAACAATAATGAATTAGGGATGTCCGACATTGGCTTTTTGCCGATATTTGACAAGCCGATATTTCCTAACTCTCAATTTCCAATTCTGATATCAAGCAATACCGATACCGATATGTTTAACACACATATTTTGGCAGCTGCACGGTGGCCTAGTGGTTAAGTGCTATGTTGGCGACTCTAAATTGTCCATAGGTATGAATGTGAGTGTGAATGGTTGTTTGTCTATGTGTGCCCTGCGATTGGCTGGCGACCAGTCCAGGGTGTACCCCGCCTCTCGCTTGAAGTCAGCCGGGATAGGCTCCAAAACTTCCTAACTTTCACTTTTAATGCGTAACCCCTCCTCGCTAAATATAGCAACCATGTCGCTAAATTGTCAGCACGAAGCTCTTCTATGTATGAGGTGCGTCATGAAGCGAAACCGGTGATCGCTGGAGTTTGTAAAGTTGGCGCTCAGCCAAATGTAAACGAGCGTTAATTGAAGCGCTGGGTGATTAAAGCTGCAGACAAGTCCAAACATCGAGGTGGGTTGATCTGACAAAGTTTACGTGGCTATGATTGAAATGTAGAATTACTACAGCTTCTGCATGAACATTAAACACGGAAACAGCTGTTCAACTTTGGTGGGAAAAACAGCCACACGTCACTGACTGACGCTGACGCTGGGAACACTGAGGTCGGTTGGATAGCAAGGTGTGTGTAAAGCACTTAATGTGTGCCTCCAATAATGCCTTGCACACTGCCACGTCCATATTATACTGCGTTATCATTCCTAGTAGCGATGCCATAGTTCACAGTCTGATTGGCTCCTGGATGTCACCTTTTCTCCAAACAAAAAAAATCTCATCACGTTTTAATAGGACGGCAATTTTTTTTATAACCAATAATAATAATTTTACAGACACGTGCTTGTCAGTCCCCTAAAGGTATGTACCAAATTTGGTGGTGATTGGGCTAACCTTACAGAAAAGAGCACATTGCGGTGTGTGTGACAAATTTCAAGTAAATCCAATTTATGGGGTTTAATAACGGCACCACTATGTGGTGTATTCGTCACAAAAATAATAGCAGAGACAACACAGTAGGGGTGCATATTTTGACACATTTTCACCAGTTTGTGCACAAACACATACAGTCATGTGATCCTAGGACACCCCGAGGGGTATGCAATGTACAGTATATAAGACAGAACATGGGATTACATAGAAGTCACGCGGAAATGACTTTCTTTGGCTTCTAATTGGCTAAAATGACTATGCGGTTATGCGTTATTGTGCCACCTGTTGTTTCGGTTTGCGCTCTGGACATGTGGACTTATATACACGTGGGTTTTATAATGCATAAGTGGACAAAAGTGTTTGTAAGACTACCTGTGTACATATGGCAATGTGTCCTTGTAGTAACTGCAACTGCTTTTGAGGAGGCGGGGAGGTTATACTGTCGGTACAAAGAGTCCATTTACAATGAGTTGTGCATACAAGGTGACTTTTTTTATTCTATCAATTGAGCGAGAATTACACAGATCATATGACACCATATGGAATTCTTTTTACACATAATGTATTTCCTTTGCAGGCACTGTGAAAGGCGAGGCCTACAGGGAGTCTTCTTTAGGTGGCCGGGGAGAGAGAGAAAAAAAAAAAGGTTGAATGTATGGAGAGGAGGGAGGGCTGGGGGGAGGTGGAGACGGGGGGATCGAGGGGTTTAGTAGGGGGCGGTCCAAGCATGCTCAGCGAAAATATGCCTCATGCACTCGTTGAACTTGGGGCCTGCGCGGGCTTCTCTGAAGGTTACAGGAGAGGCCTGTGCAGAGACGAGCAGGAAAAAGAAGCCATGCAGCAGCTCTCTCCACACACACACACACACACAAACACACACAAGCACACACACACCTTTTTCTGGTGGAGCCCTCCTCCGTCCGCCCTGCTATCCCGAGTGAAAAATCAGAAATACATTTTTTTTTTAACTTCATATTTACCCTGCAGCACACAACATTTACTCGTCTGCCTCCCGTGCGAGTGTCTGCTGCTCAGATAACAGAAAGAAGCAGCGAGCAAATCGCCTTTGACACCCGGCTTCCTTCCCTCCTCGGAGCCTGCCGGGATCCGAGGAGGCGTGTATCCGCTGCCGCGCCCCCGAGCCCTCGGCCCACACAAAGGTAGGAAGCGGGCGCCGGAGCAGGGCGCATTGTGACGGGGAACACTAAATCACCTCTTGTTTTATCCAACGCTATGTTTACGCACGTTTTGCCTTGCTGGAAACCATAAAGACAACAAGGGGCTTGTAAATAGTGTGTGTGTGGGGGGGGGGTGCTTGAAAGAAGCCTGTTAGATAATTGAACGCACGCTACTGCTTTCTTATGAAATAAAAAAAGAATTAACATAAACATACACGTCTTGAACACATTGCATATTATGGAAGTGAAAATGGAGGACAGCTTCTTCTGCAAATACTTTCTACAAGATGCCAGAGTGCTTCCACTGTGGGGGGGATCACTGTCGAGCTCTTCAACACCACACTCATCCAACTAACTGCCACCACTAGGTGGAGGACAGGTTTGTAAAAGAGTAGGCTTCACTACACATCTTAAAATCATTGCACATCTTAAACAAACGCCTGGAGTTGAGCTCTTCCAACAATCTATCAGTCAACTCTGTACATCGGAGTTTTTCTTCAGCAAATAGGCTAACCTTTAAATGGGACTGTAATGTTAGCACTGTAGCTCACATAGCTATGCTGGTGTCGCTAACGTTTGTGCCCTCCTGTCCCGCTACATGATATATGGTACTTATTATATTGGACAAGTGCAGTTACAGTGCACGGAAGCACTGAATTGTCTAAAATGTGCAAGAAATACGAAGAATGTCATTTAATGAACCATTCACGAACACCCTGTTACTGGGGGCAGCTGGGTAGCGTTGGTGTTGCTATGCTAATTGCGCCACGACACTTGTATCAACATACCCATGCTATACATTCACGAAACCAAAAGAACGTGAGCTAAAAGCTCAACAAAACAAATATTGGGAAAAGAAAACACAAAGCACTTAAACAGGCAAAGCAAGTCCGACACCAGTCATAAATAATTTAATTAGCGTAATTACCCCGTAGCACAGCGCATTTTCACATCGACAGTGAAAGTCTCCCATCAAAGTCTCCACCTTCACGCTGATAGCAAACATCATCCATGCAGACCTTGCAGATGAAAGCAGCTTTGTCCAAACCCATGAACAGAGACCGTGTCAACAACAGACTGCAAGGTGGTAAAAGGGAATGCAAACATGGTGCCCCGGCTGACACAATGGCTTGCATTCGAGTGGCGGAAGAAGGGGTCAAAGGGAAATAGGTAGTAAACACAGGGACTGAATGCACTGGTCACTTGGCCTTTTCCTCAAGAATTAGCAAACCGTTAACACCTCATAAAAGAGCCACTTCTCTGCTTTACAACAGATTGGAGCTGTGTTCATACAAACAGTCCTGGATCTTATGGATACATAACTCGCTTTCATGTGTGGTAACGCTACAGAACTCAGCACACAAATGGTGAAAGGTGAAGCTAGAGTCTCCTGTTTGGGAACACTCACACCGGGGCCTTCCCAGTAAAATACGTCAACAGACAAAGACGAGTGGATGTGCCGCTGTTGTTCAGTAAAGATGGGGAACGGGGCTGCAAGCTGGAACTATTCATGCTAAACGTAATAATAATTCACACCGTTCAAACTGTTACACGTGTAACCTTGTAAACCTTGTAAACTGTTATATATTATTTCACATTTATGAATGACAATTGTACCCATTGGAGAATGATTTATTTCGCGCTATGACTGTTACCCCCGTACGTGGAGGATGGGGTGGCTTTGGGAAGAACGGTGCACTTTAAAAGGAGCCTTGTTATGTCTGTCTCTTGTACTGTATGTGCTGTATTATACTGCATTGTTGCAAACTGGAAACATCATTTCAACTGTTTACACAAAAGCGAAGCAGTTTCATGTTTTGCATGTTGTTCCCTCACTGTCCCCAAAATTAACTCTGTGGATTTTTTTCGAGAAAGGAGGATCTTAAGTACTCGAGTGCAAAACCAGCCTAACCTGACCGAGCGCCTTTCATTTCCCTAAGTTCACTTCAGCAAGTGCAGCCACGGGTACCTTCGTCAAACGTCACCGTCGGCATCCGCACTTCATAAAACACAGGCGTGGCACAGGTGCTGTGGAGAACACACCGGATTCCAACAGTAAAGGTCACAGAGTACGTTCATGTAAAAAAAAGGAGTATTTTTAGGCCATGTGTCACATTTACTGTACGGCGCTGAGGAGTGGCAGGAGAGGAAGGGCCAATTCATTTCGAGAAGTCCTCCGAGTGCACGGCATTGAGGATATGTGGATCATTAATCACGCTGCGGATCAAATGCCCACCGTTTTCTCCCTCACATACCTCCAAGTAAATGTTTTTGTGCAGTGATGAGCTCAAGTGTCTCGTTAGTAACCGGTGAGATGACGGTGGTGGGAAAAGCCTGGAAGCTGCCTTTTAAAGAAACAATAGGAAATAGCGCCAAGGTTCCCTCCTCAATCCAAGCAATGCCACTTAAAGTTAAGCTCTCAAAGCACGCACGACTGGCACTTGAGACATGAAAGGGCAGCTGCGGCGTTTGGTTTACATTATATTTGAGTGCTTTCCATGTTGCGGCCGGAGGGATAAGCATCAGCAGCGGTTTATCTCTGTCACAGTCCTCTATGGAATATGTAAACACCGCGAGTAATCAGCGCTGCAGGGAAAAATACACTGCAAGGAGTGCTTTAAAGGGGACAGGACATATCACCTCGCCGTTCCTAGCCTCAACGTCTCCAGCACCGGGTTGCAACATGGTGGCCATTCCAAAATGATTTAGCGTGCTGGAGCAAAAACAATGGCGGCCCTTAAATCTCAGTGAAGCTTGCCTCACTCGCTCACTCCCTGAGGCCCATGAAAGAGAGCTCTGTGCGCGGCGGCAGATGACAGACGCGCGCTTGAAGATAAGTCCTCCTCAGTGAGTCCTTATCCTGCCCATGCCCACCACAGACACAGTCATGCGAAAAAATGAGGACACCCCTTAGTGTAGCTCCTCTACTCCTGAACCGCTGCACACAAAAGCATGAAAATTTGTCAAAACGGACCCCAGCTGTGTTGCCTGCACTATAACACCAGTTGAAATGACCCATGGTAACTTTAGGGTGTTTAGCCAAATCATAACCGAATTTGGTGCACACATTAAACGGGACTGATGTGTGTGTGCGTGTGTGAAATGAAAAACGGCCGCAGGGAGGCCTAGTAGTTAGCATGTTGGCCACACAGTCAGGAGATCTAGGAGATCTGGAAGATCCGGGTTAGTATCTCCGTTTGGGCATCTCTGTGTGGAGCTTGCACGTTCTCCCCGTGCGTGGGTTTTCTCCAGCTTCCTTCCACATTAAAAAAATACGCATTTTAGTTTAACTGGAGACTCTAAATCACAGGCTGGGCGCCTCTCGCCCAAGTCAGGTGGGCTAACCTCCAGCATACCCCCGCGACCCCAGTGAAGTTAAGCGGCACAGAAAGTGAATGAATGGTTGAAAAACATGGCTGCCTTCTCCAAAACATCTTCAATGTAGCAACTCATTGTCCATAAGTCATTGATCATTTGTGTAATGATTACAAAACTTTGAGGATATCTGTCATTATGAGCACAACTCACAGGGGGCGCCACACATGCATTTACAGTAGATAACGATGTTCCCAACCTTTGTGGTTTGGCATTTAGAAGGGCATTTAGACGTAAAAGAAGCCATGAAGGAAGTATCAGAGGTTGACAACAAGACATCACAGTCGGCATGAGCGCTCCCGTCTGACTGAGATCCCCCCCACTCCACCATCCTGCCCCCAAACGCTGCCCGCATCCGTGCAGCCAAAACTAGCTCTCTCTGCCACTGCTGCCGTTCCTGCAGGCTTCTGCTTTCAATTTGACGAGAGTGGGCCCGCGTAATAATGGCTTCAGCGTTTTTTTTGCGGTCTGCCGACACATATGGTCCGTGCAGCGATCTGCTTGTGGGCAGCGCGAGACGGAACACACAGCTCCAGGGGGAACAGGCCGCATGCAGTTACAGGGAGGAGGAGGAGGGAGCTCTGTGGGTTTTATTATGGCTATCAAGAGATTTGGGCTCCTGGCGGGGGCCACGCCACTTACATGCAGTGCATCACGGCTAAGCGTGAGACCAATATTTAGTGCTACAGCTAGCTTTCTGGTTGAAAAATGTAGGGGTGGTAGGGCTAGTGTGGGCGGATCAATCCAAATATCAAACAGCATCAGTATCAAATTGATACTAGCACAATAACATCCATATTTTTCAGTTCTGTAGGGGTTTTTGTTTATATTGTTACATTGTTGTATTTATATATAGTTACACATTTAACTCAGGCAACGAATGTTTTGCTCGGAGTTATTTCTCGACTTCAATGATGTTTCAAAGTACCGGCACTTGCATCTTTGCCTCCATTATGGGTTATTTTGCAGCCGTGATCAAAAGAAAAGCAGACACCTTCGGTGTAGCTGTGTTATTTAGCAAAGAACTTCAGAGACAACCGCTGATGACATCACAGACGGGCAAAGGATCTGACTTCCGGGTCCTGTTTCCATGTATTAGCAAGCTAAAAGGCTGCTAACGAAAACATTTTGCGATAAAAATACATTACAAACACAGTTGGGCACATGCAGTGTATGAATAAAACGACAACATATGCCATATTGTAGGCTAACCGGAAAATGTACGCAAGCCGAGGCAAAATCGTGGTGTAAATTTTGGACGTTAACCAAACAATGTGCTAACTGGGGCGTATGCTAAATGAGGTTCCACTACATTTAGTGTCTGAGAGTTTGGTGTGCAAAACGTTACCAGCCAATAGCACATCAAATGGAAGAAGGAACACCGTAGACAAAATCGCTGGTTTGTGATTTATTTAGTTGAATCAAGTTGCCACGGCAATCAGTGTTTGTGCCTACAAATACAAGTTTCAGGTTTTTTAAGGGCCAACTTTCACTGGGCCGTGCTTATGCCCACTGCACACCTAAAGTCCGGCATATTTGACTACTGTGCACGCTCTGATCCATGCTCAAGTTCCACGACTTGGAAGACATGGGCCAGGACACGGCATGATTGCAACGTAGCTACAAAGCAGAGTCACAGAAGTCATTGAAGACCTTCATGACTATGCATTTCACAACAGAAAATAAACAGGAAAGAACTCAAAATGAAAAAGTCACCTTGCACAAGAAAAATAATCAGAAGGACTCGAAGCGAAACTGGAAGGAATCCACAGTCAAGCAAACTGCATGAATACAGCAGCGTAGAAGTGATGTGACAGGCAAACAGGCCAAAACATTTTCAGCTAATTTGAACACTAATGCAATTAGCTTCTCCCTAAACAAATGTCAAGCTGGCCCACGAGAGGGTCACATGATGTCATCAGCAAAGACAAAATACAAACAAGATGGAACAATATCCCAAAGTCACACTGGGACAGTGGGGGATTGCCTCATGGCAAGGACCTTCTGCTTTTACCCTTCCATCAAAGCAGATGCTTGAGGTTGACGGAGAGGCCTTCAGCTCCGCAAGGATGAAACTTGAGCTGGACGGAGGGGAAAATAGAATTGTCTGACCTCATTCTGCCGATAAGAGACCCTGTTTCACAATCGCTGTTTATACAGGTGGTGGGCTAGTTCGCTTGCACCACGTCGTCATGAATATTCAGTCATTGACACACAAAAAATGCCTCGACATCCAACCCGAATGTTGTTGTTTGGTTTTTTTTTCCCACTTTCTAACTTTTTGTTTTAATGCCAAAGTTACGCAATCACTCTCCTCAGGGTCGTGTCCAGCCGGTGCTCGCCTCCTGGAAAGGCAGCCTCTCGTTGGCTCGCTTGTTTGGCTGCCGCGACAACATCCACTTGGCCACAGTTCAGAAGGCTACAATAGCCCAAAGGTGGTGGGCCCGGAGCCCCCTTTTGTTTATGCAACAGCACGCTAACGCCAGCACAGCAATTCATAGTAGTTTTACTTTAGAAAATAAAAACAGCTTTAGCAGAATTGATTTTATTTCAAAATAAGACAAAGTTTAAAAACAAGTTTAAAAAACAATGACTGGCAATTCGGCTTTACCTTTAAACACCTATATCATAAAAAAAACTTAAATAATACTTTAATAATAATTTACATTTTAAAAATCTAAGAATTACAAATAATAAAAGCAGCAATTCGGATTTTTAAATTAAAAAAAAATAATCCTGTATATACTGTATATATATATATATATATATATATATACATATATTTATATTAGGGGTGGTGAAATAATCGATTCTTAGAAATTGACGATTATTAATCGATTCATAAATGTCAATAATCGATGCTGACGGAACAAAAAAAAGCAAAACAAAAAAAAACGGAAAGTGGAAGTGTCGCCCTAGCAGTTTATGCTGGTGCACGTAAGTGTAAGACGCTACCAGAATGGCTGAGCGTAAACTCCGACCCGCTGGATTTAAAGCGATTGTCTGAGAGTACTTCGGCTTTCACGTAGCGGAAGGTAAAAAATGAGCAGGACAAGAGCCAAACAATATGCAAGCTTTGTCGTGCAAGCTGAAATATTTTGGGAACACGACAAATATGAAGAACCACATAAATTATAAATAGAAATAAATTATATACAGAAAAAAAATGATGCATGAAAAAATTGACAAACACAAAAAAATCACAAATGAAGATGCATGAAGATGCATTGATAATCGTTTTATCGTCGCATGCAGGCCTCTGAATCGTTACCTCCTGGCAACACTGGCATCAAGCATGAACAAACCAATGTTTGAGGTGATTAACAAGAATGGCAAAGCGACTTTTGAAAATGTTTTTTCTATTTTAGGGGTTTTGTTTTTGTTTTTTTTTTAGCTACGGTCTTAAACTTTTGATCAGCTGATGAACAGCTTATTTTAGTATTTTGGTGTAATGGTTGTTTGTAATAAATTGCTTCTTCAAAAATGTTTTTGTCTCACTCCCATTTCTTGTTTTTGTATTTTGAAGCTCTACTTAGAACCTCCTTAAGATCCAACAGTGCAAAATGTAAATTCTTCAACTGGTCTTAATATTTGGACCAGGAGTGTATCCAGTATATACTGTATGTGCATGTGCGTATGTATGTCTGTAACAACAGCCCTTTAAATACAGCTTTAAAAATACAAAACGTTTGTCAAAAAAATTATTGTAATTACATATAGCTTGTTAAAAAACAGGGGGGGGGGGCACACAACAGCTGTTTGCTAGACATACTGAAGTCATTGTTCCAAATGCGTAACTTGAACGCAGATTAAATGCAATTACGGCCTGTTTATCCAAACCACAACAAGCCGGGAACAAAAAAAAGGAAAAGAAACCCTTGTCATTGTTTCAGGTTCTGTAGGATTAGAGCTGTTTTTTTTTTTTCAATAGAGCTTCCTTCTACCCAAACAAAACATATGTTCCAGGCATAGGAAGAAGAAGAAGGATGGGAAAAACCATTTGGTTGACTAAGGCTTGGGTCTTCTGAGGTGAATATGAAGAATTTAGGTCAGTACTGTGGAGACGTTTAACTAGCCCAGCCACTGCAGCCTGGGTGGAAATAGCACAAGAGGCCAGCGTTAGGGAAAGCAGTGCGTCACAGCTCCCGGCCTGATTCCAGACCCTCACAGACTCCCCCTCTGACGCAAACAAGAGCCATAACTTCCCTAATGATCCTCGACCGTGCACGTGTTTAGCCAATGGGAACACACTGTGGGCGTGGCTTCTGAACATGTCCCATTATTTTTGCTCAATATCTGTCAAAACTTTGAAGGGTTTGGCACGTTCCCCTTTTTAAAACTGCGGCCACCTTGGCACACACATGCAGTACACACACACTTAGGTTCAGAAGTCCAACACACACACACTGTAAACAGTCTTTATTGAGACATGAGTGCTTGTATAAACATAGACAAGCCCTATTGAGAGTCCATGGCTGAGCTGAACAATATGAGGGGGGGCTTGCTGGACCTTCCTCATAGACGGTGTGTACAAAATCCAATTATCAGAGCCATGGCATTAACATTCCAGCAGTCTGGCAGGTGATGGCTCTGTCTTTTCACCACAACGACCCCAACTCCCAACCCCCCTCCACCCCCAACTCCCAGCACTGCGCCTCACACTCCCAGCCTGGGTCGCACGGTGCTACTTCAATAATACGCACTCGCATAGTCATCTTGAGATCAACCCCCCCCCCTCCCCAAATCCCCACCCCTCTTTCTCGCTCTCCTCCAAGTATTGAGACATACATAAGGGGGGGGAAGAAAAAAAACAGCGACAGTGGGCTTTTCTTGTAAAGATCAGCGCCCGGGTCTTGCAGGCAGCATCAGTCAATGGGGCATTCTTCTCCTCTCTGTCACAGGGTGACAATACGGTGAGCACTGATGAAATTGCTTTGATTGCCACAATAGGAAAATCAAGTTTTGGGGTTGTTTTTTTTTTGGTGTTTTTTTTTGAGGCCCTCGTCCTCTAAAAACACTGTCCTCTTTGTATGCCCCCCTCCTCCGCAGCTGTATTTGGCCCGATACAAGATGCCGTTTAAGGGGGAAACCGTTGAAGATGAACAATATTGCTCTTCTCGCTGATAAGGCATTAGAATAAAGACTTGCCTACGGGGAGGGGGCTGAAAAGCAAACTTTACCCTGCAAAATAAACAACTGTGTTCTCTCTCGGTCTACCAGTTATATCTGTGACTAACATACACCATTTATTGACACATGAGATCAAATGAGACGCTTCAGAAAACATTTTCATGACAGTACAGGATATCTTGCCAAGGGACTACAGAAAGTAAACTTGGATATACGTTAGAGTCGTCAGTGTACAGCTTGTATAGCATTTACTATGAAGACACAGCCATTATCGTCTAAATAGCTGGCAACACAAGAGAGTAGCAAGACAATTAAAATAGCATCTCGGGGCTGGACTAGTGCTGCTGGCACTGGGGAGCTGTGGTTCATTGAGGGGAAACATGAATTCTAACATAACATCGTGAAGCAGAAACCGGGCTACGTGGCAGGTTTCCAACATGATGAGAAGCCCACACTCACCTCCAAGATAACGAGTGCTTTGCTGGGGAAGCTGAAAGTGAAGGTGATGGAGTGGCCAAGTACGTCTCCTCCACACCTGAACCCAACTGAGCACTTGTGGGGCATGCCCCAAGTGATGTCATCATGCAGGAGTGGAAGAGTAAATTGCCCAACAATGGTGCTCAAATATTCACACCAAGGACACAATTTGGCTAAAGAAACTAAAAGTAGACGCATTCAAAAAAGCTGTGAGTGATATGTAATATTCTACACTGGTCACTAGGTGTCAGTAATGTTACTGTAATGTTCAGTGAGACACTCACCGGGGTTGATTGCCAGAACAACAGGCTTTTATTGTAGGTTTGAATTATCTCACATAATAATACAAATCTCTAATATATAACACGGGCTATTGTTAAGACCATAACCCACGCCAAGTTAAAACGCAACACCGAGTCCCCGACATGACTTCCTGTCCGCCGGCCACTCAGTTCCCCTAAGAAACACATTTATATCAACACACACCAGCAGGAGTCTTATTTACGTCTTAAATGGCTCATTTGCTCTTATTCTTATTCTACTGCAAGCCGTACACTGACTACTCTAACGTATTGCCAATTGAAGTTTACATCCTGTAGTATTGTCCCATGACAAGATATGCAGTAAAGAAATGATTGCTGAAATGTGAGGGGTGTTCTCACTTTTGGGAGATAGTGTCTACCAGTCAGGAATGCAGGCGCACGTGATATCATGCCTCCACTTAGTGCCCTTGTCAAGTCGTATAGAGTATTTATATCTACACATACATCTGGCTCCTATACAGCTCCTTCCATCAAATCAGCCAGCCTGCAACAGCCAGCCAGTAATACATTAAGAGAAGTGCGTCTGGCCACAACCGATCAATATTTTCAGCATTTACTCGTGCGCCTTCCTCCATTTTAATGAATTTCCTTGAGTCCCTAACATACTGAATAATGTCAATCATCTTCTTCTTTGCATAATGCATTTCCCTGTTGTTTTATTTATTTATTTTTTTTGGACCAAGTCTATTTTTGCCTTGACAGACGGCCAGCGCACGCTTAATTGTACTACAGATGAAGAAAATGTTTTTTTCCTTGCACATGAGCTCAGCCGCAGCTTCCTATTCATAATAGTTGGCAGTGCTTTTTACGGCGTCTGCCAGGGATCACGCCCTGACCATTTTCGTTTTCCCACCTGCCTCTCACGAATTTGTTTCATTTATGTCACTGATTTGGCAGGAGGTTCCTTTTTCCTGATGGCCTGTCGACCCCTCGGCAACCTTGGTTTGAGTCTCAAACTCCACAAGAAGACTTTGAAATCGTCCTGAATTGTTAGCAGCTGGTGACGTAACACGTGATTGCACACTCCTACAATACATTACGTGGTTTACGTCAGGCATGCAGCTATCTGGGGCCCCCAAAAGAAATAACAGTTTATCATCACACAAGCGCTGGAAATAATCCAACTGACAAGGGAGACCTGTATCACACACACACCCACACTAAAACACACTGTCCACCCACCCACTCATGAAGCAACCGCTTTGATAAAACTATCAACTGCAGCTGCGTGTTTTTAATGCAAGCATCCACGAGGAGATCCACGTGAGTTCACAAGCGGTCCCCAACACTCAAATGTACATTCTGTCGCCGGGGCACTGCAACCCAATCCCACAGGCCTCCGAGGATCTCTGAGATCTCTGAGACTTGGAAACAAACAAGATGGCCAACCGATGCAGTGTTCATGCGCACGGTGCTTGCAGGAGAAGAAGAAGAAGAGTCTCCTGGGGCGGCGCTGGCTCGGCAAACAGGACCAGAGGATGGCTGCTGCATGGATTAGGGCCCCACAGTGGTCCATTGTTAATTGGGCGCCATGTGTGAAAGCTACAGAGGGATTAGTTTGTACAGCTGCTGCCATTTGTCATAACTGCCCTTAACAAGACACACATGGCAATCCCAAGTTACAGCCAGAGGTTTTTTACACAAAAGTGTGTGTGTGTGTGTAGGGGGTGGGCGTCTAGCGTGCCGCAGCCGATGAACATATTCCTGGGACGCAAACCCAACCCCAAAGCCACCCCACACCAGAAGGTCGATGAGCGGAGGTCAGCCGGGGTTGCCAACAAGCCAACAAGTGGAAGTGACGGCAGGGTGCAAACAAAGCTCTGAAAACGTATTAGGGATTCAACAGAGGGACTATTATGCTGCGCTAATCTCTCATTATACACATTTCATTAACGTTATAGAATGCCTTATGAAATTTAACACAGGCATGGGGTTGGTTTTTTTTTAAAGAATCCACAGCTGTAATTTTGGGCTGTCTAATTACAAAGCTGGCTGGGTAAATGTGGAACAAGCTTTCAGTGCGTTCGCACTTTCACCAAATTTCACGTCAGTTCCTAATTTTTTCAGCTTTGCAAAAAGGTCCTCTCATGGACTTTAAAGGTCCCTTATTAGGCAAAACTGATTTCTCAATGGTGTTATAACAGTATCACGTGCCCCAAGAGCCTATTTATGAGCGCGAGAGAATACAAAGTTCCGGGTTTTCATGACATCATGGAGGAACATGATACTGCTTCGGACCTGCCCATACCAACATAAGCCCACCTGCCCACCACTTTGTAAAAAAGCCAACTTTGCCACGTCTAAAAAAAAAAGTTTAAACGTAGGAGCTTAAAGTATGTTCATGTTGTTTTTTGTCAGTGAACAGACGAACCTGGCATGATGTTAAAATGTGACTGTAATGTTAGCACTGTAGCTCACATAGCTATGCTATTGTTGCTAACGTTTGTGTCCTCCTGTCCCGCTCCTTAAAGGAGTCATCCACAATCCTTATGTGAGACATGAACACACATGTGTGGTAATTTAGCTGTAACTTCGTTGCTAGTCACACAAATGAAGTTGATGTCAGAAGTGTCGTTTCTTGGCTTTACTTTACTTCGTTACACAACATACATTCAACATGTGCGTCTGTATCACTTTTTCTTTTTCTTGTTCTAACTTCCTGAACTACTTCTTCTACGCTCTGTCCAACCTTGCAAATTAGCGACACCTGTCGATCAAACATGTCACTTCACATAACAATTATCACATCTATTGCACAACACTACCATATTCTTAACTATAATACAACCATATTTAAATTAACTAAACACACACAAATATATATACAACAACATGTCTTTCTCTTTGCTGTGCGTTCGAAAGATACAAAAACAGATAAATAGAGACAGCTCATTACTGCATGGGACTTACTTACTGCGCCTATAAAGTCTTCTGAAAAAGTCTCCAAAAAGCGGCAACAACGCTCCATTTCCATATAATGTGACGTGCATATTAACCAAGCTACAGCCACGCCTCAGACCACTACCAAAAGGTACGGCTACATATTCAAGATGCCGCCAGTGCTCTTGTGTTTTTATTTTTGAATTTATTAAGTTAACGCTATTTAATAAAGGGGACCTATTATGCTTTTCCTCCTTTCTGACCTATAAATGTGGTTACAATGTTGTATTCTCGTGTTAAATGATGCCAACGCGTCAGAAAATGAGGTTTGTGCATTTGGAAGTCAGACCTGAAAGCAGTTTTGGACGTCTCTGCACGCTGTGTTTTACATTTTTTTTTAACACTGAGTTCCATTGACGTCAATGCAAACCGGAGTTCCTTATATGGGCATGCCCAGGCAAACACTGTAGGCCTGCCCTCCCCCCGCTCTGCTTCACTCTGCTCCTTTGACCGTGTTTGCACGTATGACTCCCAGGAAATGTTCGTTCGGGTGAGCCTAAAGAGGCAAGCATTAGGCAGAAGTGGTTGGAGTTGCTGATTCCCGGCCATCAAAAGAAAAATATGCTCGCCGCTTCACACGGGACTGTTATGTGAACATGGGCCAATACGAAGTTGGACTATCCACCAAGCTGCTGCTGAAGTCGGACGCCTTTCCAACGTTACTTGGTCGTGTTGAAGAGTCAGAAGAGCAAGCTGTAAGTAACAATTTATCAGTGTCCCATTTGTGTTTATTTTGTGTACGTAATCGGACAAACGGGGTTCGGCAGCTGTCCGGAAGTCCTCGGGAGCACTTGGGAGTGTGACCAATCACAGCGGAGTGGGCTCGGCCGGAGGCGTACCTGGAGGAGGGCCGCGGGTAGAGTAAATTACACAGACCGTTTGGGCGGGCGGCAGAAAACACTGCAGAAAACACTGCAGAAAGAGGTGCAGAGTCTGGAAGATCTAGAAAGCTTTCTGTGCGGATTATCGTGTGTAGCTGCTCTATAGGGGTCCAGAACTCACTACAAAGGCCCAAACATTTGTATTATACGTCCCCTTTAAGTTCACGTTTATTAAGTTAATGTGAAATCAATGCATCAAGAAAGGAAGTTCCGATAATGAACAAGCAATGCAAAATACTGTATTACATGTCATCAGAACTGATATTACATGATCACAGCATGTAACGTCAATTCCGGTGTATAAGCCACACCCACCAAATTTAGAGGAAAAACAAGATTTGTTCTTATATAAGCAGCACCGGTGTGTAAGCCGCACGTGTTCTTATATAAGCCGCACGTGTCGACGTCATAAAATGGCATATCGTGTCGCGAGCCCGTGAGGACCAGTCAGCTCTTGATTTGACAGGAGCCAATCATGAGCTATGAATAAACTCACGGCGAGCTTGTCAACCCAATTTTGGAATGCAGGAGGTCGTTACTCAGTATAACAATCTGACTCACGGTGTCATCTTGCAAACAATATTAAACTCATCACACAGCAACTAACACTCAAACCTTATACCTCAAAAATATAAAAACATGTATCAATACGACTTTTACATGAAAAAAACACACTTTAAAGTGTTCCCATAATGCATTTTGTTTGAGAAAACCATTTCATTGAAGGAGAAGGAAGTCATAGAAAATGGCACTGCAATGGTGCTGCCGTCCAGAGGACCCCAAAGCAAAAAGAGGGAAGCTGACGTCACTGGAGCGCCTCAATGAATGTGCTGCTCAGCCGCAATTCTTTATGGGAAAACTTTAAAATGTTGTTTTTTTATTTTAACGTCATATTGGGACATTTGTATATTTGTATATACACCTTTTGAGTACTAAGCTGCTGTGTGATGAATTTAGTGCTGTTACTAAAGTGTTCTTTGAAAGATGACACCGTGAGTCAGACTGTTATGTTGTTATACAGGTACTATATGCAATGACCTCCAATGACATTCACTGGGTTGGCAAGCTTGTTGTGAGTGATCGGCTCCTGCCAAAGAAAGCACGACGGTATCCTCACTGGCTCACGAGCGGAACAGTATTTAAACAAAAGTTCTGAAGTAAAGGAGATGTCACGAGATTAAAATTTTGCCATAAATTAGCTGCAAAGCTGTATTAGGCTGCAGGGTTCAAAGTAAGAAAAAAGTAGTGGCTTATATCTTATCTGTATTTACGGTATATAAAACCATAAAACGTTGTTGGAGGTGTTTTAATAGCAGTCTTTGTAGGCAGCATATGTGGATCCCGTTACGTGCAGTATTGAGTTGTCTCTTTGTATCGGCTTTTATATCTTTCGAACGCACTGAAATGTCATGTCTCACATAAGGGGTGTGGATGATGAGCGAAATTCCCAAAAAAGTGCAGTTTTCCTTGAATGTTACCCTGTTGTATGCAATATATGGCATCTATTATGTTGGACAAGTGCAGAGTTACAGTGTACATGTATATGCAAAAAGTGGATAAAGTGCACAATAGCGGGGTGGGTGACACTGAAATGGGCAAAACGTGCCCACCCAAACGTACACTTGGCACAAGCAGCCATGGCGGCGGGACGTTCTTGTGTAGATGTGACAGTGATGGGTCGTACTGTACGGCCTCACAAAGAACGAGACAAGCATCACTCTGGGCCACTGATCCACCCTGTCTGCGCTCAAAAGACTTTGATGGGACAAAGCAGGATGGGGGTCTCCTGGGTCTCCTGGGCAACCACTCTGCTTGTCTGTCCCTGCCTAAAGTTCCCTGACTATCCCATTTTTTTTCTCTGGGTGAAAGGGAATGGCTTTTGCTAGGAAGTCTTCAGAGCCGACTTGAGGAATAGCTAATTAATTAGCATGTAGCAAGCATGGGATGCTAGCCTGATAGGACAGAACATGGAGAGTGGGTTGAGGAGTCTTTTGTACGCAGGCAGGACAGTGAGGTACAATCTAACGCCTGGGTTTAGGGGGTGAATGTGCCCATTTGTCTTCATTTGGGGAGGACCGCCAGACAGCGTGGGGGTTGGGGGAAGGAGGAGTGGGAGGTGCCGGCCCTCCAGTCAAGTGGCCTCGGGGGGATTTGAAATGCATTCGGGGGTCCTCCCCAAAAGCCTGGGAAAGTGCAGGGAAGCGGCGATCTTAACTGTAGACTATCTGAACCAAGTGTGGTCGACCAAAGCAGAAACGAGTGGCATCTCCAGCTGAACAAGAAAAGAAAAGCCTTTTCAGCGCAAAGTCTCAAAGAAAAGCCAAGGCCCGTTTTTTTTTTTTTTTCCGAGCTGTGACACAAGCAAATTAAATAAAAAAAGAAGGCAGTTGTAAATTTTCTTGAAGAGGCAGGCACATTTCTCCGTGGCCTCTGCTCAGAGTTGCCTGGTCTCCATGGAGGTTTATGTACACAAGGAGCTAACAGGACCTGTTTAAGCCTCGAGGTATTTGCTGCAGCTAATAACGCCTGCTTGGACCCCGCTGCACCGCAAACCGGCATGGCGTTTGACAAAGAGCAGCAAAAGGAAAAAGGAAGGGCAATGCATGCAAGAAAGAAAGAAAGCAAAAAATAGCTGCTGGGGTTAAGAGGAAAAAAGGATCGGGAAGACATTGAGTGGGAAGGCGAAATCAATAAGGCAAGCGGTGAAGCTGGGGAAGGAGTTCTAAGTGGATTAGATTGAGGGAATGTGTTCGATAGGTTATGGCTCTGAGATAGCGGTGGCCAGACACCGCCGGCTCTATTGCATACTAATAAGGAAGCTAAGCGCGGGGTTGAACAGTTCACTCGCTAAAACCTTTCTAGAAGTTTACCCCCCCTCAGGCTCATTTCATCGGGAATCCCTTTCTCACAACAAGACAACAAGAAAAGAACATGAAAGGCAGCTACCAAGACTGGGAAGTGGCTCATTACGACAAGTTTCTGGCAAGAGCCCAGACCTCAGGCCTCTCTCTGGCCCGCTGTCAAGGCCCCGGAGTCGCTCGGCGTGAGGAGGGAGATGCTGGGCGACTCTTGATGCAGGAGGAGGAGGAGAGAAGGGGAGGAAGGGAGGTCAGGCCTCTCCTTTCACGGCCGCCTTGACCACAGGCAGCCGGGCGGAAAACAAGATGCGAGCGGCTCACGGGGTGACTGACTCCCCCTCACTTAGGCCACCGAAGCGAGGGGACCACCAGCCGCACCAGCCGTGCCGTTGATCCCCCTCTGACCTCTGCGGTCTGACCCCTATCCCAAGAGTTCAACAAGGCAGGCTTACGAGCCGGGCCCGCTTTTTACTGATGTGCTGTGCTCAATTAAACTTCATAGGACGGCCCGACACATCTCTTTGCTGGGGGTCACGCCCCCAGGGGCCAAAGGTTAAGGCAGCCGCTCATTAAACAAGGTCTCCATTAAGCGGGTGTCCAAACTAACATGACGCTGCAAAAAAACAGCAAATGGCATTTTATGGTGGTGTTAACTTTCAGAGTAATGGTGGAGCCGCTTGACCTTGACTTCTTGGTCTTGCGACACACAATCTGACTCCCAACACGGACACAAAAGCATGCACGCACGTATGCAGCTTCACTGACTGCATTGCGATTGCTCCTCCACCTTTATACTTGATAAACACTACCTATCATAACAAAAAACGCCAAAAGAATCCACCAAGTCATGAAAATATCAAGACTCTGCTGAATAAAAGGAGGTACGGTATAAGTTCCACAGGTACAGAAAAGGTACCCTTAAATTACTTCTGTTGTGATCTACTGCTACGTAGAAAATAAAACTAAAATCCATTTGACCTGCGAGGTGGAGGGAAACAGTGAGCATTAAGCTCGCACACACATATTCATTCATTTGGGATTTCATTTTCCTATTGGCCGCTGATGGCCGCCCTTTAGCATATGTTGGTGCGGGAGATAACACAGCGCCCCAACGTGCCCTGACATGACAACTATGCCGCCAGGCTGTGAAGTATAAAGCACGAGGTTGCGTCCAAATCTTTAATAGGAATTGTGGATTGGAGTGTGTGCTTACATGTGTGTGTGTGTGTGTGTGTGTGTGTGTGTGTGAGATGGTGAGAGAATTGACCCCAGCCTGTCAGGTGGCACATTCAGTGGTTCCTCTACAGTTATATTAGGTAAAGTACAAGAGGTTATTATTTCAATGTTAATTTCTATACAGCATCAGATCATAACAGAAACAATTTAAGAATACATTTTAAATAGAACAGGTCTATAAACATTGTTCTTCATTAAGCTAATGAAACAGTCTAATTTTATTTATTCTATTTATATGACAGCATGTGATTTCTGTCTACAATTTCTCCTCTGCTCTCTAGATCAAGCACGGAAATGCGTTACTTTGATTTTATTTTGACTTTGTGGATTCTTCTGGAGTGTTTCGATTATGAAAAGTGGTTGTTATCGAGGAAACCGCAGTACGCTACGTATTTGTGTCAGTGTTTGGAAACCTACAGGAAACACTGACGTTGGACGCCACGCAACAACACAAGGGAATCACCCCAAGCAACCCTGCCCACGGGCATGCTACAAGGGGCATTGAGTGCCAACCCAGCCAGCTCTCTGTCAAAATACACGATATAGGAACATCTCACACACATTGCGCTCTCGCTGGTGTTTTATTTGTTTGTTTCACGCCTTCATAGCGCCAAAACTTCCCAAAGCTGCATTGCGGATGCCAACCGACGAATCAAAGGCATGCTGCAGGCAGACAAAGAGGGTTCGATGCCAACCTCGCAAGCAATCTCTACGCCATGGCGGGCTTTGCTGGGTTGCCTGCCTCCTTGGCACGGTGCAAAACAAAATGGCGCCGCACCGCCGCATGCTAGCCACAATATGGCTGCATTGTCAGGAGGTGCCCACTGAGAAGACTGCTAGGTTTTTGTATTTTTTTTGTCAAAAACAGCTAATTTGATTTATTTCATTATTTACAAAGCCTAATCATAACAACAAAAAAAAGAGACGCTTTCAAGTTGGCTGCAGCAGATGCAAAGTGCAAAGGAGAAAGCGCTGGCATTATCCCCACAAAAGACACAAAAGAGGCTCTGATGCCAACCCCGGTGCCAGTGGCAACCATTCTTGTGGGTGCCTTCTGCTTCCCCCTGGTATCAAAACACAAAATGGTGCTCGGGCTTTTGACCACAATGAGCGAGCGACGCCACCAACCGCTTCTGCCCCAAAAAGCGGCGCATTTGCTGCGAGAGCTTTAATACCAGGACACTAAGAGCGCCATTTGGGATAAAAAGGGTGGGAAAAAACACATTTTCGACAAGGCAAACATGGTGGTGCAGGCGTCGGAATAAGACTTGCCAGGGACAATCCTGCATTTAAATACAAATTACATTTTTCTCCATTTTTCTTCCAAACACACACATAATTAAAAATGGAAATGCTGGATTAGGCATCAGTTATAAATATAAACACTTAATTTAAATTCATTCTCCCGTGTAATTTTCATACATCTGAATATTCCAAATTCAAAATACATTCAATTATTTTTTTTTTCAAACCTTCCGCACAATGAGAGAACTAAAAATGACCAATATTTAAACAGAAATATTAGATTTGAGTAATTACTGAATTAGGTCATTAGTAGTGACACACAGATATTTGGGTCTTACCACTTAAACTATACCATTATTAATTAGCGACATAAACGACTCTGAATAGCCAGAAATACCTGTGTATTATTATTAGTAGTATTATTATTAGTATTATTGTTATTTTAATCTGCTTTAAGCGGATGAAAGTGGACATTTATGAGACATTTTTCTAAGAAAAAAACACCCAAAATTTGCATAAATTAATTTAAAAAATTAGTTTGTCTTCTTTAAGCAAAAGTTGTCATCGTGTGTGTGCATGTGTGTGTGTGTGTGTGTGTGCAAGGTGTGTGAATAAGGTAACAACAATTTCAATTGAGCCACAGTGCGATATTGAGCGCAATGAGGCTCCACACACACACACACACGCACGCACACACACACACACAGTTGTAGAGGTGGAGGTCTTACCTTGGTCCTGGACATAGTAGGCGAGGAACAAGTCCAGCTCCTTGACGGACACGGTGATGTGATGCGGCTGGACACAAAGTGCAGGGTTGGTGCAATGCGGAGACTTGACCAGGCGCTCGCCATCGGTACTTTCCAGAGGGATGCCCTTGAAGAGGATGACCATGACCAGGTCCAGACGCCACACCTTGTCCGCCTGTCGCAGGCAGTCGATGCGGCGGATCTTGCCCTTCTGGTCCGGGTTGGAGAGCACGCAGCACGGGTGCTTCTTGCCCGTTACGCTGAGGACAAAGTCCTCACGGTACTCTTGCCTGATGTCCTTGCGCAGCTTGGCCAGCAGTCGGGAGGCCCACTTCTGCTTGACCTCAGCCTTCTCGCTCAGGAGCTCGTCCTTGACGGCGCGCTCCTCGTCCTTGGACATCCGCTTCTCGTGCTTCTTGAAGTACTTGCGCTTCCGGGCCTGCAGGTTGAACCACGTATAGGCAATGGCACGGACGTGAGGGAGGAGGGCCTCGATGAAGGGATGGAACTCATCCTGGGAAGACAGGACATGGCGACGCATCATTTGGACAGCACGTGGAGGCCATATATGCACAAATAAAACAAAAGGAGAGAGAAGCTGGGGGGCCAGGTGGGGTGGTGATTCCTAACGCTCTTGCACACAGGCCACGGGGTGGCAAACACGCTAACCACACACGGCACAAGAAATGCATCTCCAAAAGAGGCAGGACGGCATCCACGTCTCACTATTTCTACTTTTGAGGCACAAATTGCAACTTCCACATGCACTTTTTAAATAAATATTTCTTTAAAAAAAATGAAGCTACATTTAACTTGAACATTTAAAATGTTTGGGGCCCTCAGGCATTGTTATTGTAATTAAATACAAATGCTGCTCTGTAAATACTCACCTTGCAAGATGAGCATTTACGAGCTGTCATTAATGAAGATGTAGAAATGTTTGAGGTTCATTACAATGTCATTTTTATTTATATTATTATTTTTGGAAGAAGTTGCTACTTGTACCACTTGTCTAAAACACTGCTATGATGACTTCATATAGGATTTTTTTTTTAAAACAGCAGGTAAATGATAATAATATTTTTTTTCTATTCTAAAAAAGACAAAATGACTTTCCCTGCAAAGCAATTAAAGTAACAAAAAGGGAAGTTTTCACTTTAAACACTTGCTGTAGTTTGTTTGTATGTATTTTTTAACTGGCTTGGCCGTGCTCCTGCTTTGGATGTGCACTGCATTTCTGCATGAGGCCATGAAAACAATCCTCTTAAAGCACAAACTAAAAGTCAATCACTGACTTATGCCAAGTAAAATATAAACAGCAAAAGTGAGTTATCGTGGCGTGTTATCATGGGGCTTTATCTGCAACAGAAGCTGGACTCCTTCAATGAAGAAATATAGAGTTAAAGACAATGAAACAGATGCATGTTTACATTTTTTAAAATGAAAGTGCATTTGTTTAGGAAAATAAGTCAAAAATGAAAGATGTGACACGAAGGAGTTTAGATTGAATTAAAAAAAAAAATAAGAGTAGATAAATACCTGAGTGAGACAAATTGGAGAATACATGACGATAGTTCTGCATAGAAAAGTGAAAAAGAGGTTCTGGTTCCGGTGCTGACTTCTCCACTATCGCGCCATTCCTGCAGGGCGAGCTCCGCCAAATGAAAAGAAATTATCCCAGAACATCCATTAACTTTTTTTTTAACTCCAAAAGTCCAAAAGATTGTCTCCTGCGCAAGAAAGTCAGTAAAAAATGATGTTATTGGTAGTAAAAGTGAGCTGGTTGCGTTGGATCATGCACGCATGGCGGTGCTGTACGGAGTGTGTGATGTTCTCTGCTCAGCTTCATATGTGGCGCACCTTCTGCTCCTGCATCCAGCAAATCACACACAACTTTTTTTTGTACCCACGTAATTACACACTCCTCCTCCTCCTTTCTTTTTCTCCTCCTCCAAGCCTGCACAGCACCTTGTCTCTCAAAACATGCTCAGCAGAAGCTCTCCTAAATAATGCTTGTGGACTTTGGAGCAGAACCAAAGTGGGTTAATGAACAGCAGCACCTGATAAGATAAAACACCGTGTAATGTGATTTGACTTTAAACTTGCAAAATGTCACTTTATAATAAGAATAAAGACAAGAAGACTGCATGGGGAGCTTTCACACGAGAAAACAGTAATAATCCACGTACCATTGCACTGTACTGCATTGGCTTAAAAAAAAAAGAAGTGGGTCCGGACGCCTGGTTGAAGCAAACACGCCGGTAGATTCACATTTCTCAACTTTGGTGATTTTTTTTTTTGGAGGGGGCGTTGCTCTTGTAGTGTTTGCAGACAAAAATACACGAAGAGGAAAATTCTTGGCAGAAAGCGGTAAAAAGCAATTACAAAAAGGTTTTACCCCCCTTCTATGCTCGTCTTCCTTCCTATCTTCCAAGTTTTTTAAGGGGGGGGGGGGGGGTTGTTCGGTGATCCAGAAGAGGAGGTTGTCTGTAAGGCTTGGTCTCCGCCTTCACTTTCACTGTCTGCCTGCCTTGGAGATAAGCCCCTCGTTGGGAGCAGGGGTATTTCCGGTAGCTGCCTTCAAAATAAGAACTCATGGAAAACTCGTTTGCACACAAACTTGGTCACTCTTGAAATGTCCCTATGACAAACACCACATAGAGAGTTAATGCCAGGGTGCTTCATAATTAGGACTTTATTCCAATAATATATTGACTTTATTCTCATAATATTGTAACTTTTCCCCCCCACCTAATTTTCCAAAAATTTGGTTGATTAAATTAACTTTAATTAGTTTTCTTTGTTTCTCATAATTTGACAACTTTAAAAACAAAGATACATACTTTTTTTTCATTACAATTTTGGCCCTCTGGCCACACTTTGATGTAGATGAACTTGAAATAGTGTTTTTGCAGTAGGTCTTTAAAAAGGCTTCCACTTTAATTTAGGTTGGAGACAAAAATGCAAACGCCACTGCAAGCTACTACCAGGCTATGCCACTCTGTGAGCTAGCCTTGTAATTCTTATTAACTAACATAGGTGTGTTTTTGTCTCTTATTTTGACAAGAAACATCCACACACTCACGCCTCAAAGCGTGGCTGCCCCGTGCGGCTTGATCAGTTTTGTCATAGTGTTGGAATTCTGGCCACTGATTGGCTACGAGCAGCAACCCCCACCCCGCAGCCCCCGGGAGACTCTGCCCCGGGCCCCCCACTTCCGCTCCACTGACGTACTGCATTGCTGCTTGGGGGCTTGACGTACTGGACACTATAAGTACAAATGGTCACTAAAGCGGTCCTATACACTCTTAATGTTGACATAACTGTGATATTTCTACGTGTGTATCTTTTAGAACATGGTGCGTTTTACAATCTAGCTTTAGAAGTCATATACAGCATTAATTTTGTTAATTATATGTCTTTTGTGTTGTGTGCAAAAGCATTATTATGCACATATACAGTATTAGTTTTCATATATTGGAGCGCAAGGCATTGTTAGCATAGCCATACACAGCGTTGTTACCAAGGCTCTGATGACCTCCAGTGGACACTATTGAAACTGCTTCAAGGAAACGACACTACACTATGATTTGTACTGCTTAAAAATACATTGTCACCAAAACTATACATTCACACTGCAAGAATTATAGGTTCATGTCATTTTGCTACATTACATCAGTGATGTTTGTCTGAATTGCTCCACTTTTTGTGGCCCCTTTTTCAATATCGGTACTTTACCAACAAATGTAACGTAAGACCTTTTTGTTATATATTGTAAATGTAAATATTAGTTACCTGATGTCTCAATAGACATACTGAGACAGCCCTATTTAACTGGACGCTAATTGGCAATAACTTTAGGTACATGCACAATGCAAATAACAGTATAATAGCTCAGTTAAGTTTATTTTTCTGACTATTAAATGTATCTAAATAATGCAACCAAAATACTATAAACACCTCTCTGTATTATAATACTATTTTGGTTACTTTACAGTCAATAACAAGACAACTCATGCCGAGAATGTCCACTTAACATAATACTAAAGTGGTTGGTTTTTGGATTGTGCATAAGTAGGCCTACTTCCTTCCAATGAGTATAAATCCAAAGTATTATTATCATTATTATTTTTAAGATTCTTATTTATCATTTTGTATTAAGTTTAAGCCAAAATGCATGCATGTTTTTGGAATGAGGGAGGAAGTCACGCACGCGCGGGGAGAACATGCAAATTCCACACAGAGATGTCCAACAGAGATTCAAATCCAGATCTGCCAGATCTCCTGACTGTGTGGCCAACATGCTAACCACTAGGCCACCGTGCAGCCTAAGAATTTTAGAATTTTTTTATTACTTATTTTTTGTATTTAGTTAAAAATGAAATAAAGCCGGAAAGTCCACTTAACATAATACTAAAGTTGTTTTTATTTGATAGTGGACAAGCACCTAATCCTGTGTCCAATGAGTATAAATCCATTGTAGTATTATCACTATTAGTAGTAGTATTTATACTCTTATTTATCATTTTACACTCAGTTTACCATGAAAAAAATATTTAAAGCAATAAAATAAAATCCAGGCAAAAGATGTTGACTTAACATAATACTAAAATCATTTAATTGTGCAAAAAACCCTGAGACAAGCTGACCTATAGTGTGACAAGTAAATAAATATTCAATATGGCACCTCTTCATCATGGGAAAGGCGCGGGTTGGCTGGACAAGGAGCTTTTTGTTTGTGGTTTTCTGGAGTTATTCATATGAAAAGTCACAACTGTACTGTACTGACATTAAAACTAATCTGAAAAGGTGCACAAACTGTTGTGAAACAGTGAAATAAGGCACGAGAATAGGAGAAGCTTCAACTGGAGCATTCCCTGCAATAAATCCTAATGTGCAAAAAGTTGTTTCACTCACCATCCACCATGTCCTGGCTGTCACATCATAGCAAAGCTGCCACTTGACAGGCCTCTGGGACACTTTTGCAGCCATGACGGTGGCAGTGGTCCCGGGATGCAGCCTGCTGGAGGATGGAGACACCTTATCAACGAGGGGCATCAGTGGAGGCACGCCGCACGGAGGCCGGTCCATAAGGCACTGCATTGTGGGAGAACACTGCAGAAGACACACAATCAGCAGACAAGCAGCTTGACCTAACCAACTTGGACATGAATGTGCTAATTATACGACCCAGCGACCCCCTCCCTTTGTAACAAAGCCCCCTCCCCTCGCCTTAGCATTGGATGCGGATTAATTACAACATGAAGCCTCCGATAAAATGACAAATACAAATGTTGTATTACACACGTTAAATAGATGCTAAAGGAAAAACATACAAAAAACCCGACATAATCCTACATTTCCCATAATGCAACCAGTATGAGTTCAGAGTACATGACTGAATAGCAAAAAAAATAGAAATACAGAAAAATGGAAATAAATTGCAGTACTTTTTTTTTACTTGTTGGGAACTCATATTTCTAATAAAGATATACTGTATCACTATACAGTATTATACTTCTGTTCTATTTTAACCTCTTCACTGTGTTTAAATGTACACTTGTCGGTGTGAAAAAATATAGTTTTGGTACAATATGGATGCTATAAACTAATATGAAAACAAGTTTACATTTTGGGGTGACATTACCATTGACATTCGGCGAGGTTCATGGCTGGTGAGGACTCCTTTGAAGTTTTTTTTTGTGTTAATACAGGTTGCTCATTCAGAAGATGACCAAAAAAAGAAGAGAATAATTGAGTTAGGTTAAAAAAATGTGTTCAGATACTTCTTAGACCCATTTTGTTATTTTTTTCTTTTACTAAACTGAAAAACATTTGAGTTTTTACCTTTTATTTACAGTAAAATATAGTGGTGGTAGTGTGATGGTCTGGGGCTGTTTTGCTGCTTCGGGACCTGGAAGACTTGCTGGGATAAATGGAACCATGAACTCTGCTGTCTACCAAAAAAATCATTCTGAAGGAGAATGTCCGGCCATCTGTTTTTGCAGCAGGACAATGATCCAAAACACACCAGCAAGTCCACCTCTGAATGGCTGAAGAAAAACAAAATTAAGACTTTGGAGTGGCCTAGTCAAAGTCCTGGGGCATGACCTTAAAAGGGTGGTTCATGCTGGAAAACCCTCCGGTGTGGCAGAATTACAACAATTTTTCAAAGATGAGTGTTCCAAAATTCTTCCACAGTGCTGTAAGAGACTCATTGCAAGTTATCGCAAACACTTGATTGCAGTTGTTGCTGCTAAGGGTGAACCAACCAGTTATTAGTGATAATCCTTCAAGGAAGCTGTTCTATTCATCATATCTTTTTGTAAATATTTCTCAAGTATCCACTTGTGGGTGAAAATAAAAACAGGTATGGTGCAATGTTACGGATTTTCAAAGCTAAACGGAAACTGAGCTCACATTTTGGGGTGACGTTCCCAAAGACGGTGTTAAACGGCTCATTTTGTGTTGTCACCTTTGGAGAAAACCGCTTGAGATGTTCATCAGTGTCAGGACTTCATACTGTATATGTACTTTAATGTGTGTTGTATCTTTATGTAAATGTTTGTAAATAACAAAAAGATTACATACCTTTATACCTTTTTTTTACTCCCCTCAGTGGCTGTAGAAGTTAATGGCAATGGTGTGCCGTCAGGGCCAGCAAAGCTTTCTCTGATGGCCTAAACACAATCAGAAGCACTGACCGACATTTACAATTAATTTATTCCCTACAGTCTATTATCTTCAATTCGTAGCGTGTCCCTTGGCTGCACTGCTTCAAGTATGTGTACAGGATATGTGGATGCTACATTTTTTTTGTCCATTCAGATTTAATCTGCCTTCAGCATCAGCAGTGCTGGTGGATGTCACTTAACCCTTAGAAATGGGGCTGTTTCTTCAACCAATCAGATTTCAGATTCGCCTTACAGGAACAGCTAGCAGGCCCATACAAATATCAGTATTTGTCTGTCCTCTGATTGGCTGATTAGAGCAAAACAAAGCCAAGTTCAACAAGCTGAATAGTCCGTTGTGATTTGCACACAATAACGCCCACAATGGCTGATGAAGAAGGAGAAATTGACTTGGTGTAGGACATTCTTCAAAATCCAGTTTCATTTTCAATCCATTTTTGATGCGTTTGTCATGTGATTGGATAAATATTGATTCTGAACTGCTCTAGGTGATGTTGTAGTAAAGTTGGCTGAGGGCCAAACTTAAAGGTGCTTCCACTGGTGATCGCTGCTACATAACGCTTCAATTTACGAGCAGAAATCCAAGTCGCGTATCAGGGGCCATGGATTCCATGATAAAGGTTTGATGCCGTTCAAACGCAGAATGCCTCTCGTTGTAATGCCACACATTGTAAGATTGCGACGTGATGGGGTGGTATTAACAGCGCTTGATGGACTAAAATATAGCAAAAACTACTACAAATTATTATAAAGAAAAAGTGTCATAATCTGGAGAAGAAATGTCGTAAAAGGCATTGCAATGTGGTGCTTGGATGGTCTCCTGCTCTGTTGACACAGCCGACAAGAATGAAGCCCTGCAAGGGTGATATTTAAAATCTAAAGTGGCTAATAAATGCAGGAAAACAGGAAACAGCTCCTGTTGCATGTATTTGAGGAAAAAAATGTCATGTTATTGAGTTTGGAGGAAGCTTTAAGCACACTTAAAATATTAAAAATATTACTACTATTACTACTAGTTAGTCTTCCAATGGATTAAATGATTTTTAGAAAATCTAATGTGGTTAATAAGTGGCTAAATCCTTGCAGGAAAACAGGAAATAACTCCTGTTGCATGTATTTGAGAAAAAAAATCAAATTGTATTGAGTTTGGAGGAAGGAATTTGATTAATTCAAGTATAAAAATACTACCACTACTAGTTCGTAGCAAATTTCTACCAGACTACTACAGGAGCACCTTAGTAAGCGTCTGCCCCGGTCAGCGGTTTTTTGGTCAGTGTTGAAAATGTACACCACAATTTTGCCGCAGTTTGCGTGTATTCTCCGGTTAGCGCACAATATGGTGCGCTTCTTGTGATGTTATTAATACGCTGCCTGAGTCCATCTGTATTCTTAATATTTTTTATTAGCAGAAAACGCCCCTCATTGTTAGCATCCAATTAGCTAGCAAACAAAATCGCAACTGGAACCGGAAGTTGCGTCGCTCGTTTATGATGTCATCAGCGGTTGACTCAAAAAAACACAAAACACGTTTTTATAGTTTTATAATTATAGTTTTACATGCATAAAATAATTATAAATGCATATAAATGATGAATGAAAAGGATAAATGAACATTTATAGTTACTTTTACCTTCACTGAAGACAAGACTGTTCTCAAAGACAGGATGTGGCAGCGAGATCAACCAGTATTGAGGTGAAAAACTACTGAATTCAAGAAACAACTCATATCAAAACAGGAAGGTGGCGGTGACCGATCTCGCTGCCACATCATGTCTTTGGGAACAGTCACGTCAACAATTACGTCTTCAATTAAGGCAAAAGTAACCTTAAATGTTCATTTATCCCTTTCATTCATCATTTTTATGTATTGTGAATTGTTTTCCGCATGTCAAACTGTAATTGTCGTGTTTTGAGTTAACATGTTTGGCTTTCTGGAACGGATTAATTGGATTTTCACTATTTCTTCAGTTAGTGCCCATTTCGGTTACAATCAGACCTTCTGGAACGAATTAATAACACTAACAGGGTTCCACTGTATGTGTTCTTTTTTAATACCATGTGGGTAATAAATGGTTAAATCCTTGCAGGAAAACAGGAAATACCGCCTGTTGCGTGTATTTGTTATTTTACTGAGTGTGGAGGAAGTCGTCTGATGACTACAGGTATCAAAATCACTATAAAAACAAACAATATGGAGTCGAAAAGCAAACTTTGCTCCGCTAAGAATCAATCGATACGTTTCGTCGTCGTCTTGATGGGATTAGGCATTTGACGTTCAACTTTTAATTGGATTTCTACTTTCTACAATGAGAGCTTATTTGAAAATCAATAGGCCAATCAATAACCTGCGTTTAAAGGAAGTTCGAACGCGGAAAACCCCACGTGGGCTGATTCAACACACGGAAACATGCCGTAAATATAAACGGTAACAATTCTATTGATATGCAATTTATCTTTTATAAAAGACTTTTTTTTTAAGTACAAAATGGCGGCAATCAGATTATGGCAGGCAGACGTCCAAAAGGACATCCAAGCAAAGCATGATGCCACAGGAGCAGGATATACACCCCCATATGGACAAAAACCTAAAAATGCACCACACAGTAATAATAATACTAATACAGATAATACTTCTTAGACTTAATCCGTGTCTGGGCGAGCCAGGTACACGCGTGTGCCCGGCGTACAGAGTTAGCTTGCTGGCTAATGATGTCTTTTGTTCCGCCAGATGTCACAGACAGTACAAGTGGCAGGTGGCCACTCATTTCGTTACCGCAGATTAAGAGCCACTCTAGATGTTTGGAATCTACAATCAATTATGTCATACTTCTATTTCAAATGCACGCTTCGACTTGAAAAATGGTGCAGTGTGTCTTGTTTTGTTGCTGTTGTTGTGCATCCCAGACAGTCAAAAGTTATTCCAGCCATTCCAGCCAACTGAGTTACGTTTAGAGACAATACATATAGATTATGTTCACAGCTATGCACACGTTACATACGCCTCACTGATACTGAAGGTTTTTCCCGAACAATGGAACCACCGCTTGGGATCTTAAAACTTTTAGCAGATTTAGCAGATTAGAATCTAAAAAAACATACCTTTTTCAGTGCATACGCCATCTTATATTAACTAACAGAAACAATACCAATTTAAAATGATGTATTAACAAAAACAGTAGGGTCAAATCCTACATGTTTAGAGTAATAACAAAAATTGTTTAAATTGGTAGTAAAGACACTGTCTTGTTTTGCATGCTTAAAAAGAAATCAAATTACATTTATTTTTCATATTTTTTAGTAGATCCCTGCTATTCGCTCCAAGACCCTCCTCTACTGAATGGAAAAACAATGTGAATAATGGATGTACCCAAAAAAAAACACCCCAAAAAATGGATGCACACATAAAAAACCTCAAAAATGCCTATTTTTGATACTCTAAACATATAAAATGCCTCTCAAAGTTATTCAACTTCATTTACATTCAGTTTGACAAATAAAGAAACAATTACAGGCATTGGGTATCCAGTACTGTACTTACAAAAACACGTCGTTCCACATCGTGTCTTGTCAAAGCATTTTCCTGCTGGAAAATATTGAGTGAATTCACTTGTGAGGCAGCGCTCTTTGCTGGATTCATAGCTGCAGCAGCGAGTGCCATCAAACCACTGCAATTTCATTCAGAGAAAAAAAATCCACAAATATGAGGGGAAGTGGATCCTGAACCGCAGATCGGCGGGAATCTACTGTTGTTTTTCTTAATTTCACATCCCCAAAGAGCTCATGAACACATATCAACTATCATCATCATCATTTTATTTTTTGCTTTCAGGTAATTCCTAACCATAATAATCTCATTTCCTAGTGTGTGAATTCATAATCTTTCATAATCTTAAAATTCACAGGGAAAAGGATTAAACAGACACTTTGTAATAGGCCACACACACACACACACAAAAATCCATATATTTACATTTAATCAACTTGTTCTTACAAATCAGAGCCAGTGCAGGTTTCCCGGTGAAAATCCAGCAAAATGCACATAAACATCAATGAGGTGATCAAAAACCAACGCTGCGGTCTGTGATTGATAGCGTGAGGTTTTCAAATTAAGACACGAGCAGAATGACAAAACAAAACATACATATAAAAACATATATAACTCGATCCCAATTACACCATTGCACCTCGAATGTTACACACTATACATAACATAAACCCGCAATCACAAATTTAAGTCTCAACACAAAACAAGGACTACAAAAATAAAATTCAAGTAAACATGTGTCCTTCAGAGTACCAGTAATACAGTAAAATAGGCAGAGACAAAAATCAGTGCATTTAACGTACATTTTTTTTAACCCTATTGCAACAATTCTTTGGCCATCAAAAGGAATTTTGATCAGAATGGAAGTTCAACTTGCCAGGCACTTAAAACTACAGGAATACTGCCATGTTTGCTCCTTACATCCTCAATAAAACCGCACAATGTGATGTTTGCACCAGAGATCAAATCTATAACAAGAATAGTTGAACAGTTTGGGTCATTTGTTTTATTACGCGTTGGGGAAGAACTCGCAAAGCAACAGCTAATTAGCTTAGTTTAGTATTAAAATTGAAAATGAAAATTGCCATAGTGGCTACCTACTAGTGCTTTTGTAAGTGTGAAACTTTTATTAGCAAGGGCAGATGGGTTTTCTTTTAGCTCCTCGTTCATTTTCGAGGCTAAGCCAAGCAAACGAGCTGCTAGCCTTGACCCATTTATATTTTTATATTTATGTTTCTGCTACTGAAAGAAAAGAATATCCCAATGGGAAGAAAAAGTCTAAATTACGAGATAAAAAGTAATGACATTAAAAAAAAAAAAAAAACTGCGCATGTACCGAGTGCAGGAACCTTTGTAATTTGACCTGTAGTTTAATCTCATAATTATGACTTAACAGTGGGATATTTTTTCTTTCAGCGGCGGAAAGGGGCTTTCATAGAGCCAAATAATATGTAGGAAAAATCCTGCAATTCATTCCACTTTTCCAAAGGAGACAATGAAGCAAAAACAAACAAAAAAACAAGACACCAAAATGCTTTTTTCTCACATGAAAGATCCTAATTAAACGGTGACAAACACAAAAAGCTCTTTCTATAAATGAACCTGAGAGCGTTTCCTTTCACTTTAGGGTTGAAACTAGCATCTATTCAATCCAAAAAGTGCTTTTATATTCACAGTGAGTTAAAGCAAAAAAAAAAAAAAAAAAAAAAGTGGTGCTTCTTCACCCCGTTAAAAAGGGGTGTAATGGTACGCCATAACCACAGCTCGGCACGTTACCTCGGTTTTAAAGGGACAGTTCGGATTTTTGTATGACATCTCCATCAGCAGTGTAGTGCACCAACAGTGACGTACCCGCCGTGAGCCCAGTTCTGGTCGGATTTCGGTGATGAGGAAAGTAGTTCCGGTCAGTTGCTGGGGCCACTTAAGTAAAGAGTTTGGCTTCTCAAAACAATATGCGTTCAAAAGAGGAATACCTTTGCGTCACAAAAATGCCTCCTTGAGAAAAATCTGACCTCACAATCGCTCTGCGTTACTTTCTCTCCTGTCGTATGACTGCGCGCAGTGTTCCAGTGTTTTAGCGCGCGGACGCAGACGTCATGGCTGCACCGTGGCGTCGCAGCAAAAACAGTTTCGCAGTATTTATTTTTACAATGTATTCAAATGTATTTATTTTACATTTCAGTATTTATTTTTTAAATGGAATGTAAAAAACAGCAGGAAATTCTCCCAATAAATTAAATTCTTTAAAATTACAGTCGTCCCTTGCCACATTGCGGTTCGAACATTGATCCCTTCCTCTATTCAAGTTTATTTTGAATGAATGAATTATTCATTCATTTATTTATTCATGAATGAATGAATAATTAATAAATGATCACTGCTGACTATCGTGGTTGACTATGGATTATTATCAGTCAAAAAATACTGAAAGACAAGTTATACATATGTTATATATACAGTACGTAGTATTCTGGTCACTAGGCATCAGTGATGCTACATTGCTGAGTCATGTCTTTACACGACAGTACCTTCACGTGCAGCTATGGATCCTTGCAGTGCAACATGACAGTGAAAAAGTTCTCCTCTCATTCCGTGTGTAAGTGGTACGATTTGTGGTCCGAACAAATAAATTGCAGACTAACTAGTTAGCTTTGTAGCTTGCTATATGCTACGAGCAGCATCCCATGTCCCTGCAGTAATCGCGTAGCCTGCGCAAAAGCGGTGCGCAATGAGGTGTAAACAAAACTAGCATTATTGTTGCAGTGTACATCTGTGTATGGCAGATTAGTGTCAGTGGGCTGTCCTGTACATCAATCAAGTAACAAATGAGGATGGATGATAGGCTGATGTCATGTGATGTGATGTTTTTAAATGCCATGCGATCGACCCACATTGCGTTCGAGATACAACCACAAGGTGCTTTCCCAATGCTAACAGTAAGTTATTATGTGTTATTATTGCTTATCATGTCTACTATTTTAGGTAATACGGGTATAAATGTGAATATAGTGGCGTTATTTCATGGCTACAGGGCTCTAATAATGTAAAAAAAAAACGTTTTTAGAAAGGCATAAACAAGTTTTCTATGCTCTAACTATTAAGATATTCCATTTATTAATATTGAATACTACTTCACGGAAATTCACCTATTCTGGTCAGGGCTGGAACCAATTGACAGCAATAAACGAGGGACGGCTGTATAGATATAGCATAAAGAAAATATGTGTGGAGAGGGTTGGGGGGCACTTAGATACTTTTTGTGCATTAAAGATGCTAAAACCAATTCAGTGCAGGTCTACATATGCTAAGCTAGTTGAGCAAAACATCTTAGCTTGGTGTTATAGGTGACCAAGCCAATTACCGTATTATACAGGAGGTAAATAATATTATGTTCCGCACAGTGGCCTAGTGATTAGCATGTTGGCCATGCTTGGGCTTCTCCATGTGGAGTTTGCATGAATTAATCATTAAATCATTTTATTTTTACAATATGCCAAGGGCCATTGAAAACAAGCTATAAGTCGAAAATAGCCCCTGGGCTGCACTTTGGATACCTTGAATGACAGCGTTTCTTTTTCAGTAATTATGTAAACAAATGTAACTGTTACAGTTTGAACCATTTGAATTGAATTTGTTTTCAGTAAATGAAGGTTTCTTTGTGGCTGAAGTGCAGTATTAATAGTTGTAGCTAGTAGCCCTGTTCCCCATGTCTGCATGTTTACCTTGTGGGAAATGGGTACGCCTCTGTACAGAAAAATCATATTCGAATACACGTACCGTTACACCCTTACTGTTTACAGATGCATGGAGAGTCCTTTCTTGTTGTAGCCTGCACCTACCATGTGTGCAGGTAGAGGGCCTACACGTGTGATCGATACAGGCTGCTGCTAACTTGCTGGAGCGCCTGCCTGCTTCGGAGGGGGACGAACCACAGCGCCTTCCAGTGGGTGCCGCACACCTCGGCCAGGGCCAGCTTCCACGATCTGCTCTGGCCGTCGCTGCCAAAAACGACAAACACCACACAAAAAGAAACTCTGTTATACTGAAAAGAAAATAACGCTTCATGTTATTTCCTGCAGACTTACATTTCACTAGAGAAGTAGGCCATTTTCTCTATGGTGGTGGTATCCTGTCATTGAGGGGGTCACATGATCAGACCAAAAAAAAAGTGTTAAATTGTGCTTCTGTTTTAATGTATGACTTTAGAACTTTGTAAATGACTACAATTTAACAAGTAAGTTTTAGGGTATTGACATTATATACAAAATAGGAATAATAGCAAAGGAAGAAGCCGTCCTGGTCCTTAGCTTTCTGAAAAAGTATACCCTGGAACAATTTAGTGGAATAGCCCGGTCGGCTTAATTTGTCATGGCGAGCTATTTTAGTGAGCATACTGACCGTGAGGATGCCTGCCAGCTGAGAATAAAACAAGCCTGACATGCCGGTGAACATGACCACACCCATGAGCGCTGAAAGTCGCAGTAGAGCCACTTCGTGCTGCGTTGTGAACTTCTCCTGGCAAGCGGCAACAGAAGAGGCAGAGTCAAAGTGTTAACAACGATGGACGCCTGCATCTAGTAGGCTACAGAGGTTTTCTCCAGCAAGGGCCACATACTGAAAAATGAAAGGACGCAAGGGCCACTTTGACATTTTGTAATGATAAGAAGTTATACATATTTCAAGAAAAAACTGCATCTCAATTTTGTGATTATAGGTGAAAAATCCCATTGTTGGTATCAACTCCGGTCTTTATTCTTTTTTGCCCATTTTTGCTGGGTTTTTTTGTATTTTCCAAATGCTTCAACATTTTTCTTAAATAATCTTTGTAAATTTTCTTTTCGTAGTATTATGACTTTATCCATTTATTCATTCAATGAATGAATGAATGAACGAATATTATGACTATATTCCCTTAATAATACGACTTTTTCCCCAACCTAATTTTTTAAAAATGTTGTTTTATTTGTCATACAATTATGACTTTAAAAATAACGTCGTTTCAGAACTTTCATTTTCATTTAAACTTTTTTCTTAATATTTTGACCTTATTCTTGTAAAATTACAGCTGTTATTTTCCAACTATTTCAACTTTCTTCTTGTCAATTTTCTTCTCGCAAATATGACTTTATTCCCAAAATATTTTGACTTTATTCTCGTAATACTATAACTTATTCCACAATCTAATTGTCCAAAAATTACAACTTTAGTCGTTGTTTTGTTTGTCTTTTTCAAAACTTTTTTTAAAATGTCTTTTTTCTTTAATATTTCAACTTTGTTACTAAAATCGCAAATTTTAGTTTTTTAATATTTTGACTTTATTCTTGTAAAATTACTGCTGATTTTTCCATGTTTGGTGTTGTTTTCTTGTGAAATAACATTTTTAGAATCTGCTATGGGCCAATAAAAAAAAAAAAACAGCCACGGGCCACAAATGGTCCCCCGGCCACACTTGGACAGCCCTGTACGTGAGTGCAGTACCTGGTCCAGTTGCGTGAGGGGCTGGAAGTAGTAGTACTGGCAGAAGTCCAGCACCAGAGTGAACAAACTGAGCACCTGGGTGTAGAAGCAGAGCTGCAGGAAGAGCCAGTGGTTGTCCTCCCCCACACAGTTATTAATCCTGAAGAGACATACATAAGACACTACCTATTCATCCACAGTTTTGGTTGGTGTTGCAACCTTAAAAGGCCTGATAAGAGAATACAGGAAGTTACATGAAGTTAGCAAACACCCTTTCAAACCATCAGTAGAGGCTTAAAAGACAGAAGGAAGTGGAGTTGACCGCTAACATTAGCACCAGGTACCTAGCTAGCCAGCTAGCTGCTATAATCGTCATTGCTTGTTGTAACACATTATGTTTGTGGTTTACTTCTTGTTACACTTGTAAGACAGTTAATACTAATAACACTCATACTACTAGTAATAATATTAATAAGTACAAAGATGCTTGTTTTTATGTCTTACAAACACAGTAGTTAACTTATTTTTACACCTGTATGACAATGAATACTACTACTACAATAACTAATAATAAAAAAATACTTAAAGATGCTGTCTGCCTTGGTTAGTAGGTACGGCATGGGGGCGCTAACTATATCGCCCTCTTCCTGCTCCGGCGTTGCAAGACACACCCAAAGTAACACACACGCACGTGCATTAGTTATGTTTGTTGTAAGCTAATGAAAGCGATTTGACAAAGTTTAGCTACTAACATTAGCTATCATTGAATGTATAGCCTATCATAGCCACAGAATGACTCCAACGCACACCGGGCATGTACGTGTAAACATAACAGTGGTGAGTGAAAGCCATGAACGGCAGTAATATTATTTGTGTCAAACAAAATTTAGTTTAACTTCAAACTGTGACAAATGTAGACTTTATTTGTTTAATCTAGGGATGTCCCGATCCGATCTTCAGGATCGGGATCAGCTGCCGATCCGCTATATTTGTGAAGATCGGACAATATCGGCTTCTGCCAAGAGATCGGGCAGATCCGGCTGCCGTATCATGTTCGTAACTCTGAGCCACACTCCAACATGGTAGGTGCGGTAAAACACCTCAAAGCTGGTTGTCCGCCTTGTATCCGTGGTGAAGTTAGTTTCACGTTGGACGTTGGATATTTGGCTCCGCAGCTACAGCGGTAGTTCCCGCTCCCTGTGCCCGGACAGCTGTGTCATGGTGTAGGGAGCTCGCACGGGAAGTGCCACTCTTATTGCTTATAATAGGGACCACACAAACACTACTAAACATGTCGAAATGGAGGCGAAAAACCTTGGAAACTCCTTTGTTACCGAGCGTGAATGGAAGCTAGTGGGGTTCGCTTAGTTTAGCTAGTGCAGCTGTGTGTGCGTGTTTGTATGCGCGACTCAGACTCAGACAGTCGCAACACACATAACACATTCCAGCCTTCAAAATAAGAGTGCTCTTTGTCACATTTGTCTAATTGTCTAAACAAAATATTGTCATTGAAATGTCTTACATTAATAATGCGATTGGCATTACATCTGTGACTACATCTTCCTTAATCACCAGCACGGGCATTACAGTTTGTTTGAAGACTTTATACCAAAATGTGCTGAGACACGGCAAGACATTAAAAAATCAGATCATAAAAAATGTGGATCGGGACAACCCTAGTTTAATCTGTTCTTTTAAACAATTGGTAAAATCTACCAGTCGGTGGATGTGATCTTATATTTTTTGGTTGAAAAATGTAGTTTAGAGCCGAAAAGGGGCTGCGCCTAGGATTTTTGCAGGAACCACAAAGACGCTTGAATTTACACTGTACAAAAAAAGTGGTTAACTTTTTTTATGCTTGTAGAACAGTAAGTACTACTACTACTACTACTTCTGTATGTGTATGCTGTGTTTGCAGGGAGTGGGCTGTGCCCCTCACCAGGGGCAGTGGTGGTCCATCCGGCGCACACAGTGGCCACAGCGACTGCAGTGATGTGACCTTCTGGGCCTCATTAGGTTGCACTTGTTGCATAATTCCCAGTGCTGTCGCTCTGAAACCCAAAAGCAGCAATTAAGGATTATGCCTTTCCCTGCACCTGTTCAAGACATTCTACGCTTGCAGGAACACTTCTGTGTCCATACCTGAGTGAGGTATATGCGGGTTGACAGGAAGACGTCCAGGATCCGCCGTGGAAGCTCTGAACAGGGCAGCAAAGCAGACTGCAGACGCAGCATAATAACCTGAGAGAAGCTTTCTTTTTAACAGGCGTGTCGGCAGAGCAGCTGCGCAGCAGCGCATTGTGGATACTCACAGACAACTACAGCCCAGGGAATGTGTCCCTCTTTGTAGTGTGGCAGCAGAACCAGCATCGGAATGAAGAAGGAGTTGTAGAGCCAGACGCCAAAGACCAGGCTGATGCACAGCCAGCCCATGGGATCTACAACACAGTGTAGTCGGAGCTTCATGGCTGCTGCACCTTCACGGAAACCCAAACAATAAGGTACAGTGCAAGTATTATAATTAAAGTTGCAAGCTACTTTGTGTCCCAAATGTTTAAAAAAAGAACGCCAAAAGGGGCTACTATATATCAATAACTAGATTCAAGAAAAGTATGAATGAAAATATTGGATTTTGTGGCTAAAATCATCTAAATACAAAGCAGAGTGGCACGTTGACATTTTATTACACGCTAACGCTACAAGAATGAAAATTGCTTAACTAGATAGCATGCACTACTACCTTGTTATATACTGTAACTGCATATTGAGTTTCTGTTTGTTAACAGCAGACCGAAGTACCCAATAACTAACAGTTATTGCCTACATTATATATAAATCATAAAGCCCAACAGAAAAAATTTAAAAATACATACTTAATGGCGATGACCTAGCCAGGGCAGGTAGTAGAGTCAATTACTTCCTCATCCGAGACTCCGTGGGATGGACAGGAAGTGGTGGCGGAAAATAAAAACCTATTTCCGGTTTCAGTTGGTTTAGAAAATAAGAGTCCATTACGTGTCAAGCACACATTACTACAACTCGATACACAAAACTAGTATATTAACAACAGCACAACAGCTGGAAATAAAGTACCATTAACCACATTATTTAGTACTCATGAGACCCCAACAAGAAAATTATGGATTTGTCCTCTTCAGTTCTCATTCCGGACATCTGGTTTTGCGTCGTGTTGACCTAAAGTGCCCACTCATAGTATGTTTTAAATGATCACATTTCGAGAGTATATCCATATAACTTTACAAGACTGTAATACGTTAATGTGCACAACATTTTATATCTTATAATTACTTCTTTTGACTGTCCAATGCAAATGCAAGTGCAATGTTTCCCAATTTCCGGCGTTTATAGGAAGTGGCTACCAACCTGCCAATATAAGAGCTTCTTGTCCTTTCAGCTTTACGGAGCATTTGTAAGACTTTACAGGAAAATATTGTTTTGAAGCTTCATGTTGTAATGTGTAACCAAATATAAATAGGGTACAATTATGTGGCCTAGTGGTTAGCATGTTTGCCACACAGTCAGGAGATCTGGAAAACCTGGGTTTCAGGTTTCCTCCTACATTCCAAAAGGTTAGGTTAGTTGGTGACTAAATTGTCTATCAGTATGAATGTGAATGTGAGTGTGAGTGTGAATGGTTGTTTCGATTGGCATGGTGTACCCCGCCTCTCGCCCGAAGTCGGCTGGGGCAGGCCCCAGCATACCCCTGCGACCCTAATGAAGACAAGTGACATAGAAAATGGATGGCTGGATGGATAATTACAGTAAGTGACACAAGTGTAGGGATTACTCCATTTGTCTCGCTTCACATATGACGGATCCCATGGGCAAGCTATCATTATATCATTGTTTTATTACTATCATTGTAATTTTTCATCATTTAAACTTTGCACAAAAAAACATAATACATTTTCAGGAGCTGAAGACCCCGCCGACCCCAAAAACCCACCACTACAGTTACAGTTTGCTCAAAACACATTTAAAATCAACGTAAATTACAGCAATGTTAAACAAAAAAATAATGCGAGATAAAATTTAAAAAAAAAAAAACCCTGAAAGAGATAATATAACAGCAACAGCCAGAATAATCATTAGAATCCGATACCCAGCACCTTAATACAATGATCAACTTTTAAAGAAAAAAATGACTCAGAAGAGAAACAGTGTCATGTTAAAAAGAAAAAAAGCATAGCCTTGCCCCATTACATCCCTATCTCCACCACCAGTGTGTGTGTGTGTGTGTGTGTGTTTTCTACTGCTTCAACAAGCTGGAGACAAGAAATCAAAGAGGAAATTAAGTTTGTGGCCTTTGAACATGTGCTCTGGTGTGTGTGTGTGTGTGTGGGGGGGGGGGGGGGGGGGGGGGTAGTATGCAAAGACATTCTGGACTAGTGAGGCTGTTAAAAAAAAGGAACATTTTAAAAGTAGATATGGCAGACAAAAAAGGCCTAAAATCAACAAGCAGCAGCCACCACCACAGTCAATATTAACATTGACAAATGCTCAATTTGGGGTTTTTGTGTTGAATCCAACACACTGTGTGGATGATAAATGTGTAAAAAGGCAGCAATAATATGATCCCCTCCCCCCCACTCCACAGAAAGAAAACACATTTTACAAATCCAAAAAATATTAAAACAACACAAAAATGTTTTCTCAAATCAAAAGCAGGAAAGTAATTCAACATTCGTTGTTTGTTTTAATAAGTTTTTTTCTCTCGGTGATCACACACTCTTGTTTGTGTGTTTGTGTTTGTGTGTGTGTGTGTTCGTGTTCACTCTTTGGGACCAGACGAATGAGGGGGGGGAATCAGCTTGTGAGGAGGAAGATTAGACATTTGCCCCTCTTTTCCAGTGCACTTTTTTTAATAAAAGCCATAAAAGAAGGAAAATACACTTTTTTGTGTTTTAAAGAAGAGTTGCTGCAGGATGGGTTATAATACCAAGTCCAACTGGCCTCGTCTGACCTGACTCAAGGGAAGAGGAAAAGGGAGTGGGGGAGGGGGAAAGGATGGAGGTGATTGTGCCGGAGGTGGTGTGTGTGAGGAGGAAGGTTCAGTTCAGGGTTGGTGATGAAGGAGGCGTCCTTTCTATCAAAGTCATTTTTGTGTGAAGGCATGGCTCAGTTGGGAGTCCATGGATGAGTTTTGGAGAATCAAGTTAAGGCTCCACATTACAACATTAAGTCAATCCTTCAGCATTTCTGCGCACACCTTCCAAGCCCGCTTCCCCACCCAAAACCATTCTGTGCAGCGAATAAATAGCAAGGAACTGAAAGGAGTGTTCGAGGTGACCTAACAAGAGCAGATCTGACATGCAGAAGAGCGGAAAGAGACCAAAAAAAAAATTAAAAATGTGAAAAAACAAAAAGAGAGAAGATGTCAGTTTGTAAGTACTTCACATCAAGCGTTCCAACTGTGTCGGAACAAAAAGGAGAGAAAAGCTTAGGGATAGCCCTACTTCAAAGCATTGTGGGACAATCATGTTATTTCTAACCTGTCAAGCTCCAGCATAGCCACGCCCTCAAGCCCTCCCACCCAATCCACGCTCTGCTCCCCTGACAGCTCACAGCTTGAGCTCATTGGCAATCTTCGATGCAATGTTCTTGAAGGCGATGGATGTGCCCGAGATCCGCTTGAAACGTACGCCGTTGAGGGAGAGCCGTGGCAGTTTGCACACCTCCATTTCCCACTGGACGAAGTCGTCACGTGCCGGGTTGCCTGACACGCACATCAGCATGTAGCGCTCACGCAGCTCGTACTCACAGCTGTTGGAGTCGAGCACTTTGCGGATCTCGCGCATCATCTCCGTGGGCTCCATGGACGACGTGGTCTTCATTGACCAGGTGAAGCGCAGTGAGCGCGGCTTGGCCGAGTCCTTCTGGCTGGCGATGGCGGGGGGCGTGCCTGTGCCGCCTAGAGTGGGGGCAAGAAGAGGAGTGATGACCAAAATAGGGGAAGTAATGGTGAGTACAGTCATCCATCGCCACATGACTCTATCATTGCTTTTCAAACATATTAATGAATAAATCATGCTGATTCAATAGTCCAAAAATATGCACATTTAAGCAGGTTTTTGCCTAAATTAAGCATTTTAATGCATAAAAATGGCTAAATGAAGTAAAATACAAATATAGGCCATTAAGAATTGTGTAAGTAGTATATTATATCAGTCACTAGGTGTAAGTAATTGTTTGGTGAGACAACCACCAGACTTAATTGACGGAACAACAGGCTTTTATTGCAGGTTTAAGTTATCTCACAAAAACATAATAATCATACTTCCACGGGCAACTGTTGCAGCTGTAAAATGTAACTCTGAACCCTCAAATCACTTCTTGTCCTCCGCACTGAACATATTTACTGTGACACAAACACGACTTTAATTTATGCCTTAAATGGCTTATTTTCCCTGAGTATATCTAATATATTGGGTAATACGAATCTAAAGGTGACTATATGGGTGTTATTTCATGTCAAGAGAGCTCTAATAATGTTAAAAAAACATATTTAGAAGATCATAAGAGAGGGGTAAAAAGGGGTAAAGGTGCTCAGGGGTGTACAGCCTTAGAAACCAAGTGTGGTCCGTGACCAGACTTGAAACGAAGGGATAGGAGGAACTGCAACACCCGCTGACAAGACGGCAAGTAATAAATACAAGTAATAAATGCAAGTAATTAAGCATAATTATTTATTTTCATAGTTACATCACATATTCAATCATTTGCTACTCCGCGTAAATATCCACCATTGGTTGATGCTACTTATAGCTAGCCGGCTAACACCAATATCTAACTCACCTGCAATCTACTGCTTTTCATGAATGACTAAAAAATGTTTAGATAGCAACCTCATAAGCCTGTTAATTAAGAAGTTTCATTTTAAAATTGCTCGCTAGCTTGCCAGCTCAGTACTGAGGGGAATCTACATTACTGAACTGTACTGTGACGTTGGCATTTTATATTAGCTATCTAATCACTCATGTAACGCAGCACATGGTAGTGAAGACTGTTTGCTGTGAATTATAGCCTCCCTAGTCCACCAACAATCCTCATGGTGAGATATGTTTATTATATTCAGCAAACAGTATGGATGGTCAGGAAGCGAGCTCAATAAAAGATGTAAACAACATGGTCATATGTGGACAGCACACTGTATTATCAAACTTTATTCAACTTTTGTGTCCCCCCCCCCCACACACACTTTTTTTTTTTTACCATTACTCAAAATTTGTTTTCAGCACACCATTTGTATACTACAATTACTATTATTATTGAATTTATAATGAATTAATAATTGTACCCCATTGATCATGCATGTATGTCATTCCTGCAGGAGATGCTGAGCCAAGTGAAGGCAGCCCTCAGCTACACCACACAGCACTCCAGGACTATTCAAAAGTTGCAATCCCACTATGGACAAGTAAAATGCAACAAAATGCCATTCTGGACGTTCTTGCAAAAGAATCTGAGAGAACATCAACAACAGGAGGAGACCAAGGGCAAAACAAGGAGTTTTTTAAACCTTAAAATAATGCTTGATAAGGTATATACATTTGTTGATGTTCATAAAGTTTGTTATATCATTATTTCTATTTCATGTTTATATTTGATACATTTTCTATTTTTATTAATGTTTTTACAGTGTAAGCTGTTATTTTTTATAGAGCTGTTGTGTTCCTTTTATTTAAAAAAAAAAAAGGTGTTCTGAGGTAAGCTATATAACAATGAAATAATGTAGAAATGTATACTTTGTTACGCTATGGTAGAAAACATTTATTATGAACAATTTCATTGTCTCATCTACCTACATCACAGCCAGCAAGCGGTGAAGGGTGATGAAGGAATTAGAATCAAGTGGCGTCCCATTTCTTAGTGGTTTCTTCCCCTTCGCCCTCGGTTTTAAAGAAAAACTGCACTTTTTTTTATTGTGCTCATCATCCACAATCTTTAAGACATGAAAACATGTCTCTCTTTTCTGTGCGTTCTAAAGACATAAAAACAGATTAAAAGAGACAGCTCATTACTGCACAAAATGGGACACACCTGTATGTGCACGTCACATTATATGTAAATGGAGCGTTATTGGCACATTTTTGATTTTTTTTTCAGAAGGCTTTTTCGGTGGAGGGTTTCCCATTACATGCAGTAATGAGCTGTCGCTTTTTATCTGTTTTTTTTTATCTCTAGAATGCACAGAAAAGAGAAAGACATGTGTTCATGTCTCACAAGGATTGTGGATTCCAAAAAAAGTGCAGTTTTCCTTTAAGGGGTAGGGGTAAAGCAAGGGGTAAGACGAAGGGGAAGGGCTAAGGGGTGGAATTGGGATTCAGCAAAAGTATATCCAAGTGAACTACCTATAGTGTTGTGCTTTACAAAGATATGTCATAAAAATGCTTGCTTAAATGGGAGGGCTTTACTCACTTTTGGGAGTAGGAAGCTGAAAGAATAATCCTGACATACCAGTGTTCCCAGATCCCGGTGAGGAATTGTTCTCATCATTGTTGGAAGAGGACGAGAGAACGCCACCAGATGTCTTCTCCGACTTGTCCACCGTGCTGCTCAGCATGGACCTGAATGGGCGGCAGGGTGGAGGAAAAAAATGGGATAAAAAGGCGAGAGAAGAGGAGGGGGATGAGGAGATGCGAGAGAATTGTTGGATAATTGGAGGAAGCATTAAGAGGAAGAGGGAGATGATGAAAAAATGAAGACAAAAAAACAAAAATTAAGTACCCCTGTGTGTGTTTGGGTGTGTTCAGCATGTGTGTTATACACACAAACACACATATGGATACAGGAAAGCTATGATTTCCCCCGTCACGCACTCATACAACCATGCAGGCTCACCTCCACACCATCACTCTCACCACTAATCTCCCATCCTGATTGGTCACCTTCACCACTCAATTAAATCCCAGCTCAGCGCCCCCCTGTCCCAGCTCAAAGATCATCTACTGTCTACAGTACTGATTGGCAGGCAAGGGAAGAAGCGGGGTTTCTGGTCTGTATCTCACCTGCTCCCCTCATCCCGACCCTCTCCCTCATACGGACTCCTCGAGAAAAATCAACACAAGTTTAGTCTTTCTACTATTTTTGGTGCCGGGTGGGGGTGTTCGGGAAGGGGGTGACAGTAAAGCAGCTCACCATGGCCTTTCCAACCCAACCACATCCCATTGTTATACCAAATACAGAATTCCACTCTTTGAAAAGGAAAACTTCCAGTTATTCCAAGACCCCACTAAGGACTACATGGCCCACAATACATTACCAGTACACTACTGTAAGTCCCCAACCAACGAACACAATTGGTTCCGGACGACCGTTCGCAAGTCGAAAATATTTAATATTACCAATATAGGTACTAAATGTACGTGTATACATATATGCGTATGTATGTAAATATGAGTTTGGATGCAGTAGTAATATTAAACAAGGATAATTCATTAAAAAACAATAATAAAAATGATATAATAATACGTAATGATAAATGTTATTTACCTTTGAAGAGGAGTGGTCGAGCATACGTCGTGGTTGTGGTGGAGGAGGAGATATTGAAAAAAAGGACAAATGGTCGTCGTCGTTAGACTCTTCTAAAAGAGGTAGTGTTCTGTGGGTGGTGTAGAATTAAGCAGGCCTATTAACTCTTCATAAACTTTAATCACACTGTCACACTCTGTCCGGGTTGTATCAAAAAACTCTTAGCCTTCCTCTCTCCTCTTCCTTTTTTTCCTCTACCTGTTGGTCCCATTAGCAGTGTCACAGTGCCCTCAACTGGTCAAGCATGTACAGTATAAATATGGAGTTCCAAAAGGCAAAATACATGAAAATATAGACCAGTCCGCTTGCGTTCGTATCTCCGAATGTTCACAAGTTGGGGACTTAGTGTAGTTTGATTAAATGAATGAGTGATGAGTATGTATCATCAAAACGTGGGAATGGGACAGCTTGGAATAAATGTTAGACTCAAAATATGAAAGGGGGGGGGGAGGGGGTAGACTGAGATGGCATGGCTTGGAACTGAACCATGATGAATGCACTTCCTGCAGCGAAAACAGGGTTTGGTAATAAAACCTCCTCTAAACACACATAGACCTTTCACTGATATAAAACTATTTATCAGCTGAGTTTGTACACATACACTCCCTCTTGTACCAGCACACAACTTAAAAACACACAACAGACACTCATGAAGACAAGAAAACAAACAACACATGCAGACAACTGACAAAAATGTTTTGGGAGACAAAATCAACAAATGTAATACCTCCTGCAAGAGAAATATGGTTAAAAATAGGGTATATGGCAAATGACTGCGTGTGTGTGAAGTTTGAAAAAGAGTTTAATGTAATTTTCTGCACCATTTTACATGGTAATTGCAATGTGGGGGATGCAAAATGGCTGTGGAAGAATATTGATACAAATGTGTCCCAATCTATCATTGGAAATTGCTGGAATTGAATTGTGAGTGTTACAACTTTTGACCAGCAGGTGGCACAATGGTCCAGATGAAGACAGAACACTCGATGATGATACGTTTTCCTGAAATGCACAATCTATTAAGAGCATGTGTTGATATGAATCTTGCATCATGCAAATATGCATAAGAGTGTGTGTTCAGAGCATTGAGGACAAGGTCAAAGCAGTTCTGATGCTGCCACTGTTAAAAGAGCCAGGGCCGGAGCAAGAAAAAAAGAGTGAGAGTGCAGCCTCCGGAAAAGAAACTGAGAAACACTGCAGCGCCACCACCCCTCCTGGATCCGCTCTTCTTTTCCACAACAAAACGTCACTATTACAACTACTGCATGGGATGAGCACACTTTGGGTCCTCAAAAGTTGCCATTAGTATTAAGTTGGTAAGGCCTTTACATCTTATCAACTCAGAATAGATAATTGTTACCAATTGTGACATTTAATCATTAATGGAGGCCTCTGTCCAAGGGGAAGAACAAAAACAAGCTAAGACAGCGCTCACACACACTCTACCTGGCAATTAAATGGGACAAAGGGTTGGGAGATGAGGTGGATGTGGTGGATGGGAGGGGTGAGGAGAAAGAGGAGTGAGGTGTTATATGGCGTGATGATGGAGGGAGTGAGTGAGTGAGTGAGTTAGGGGCATGGGTGGGTGAGGAGGGGCATTAGTGGAATAAACAAACACAAAATGGGCCAAACAAGGAGCTCAAAACCAGAAGGCTCATAAATAAGGGCCAACCACAGGAAATAATAAATAAATAGGAGAAAAAGATAAGGCTCAAGGCACAGGGGAAGATTTCAACACAAGAGCTGCTGCACATAACACCAAAAAAGGGGGAGGAAAGTATTGATATGTCAAATAAATATGAAGAGGAGAATATACTGGATATCAAGAGTTTGTAAATTAACGTTGGGGGGTGTTTGCCTACCTTCTTGGAAACCTGAACGACAGATTTCTACAAAAACAAAAAGAGGGATAAGAAAGAAAGAGAAAGAAACGTATGTATAAACGTGTATTTTAACCAAATGCCGCTTTTTCAACAGCAAAGCGTCAGTAAGACATTCAGGAAAAAAAATACATCATGGCCTCAGCGCTCCTTTTTTTTTTTAAGGTATTTAAAAAAAATGGAAAATTATTATTGTGAGTGTGTGAACAGGCATTATTAACAGCACAACATGGCATATTGGAAACAATACATGAAAACAGGAAGCACATTCATTAAAAAAACAAAACATTTACCCACAAAGAACAAAATTAAAAAAAGGTTAGGAACAACCATACAAACAACCATGTGTATTTGATAGTTTCACAGTTGTGTAGTCTTTTGTGTCTGCGCTCATGTTAAACATGTGCAACATAAACTCTCTGCCACCTCTACTTCCTAGTTATCATGTGTGTTTACGGTGTCCCCACTTGCAGTATTTATAGTTAGGGGGAGGTGGAGTGATATCTCTGGCGTAACCATGGATACTGTCGCCACGGAGTTACAGTATCTGCGAGTGGGAGGCCTCATGAGTGGCTGTACCTCCACCACCGTGCACGGCCAACACCCCCGCATGCAGGCAAGACTTTTGATCATTCCGTTTCTCCCTTTTGCTTTGCGTTTCATTCTTACAATTAAACCTGCACTTCCCACTGGATCTTTTCCTCCACGTTGAGATAAGATAACAATATGGCAGTGACCCTCAATGCTGCATCCTTTCCGCGCACGCACATGCACACACGCACAAGCACAGACACATCCTCTCTGAGATTTTCTTGAGTATGGTGGTTAAATTCCACATTGCCTATCAGGCTGCTTCCTTTATTATCACATACGAAAGAACCAAGCTGCTCTAAAGAAGTTAGAGTCAAACTTGTCCAGGGCTTGGAACCAAACCCAAAATGACTCCTCAGTCGCCACTGCATTGAAAATTACAGAGAAGAGCCAGCTGCTCGGTTTCCTCTCCCTTCCAACTCGCGGCAGACTCACAAGATCAGCGAGAGCGCCATGATAGGGACACAAGCGAGAGGCACTCTGAAGAGATGACATCGACTTATAGTAGGTGGTTCCTTTGAGGAAATGAGCACATTAAATGACATGTAACGTAAACCTAGTTATTTTCTGCTCAGCCTGCAACCTCAAAGGGCCAAAAAAAGGCTCAAACTGCATAAGCTCTTCAAGGAAGCGGCTGCTATCACGACGGCTTCCACTTGCAGTGGAGGTTTATTTCTGTCACGCTCATCCAAACGAGGAGAATTTGGATCTCCTGTCTTGTTCTGCCACGTCCACTCCTCTTCCCTTTCGCTTCTACCTCCAACTACACATCTAACATTTCAACTTCCCCATTTGAAATGTTGCAAACGGGTCTTTTGCCATCACTCACCTGCGTACAAACTTTGACGTGAACTTGCTGAAAATCCCTGTGGCACCGTGTGTCCTCCGTGCCTGGCTGTTGCCATGCGACAGCGACGGGGACGCCGGACCGCCGGGGTAGGCAGAGCCCTGCTGGTCCCGGGCCCCCCGCTGCTGACCTGCGTGGAACGTGCTGCGGATGCCCACCCCACGGGAGAAGTTGGTGCGGTCAGTCGCCGCTGCACTGCTGATGTTATGGGCCGACGGGGAAGCAGCAGGCGCCCGCTGAGAGGGCGCACTGTAGAAGAAATTGGCAGACAGACGGTTCAAACTCCCATTTCACCTACGTTAATTTCCATGAGCTACTTACCTATATGCTAGGTGATAATCTAGTACAATAATCTAAATCTGTTTAACATATGCTCATCCTGATGTGTCACATAATCCCAAAAGGCAGTCAAGCGAGGGTCACGCAAGGTCAGGGAAAACTCACACGCACACAGCACTTTAATCCTGTCAGTCTTGGCTGTTAGACAAACCATCATAAGCTCCAAAAAGCAGTACAACGAAGACACACATCTTGCACATGCTCATTCTCAGCCAACAAAGAAAAGTGCACACGCGTGCAAAAACGGAATTGTAATATTGCAATGAAAAAAATATTTTCTAATTGCATTTAAAAAGAAATGTGATATAGTGGATTGAGTATCATGGTGCTTCATTTGTGGATGTGCATCACTTTCGGTTCCACTTTGGTCCACAAATGCCATAAGAAAATGTGACACTCTGCAAGAGTTTGTTGAGAAAAGGGTGCCTATTCCTCACTCAGGGCAGAGCAGTACCTTCTCTCCATCGTTCCCAACCAGGTTCTGAACAGCCCAAGCTCATTGCTGAAGGATGCATGCAACATAATGAGACTTCAACATGAAGCAGACAAAAAGCCACAAACAGCTAGAGGGCCACCTTGACATTTGCTCTAATGTAGTTGCCGTACACAACAAATAGCTGATGTTGCCGTTTTATTAATATGCCAGAAAGAGCCGATTATTTCAATATGACTAAAAATATCAAAGTGGCCTTGAAACAGAAGGCTACAGCAAGCAAGGGACGCACACACCATACACGAGTCATTGATTTGCCAATAAGACATCTGCAGTACTGATGTGAGCCATTAGATGGCGGCAGGCTATCCCCAAGCTACAGTACATATCCAAGGCTTAGCGAACAAATTATTATGCATTTTGTCTAGTTCTCCATTATAGACCTATATTCCCTGTAGCAGTAGAACTATGACCTTTATGAGGCTCAGAGAAGCATATTTACTAGCAATTAATTCAACTCATTAATTCAGACACCCTTATATAATGACTCAGGAGCATTTTTGGATACCTCCATTCTACGAGTATACTGTAGTTTCCTATTTTGACAGCTTCCTGTGGGGAAACACCTCGGTCCTGTACCAGCCCTGGTCCCAAAAAACCTGTTCATCTTGTTCTTGCGTGCTGATTCTTTGGTCCATGACATTTCAAAGCGACTGAGTGACAGTAGTGAAAGCGCGCTGCTGTCAACAACAGCAGTATTAGCAGGTACAGAATGCAATGCAGGTATTGCTTTAAGAGGCTCGCTTTGTGATGGCGGTTAAACACTAATAATACAACACTACCCTTTGTTTGTGCAAGTGTGGATGAGTGACTTGCCTGGGTCGTGGTGCATGCAGGTCAGAGGGGCATGGATGATTGGAGGAAGACAAGGACTTGTGGTGGCGGGGACGCGAGGAGGAGGAGGAGAGGACGGCGGCGGCTGAGGCAGTGGAGGCGCGGGAACCCGGAGTGTTTAGGCTGGGAGGGACGAGGTGGGGACAAGACACACATACACACACACACACAAACACGCACCCGGTATGGTTTGTGTGTGGGTGGGCAGGGCGGAGAGGTGGAGCATGGTTAGAGGCAGCACATATTAAACAGAGTAAATGGGGGACGGGTAGGGGTGGAGGTAGAAAATACAGGAAGGAGGAGAGGAAGTGAAGACATGAAGATGTAAACAAGAGGAAAAGTCTAGCTAACTACAAAAAAACTGCACTGTCATGATGTTCAGTGATGCTCTTTATCTTATAAAACAACCGTTAGCTATGACAACACCAACATGAATGGCACAATTTGTATTTTATTGCCTTAAGAAAAACTACACCAATTACTTTACTCTGTCTTGACAGGCAAAAGCGGCCCAAGACGTGGGAGAGTGGCACCAAAGAGAGGAACTGGGAAAGGGAGTGAGAAAAGTAACCAAACACACAGCTCACAGAAGGATTTGTACAGGAAGTAATGGAAAATAAAGCCTAACAGTATTTGAGGGACATGCATGTTTGTGAGCCTCACAATGTATTTGAATTTGTTACGGCTGTAGTGCATGCGTGTGTGTGTGTGTGTGTGTGTGTGTGTGTGTGTGTGTGTGTGTGTGTGAGAGAGTGAGGCCACTTCTGCATATGTGTAAGCCTATTAAGAGGGTCCACATAATGCCACTAGGAGTTAATATTCCATCACAAGTCCTTATAATCTCCTTAGAGAGAGAAAAGGGGAGGAAGTAAAGAGAAGAAAGACTAATTTAAGACAAAAAAGGGAGAAATTAAGAAAGTAGAAGGAAAAGAACTGGGGAGGGGAGGGGAGGTGTAACATGTATAAAAAGCATTAAGGATGATCATGAAGAAACTGCAACCAACAGCACAAATAAAGCAGTGCTGTCTCAAATGACCACATTGGCAGCAAAAAACAAAAGTCAAGCAGGGGATGACTAAATGAAAATGAATCAAACCAAATCTTTTTGCAAACAGGTCATTTGAGACTGATGAGCGAACAAGTCATAAAGCAGCAATGTAAGACGAACACTGCATAAAGTGGGAACTTATGGCTTCAATTTGAATGCTTATGGAAAGTTACACCAAGCATTGCCTGCGTTAGGCATGAGTGTGTACACACTGATGCTGCATGTGCCGACGTGTGTGAGGTGTGTTCAGTGCAAGTCAAGGGCACATGAGGTCAGCTAACAGTGAGATCATTTTTTGTCGATTAAACAAATATGGCATCAAATCCCGCCTCTGCACCGACTGGCCGGCGTCCATCGAACCAACTTATCCGTAATCTACTGAAGGTTTGGCCTAAATTCTCAGGAAAGCCTGATTTCCTTGTCCAGCAGGGTGGGTCACCCCACCCCGGGAGAAATCTGCAGGTCTCCCTGGGCCAGCTGGAAGAGGTCGGGAAAGCACCAGCCAAGGTCTGGGTCTGGGCCACAGACAGCCAAGAGACAGCTTCATTCACAAACTGGGGTGAGACACCTTGTGGCATGTGTCTGTTCGCGGGTACCACCTTCAGTCATGAGAGACAGACAGTGTGCTTGTGTGTGCTTTGCCCTTGTTTTAGTTCAAGTGTACCTGTCTTTGCCGTTTTGGATGCCCTGGCCCAGCGTGGCTCTCTCAGTCAAAGGAGAGTTCCGACTGCGACCTGTGCCAGTGGACAAGATGCTATTCTGAAGGGAAAGAGGGTAAAAAAAAGAGGGAAACAATCAAGGATATATAAAGATGAGGAGCTATGAGGAACATTACCATATAAAAATGACAGAGGTAGCCACGGCAAGCAAACACGGAAAGGCCAAGTGAGAGAGAGGTGGCACCCAAACAGGACCAACATACACATAGCAAGAACACAATAAAATTAGGTGTAGGTGTGTGTGTGTGTGTGTGTGTGTGTGTGTGTGTAATGTCCCAGGTGTACCTATCTGACATATTAATGTAATGGTACAACTATGACTAATGTCAATCAAGGTTAGGCCTCGTCATATGGCCATTAATCAGGTTAATTAGTAACTTTTGTTTCATTTTTGGACGGCACTTTAGTGCCATTTTTCACATTGAATGTAGTAATATTGTCCTCATTTTATTGTGTTCTGGGCAGGTTGGAACTTGAGCTCACGGTAGAGGGCGTGGCGCTCTTCTTGCGGTCAGAGGCGACCAGAGGGCTTGCCGGCACCTTGGTAGTGGAGCTGCCCGATGAACCTTTCCTCCCAGAATCCTCCCCAGAAGTTCGGTTGTCTCCTCTCTTTGAGTAGGAGGAGCCTAGAGAAGCGACATTGCATTCAGTCTCTCCACCAACAAAATAATTTCTTCTTCATGTGCAAGCCAAAACTGCCTCCACTTTTGAGGAGCTCCTGCCAAAGCCCCCATTTGAATCTAATCCCAGTCTGTCTTTCCTCCCCCTAACGTTCTAACAGAGCGTTTGCCCTTCACTATGACACGTACATGCGCATGCACACAACTCACCCTGGTCAGTAGCTCTGCGGTTCTGAGCCTTCTGGTTGGATGACACACTGCGCTGTACCTGAGAACAACATAAAGGACATTGAGGTCGGTAGTGTTTCAGCTTTGCACTCAAGCATATAGGTGACGGTGTCGGGATATTTTGTTACAAGTCTGCCATCGTCTTTGGCAAAAACAGCCCACGTTACAGACGCAATAGTCTGTGTTCTCATTGTACCTTGTGAGGCGGGGAGGGGGCATTTATGTTGCTTACATCACTTCCAGGCCGGGGCTTGATACCACCCTCATCCAGCTGATAAAAACAGTGGACATAAAATCAGAGATTTGACACTGTACATATGTATCAATGAGTACTGTGGAGGGTGATGGACAGCACTGAGGCATCGCGTGTACCTCAGAGTTCCTATAGTCCAGTAGCAGGTATGTTGCCATCACATCATTGTACTTCTGATTCACCAGCGAGTCCTGGATCTCCTCCTGAGAGAATCCCATCTGCAGCATAATGTCTGCACATGCACAGCAAACCAATTAGAATTGTTAGCTAATTATTATTATTACTCCTTCTTGATAAA